>NW_027507880.1:3327621-3672353 GCF_037356315.1 Lithobates pipiens | reverse complement strand
TATTGCACCCCCGGCCCTTTTACCCCAAAATGGGTCCAAAATGACCAAAATCGCACCCCGACACTTTTATCCCAAAATGGATGCAAAATAACTAAAATCGCACCGACGGCCCTTTTATCCTGAAATGGGTCCAAAATGACAAAAAATAGCAACCCTGGCCCTTTAATGCTGAAATGGGTCAAAAATCACACAAAATTGCACCCCCGGCCCTTTTATCCATAAATGGGTCCAAAATGACACAAAATTGCATCCCCGGCCTTTTATCCTAAAATGGGTCCAAAATTACGAAAATTGCACCCCGCCCATTTTACCCCAAAATGGGTCCAAAATGACCAAAATTGCACCCCGACTGTTTTATCCTGAAATGGGTCCAAAATGACACAAAATCGCAACCCCGGCCCTTTAATGCTGAAATGGGTCCAAAATGACCAAAATTGCACCCCCGCCCATTTTACCCCAAAATGGGTCCAAAATGGCCAAAATTGCACCCCTGCCCATTTTACCCCAAAATGGGTCCAAAATGACCAAAATTGCACCCCCGGCCCTTTTATCCTGAAATGGGTCAAAAATCACACAAAATTGCACCCCCGGCCCTATTATCCTTAAATGGGTCCAAAATGACACAAAATTGCATCCCCGGCCCTATTATCCTTAAATGGGTCCAAAATGACACAAAATTGCACCCCCGGCCCTATTATCCTTAAATGGGTCCAAAATGACACAAAATTGCACCCCCGGCCCTATTATCCTTAAATAGGTCCAAAATGACACAAAATTGCATCCCCGGCCTTTTATCCTGAAATGGGTGCAAAATGACCCAAAATCGCAACCCCGGTCCTTTTATCCTGAAATGGGTGCAAAATGACCCAAAATCGCACCCCCCGCCCTTTTACCCCAAAATGGGTCCAAAATGACCAAAATCGCACCCCGACACTTTTATCCCAAAATGACCAAAATTGCACCCGGCCCTTTTATCCTGCAATGGGTCCACAATGAACAAAATTACACCCCCGGCACTTTTGTCCCAAAATGGGTCCAAAATGACCAAAATTGCACCCCCAGCCCTTTTATCCTGAAATAGGTCAAAAATGACCAAAATTGTTGCCCCGGCCCTTTTACCCCAAAATGGGTCCAAAATAACCAAATTTGCACCCCCGACCGTTTTATCCTGAAATGGGTCCAAAATGACAAAAAATCGCAACTCCGGCCCTTTAATGCTGAAATGGGTCCAAAATGACCAAAATTACACCCTCGCCCATTTTACCCCAAAATGGGTCCAAAATGACCAAAATTGCACCCCCGACCGTTTTATCCTGAAATGGGTCCAAAATGACAAAAAATCGCAACCCCAGCCCTTTAATACTGAAATGGGTCCAAAATGACCAAAATTGCACCCCCGGCCCTTTTACCCCAAAATGGGTCCAAAATGACACAAAATTGCATCCCCGGCCTTTTATCCTAAAATGGGTCCAAAATTACGAAAATTGCACCCCCCGCCCATTTTACCCCAAAATGGGTCCAAAATGACCAAAATTGCACCCCCGACTGTTTTATCCTGAAATGGGTCCAAAATGACACAAAATCGCAACCCCGGCCCTTTAATGCTGAAATGGGTCCAAAATGACCAAAATTGCACCCCCGCCCATTTTACCCCAAAATGGGTCCAAAATGACCAAAATTGCACCCCTGCCCATTTTACCCCAAAATGGGTCCAAAATGACCAAAATTGCACCCCTGCCCATTTTACCCCAAAATGGGTCCAAAATGACCAAAATTGCACCCCCGGCCCTTTTATCCTGAAATGGGTCAAAAATCACACAAAATTGCACCCCGGCCCTATTATCCTTAAATGGGTCCAAAATGACACAAAATTGCATCCCCGGCCTTTTATCCTGAAATGGGTGCAAAATGACCCAAAATCGCAACCCCGGTCCTTTTATCCTGAAATGGGTGCAAAATGACCCAAAACCGCACCCCCCGCCCTTTTACCCCAAAATGGGTCCAAAATGAACAAAATCGCACCCCGACACTTTTATCGCAAAATGACCAAAATTGCACCCCGGCCCTTTTATCCTGCAATGGGTCCACAATGAACAAAATTACACCCCCGTCACTTTTGTCCCAAAATGGGTCCAAAATGACCAAAATTGCACCCCCAGCCCTTTTATCCTGAAATAGGTCAAAAATGACCAAAATTGTTGCCCCGGCCCTTTTACCCCAAAATGGGTCCAAAATAACCAAAATTGCACCCCCGACCGTTTTATCCTGAAATGGGTCCAAAATGACAAAAAATCGCAACCCCGGCCCTTTAATGCTGAAATGGGTCCAAAATGACCAAAATTGCACCCTCGCCCATTTTACCCGAAAATGGGTCCAAAATGACCAAAATCGCACCCTGACACTTTTATCCCAAAATGGATGCAAAATAACTAAAATCGCACCGACTGCCCTTTTATCCTGAAATGGGTCCAAAATGACAAAAAATAGCAACCCTGGCCCTTTAATGCTGAAATGGGTCAAAAATCACACAAAATTGCACCCCCAGCCCTTTTATCCATAAATGGGTCCAAAATGACACAAAATTGCATCCCCGGCCTTTTATCCTAAAATGGGTCCAAAATTACGAAAATTGCACCCCCGCCCATTTTACCCCAAAATGGGTCCAAAATGACCAAAATTGCACCCCCGACTGTTTTATCCTGAAATGGGTCCAAAATGACACAAAATCGCAACCCCGGCCCTTTAATGCTGAAATGGGTCCAAAATGACCAAAATTGCACCCCCGCCCATTTTACCCCAAAATGGGTCCAAAATGACCAAAATTGCACCCCTGCCCATTTTACCCCAAAATGGGTCCAAAATGACCAAAATTGCACCCCCGGCCCTTTTATCCTGAAATGGGTCAAAAATCACACAAAATTGCACCCCCGGCCCTATTATCCTTAAATGGGTCCAAAATGACCAAAATTGTTCCCCCGGCCTTTTTACCCCAATATGTGTCCGAAATGACCAAAATTGCAACCCCGGTCCTTTTATCCTGAAATGGGTGCAAAATGACCCAAAATCGCACCCCCGCCCTTTTACCCCAAAATGGGTCCAAAATGACCAAAATCGCACCCCGACACTTTTATCCCAAAATGGATGCAAAATAACTAAAATCGCACCGACGGCCCCTTTATCCTGAAATGGGTCCAAAATTACCAAAATTGCACCCCGGCCCTTTTATCCCAAATTGGGTCCAAAAAAAGGCCAAAATTGCACCCCCGGCTCTTTTACCCCAAAATAGGTCCTAAATGACCAAAATTGCAACCCCGGTCCTTTTATCCTGAAATGGGTGCAAAATTACCCAAAATCGCACCCCCGGCACTTTTACCCCAAAATGGGTCCAAAATGACCAAAATCGCACCCCGACACTTTTATCCCAAAATGGATGAAAAATAACTAAAATCGCATTGACGGCCCTTTTATCCTGAAATGGGTCCAAAATGACAAAAAAACGCAACCCTGGCCATTTAATGCTGAAATGGGTGCAAAATGAACAAAATTGCACCCCCGCCCATTTTACCCCAAAATGGGTCCAAAATGACCAAAATTGCACCCCCGGCACTTTTATCCCAAAATGGGTCAAAAATTACCAAAATTGTTCCCCCGGCCCTTTAACCCCAAAATGGGTCCAAAATGACCAAAACTGCACTCCTGGCCCTTTTATCCTGAAATGGGTCCAAAATGACACAAAATCACAACCTCGGCCCTTTTACCCCAAAATGGGTCCAAAATGACCAAAATTGCACCCCCGCCCAATTTTACCCCAAAATGGGTCCAAAATGACCAAAATTGCACCTCTGGCCCTTTTATCCCGAAATGGGTCAAAAATCACACAAAATTGCACCCCGGCCCTTTTATCCTTAAATGGGTCCAAAATGACACAAAATTGCATTCTCGGCCTTTTTATCCTGAAATGGGTCCAAAATGACGAAAATTGCACCCCCGCTCATTTTACCCAAAATGGGTCCAAAATGACACAAAATCGCACCCCCCGCCCTTTTACGCCAAAATGGGTCCAAAATGACACAAAATCGAACCCCCGGCCCTTTTATGCTGAAATTGGTCCAAAATTACCAAAATTGCACCCCCACCCCTTTTATCCTGAAATGGGTTCAAAATGACCAAAATCACACCCCCGCCCCTTTTACCCCAAAATGGGTCCAAAATGAACAAAATTGCACCCCCGCCCCTTTTACCCCAAAATGGGTCCAAAATGAACAAAATTGCACCCCTGGCCCTTTTACCCTGAAATGGGTCCAAAATGACACAAAATCACAACCCCAGCCCTTTTATGCTGAAATGGGTCCAAAATGACCAAAATTGCACCCCCCGGCCCTTTTATCCCAAAATGGGTCCAAAATGACCAAAATTGCACCCCCGGCCCTTTTATCCCAAAATGGGTCCAAAATGACAAAAAATCGCAACCCTGCCCATTTCATGTTGAAATGGGTGCAAAATGAACAAAATTGCACCCCCGGCCCTTTTATCCTGCAATGGGTCCACAATGAACAAAATTGCACCCGGCACTTTTATCCCAAAATGGGTCCAAAATGACCAAAATTGCACCCCCAGCCCTTTTATCCCAAAATGGGTCCAAAATGACCAAAATTTCACCCCTGGCCCTTTTATCCTGAAATGGGTCCAAAATGACACAAAATCACAACCTCGGCCCTTTTACCCCAAATTGGGTCCAAAATGACCAAATTGCACCCCCAACCATTTTATCCTGAAATGGGTCCAAAATGACAAAAAATCGCAAACCCGGCCCTTTTATGCTGAAATGGGTCCAAAATGACCAAAATTGTTCCCCCGGCCCTTTTACTCCAAAATGAGTCCAAAATGACCAAAATTGCACCCCCGCCCATTTTACCCCAAAATGGGTCCAAAATGACCAAAATTGCACTCCTGCCCATTTTACCCCAAAATGGGTCCAAAATGACCAAAATTGCACCCCCGGCCCTTTTATCCTGCAATGGGTCCACAATGAACAAAATTGCACCCCGGCACTTTTATCCCAAAATGGGTCCAAAATGACCAAAATTGCACCCCCAGCCCTTTTATCCTGAAATGGGTCAAAAATGACCAAAATTGTTCCCCCGGCCCTTTTACCCCAAAATGGGTCCAAAATGACCAAAATTGCACCCCTGGCCCTTTTATCCTGAAATGGGTCCAAAATGACACAAAATCACAACCTAGGCATTTTACCCCAAAATGGGTCCAAAATGACCAAAATTGCACCCCCGACCATTTTATCCTTAAATGGGTCCAAAATGACAAAAAATCGCAAACCCGGCCCTTTTATGCTGAAATGGGTCCAAAATGACCAAAATTGTTCCCCCGGCCCTTTTACTCCAAAATGGGTCCAAAATGACCAAAATTGCACCCCCGCCCATTTTACCCCAAAATGGGTCCAAAATGACCAAAATTGCACTCCTGCCCATTTTACCCCAAAATGGGTCCAAAATGACCAAAATTGCACCCCCGGCCCTTTTATCCTGAAATGGGTCAAAAATCACACAAAATTGCACCCCGGCCCTTTTATCCATAAATGGGTCCAAAATGACACAAAATTGCATCCCCGGCCTTTTATCCTAAAATGGGTCCAAAATTACGAAAATTGCACCCCCGCCCATTTTACCCCAAAATGGGTCCAAAATGACCAAAATTGCACCCCCGGCCCTTTGACCCCAATATGTGTCCAAAATGACCAAAATCGCACCCCCCGGCTCTTTTACCCCAAAATGGGTCCAAAATGACCAAAATCGTACCCCGACACTTTTATCCCAAAATGGATGAAAATAACTAAAATCAGACCGACGGCCCTTTTATCCTGAAATAGGTCCAAAATGACCAAAATTGCACCCCCGGCCCTTCTACCCCAAAACTGGTCCAAAATGACCAAAATTGCACCCCCGGCCCTTTTATCCCAAAATGGCTCCAAAATGACCAAAATTGCACCCCCGGCCCTTTTACCCCAAAACTGGTCCAAAATGACCAAAATTGCACCCCGGGCACTTTTATCCCAAAATGGGTCCAAAATGACCAAAATTGTACCCCCAGCCCTTTTATCCTGAAATGGGTCAAAAATGACCAAAATTGTTCCCCTGGCCCTTTTACCCCAAAATGGGTCCAAAATGACCAAAATTGTACCCCCAGCCCTTTTATCCTGAAATGGGTCAAAAATGACCAAAATTGTTCCCCCGGCCCTTTTACCCCAAAATGGGTCCAAATGACCAAAATTGCACCCCTGGCCCTTTTATCCTGAAATGGGTCCAAAATGACACAAAATCACAACCTCGGCCCTTTTACCCCAAAATGGGTCCAAAATGACCAAAATTGCACCCCCGACCATTTTATCCTGAAATGGGTCCAAAATGACAAAAAAATCGCAAACCCGGCCCCTTTTATGCTGAAATGGGTCCATAATGACCAAAATTGTTCCCCCGGCCCTTTTACTCCAAAATGGGTCCAAAATGACCAAAATTGCACCCCCGCCCATTTTACCCCAAAATGGTTCCAAAATGACCAAAATTGCACTCCTGCCCATTTTACCCCAAAATGGGTCCAAAATGACCAAAATTGCACCCCAGGCCCTTTTATCCTGAAATGGGTCAAAAATCACACAAATTGCACCCCCGGCCCTTTTATCCATAAATGGGTCCAAAATGACACAAAATTCCATCCCCGGCCTTTTATCCTAAAATGGGTCCAAAATTACGAAAATTGCAGTCCAAAATGACCAAAATTGCACCCCCGGCCCTTTTACCCCAATATGTGTCCAAAATGACCAAAATCGCACCCCCCGGCTCTTTTACCCCAAAATGGGTCCAAAATGACCAAAATCGTACCCCGACACTTTTATCCCAAAATGGATGAAAATAACTAAAATCAGACCGACGGCCCTTTTATCCTGAAATGGGTCCAAAATGACCAAAATTGCACCCCCGGCCCTTTTACCTCAAAATGGGTCCAAAATGACCAAAATTGCACCCCCGACCCTTTTATCCTGAAATGGGTCCAAAATGACAAAAAATCACAACCCCGGCCCTTTAATGCTGAAATGGGTCCAAAATGACCAAAATTGCACCCCCGGCCGTTTTTACCCCAAAACTGGTCCAAAATGACCAAAATTGCACCCCTGCCCATTTTACCCCAAAATGGGTCCAAAATGACCAAAATTGCACCCCCGGCCCTTTTATCCTGAAATGGGTCAAAAATCACACAAAATTGCACCCCCGGCCCTATTATCCTTAAATGGGTCCAAAATGACACAAAATTGCACCCCCGGCACTTTTATCCCAAAATGGGTCCAAAATGACCAAAATTGCACCCCCAGCCCTTTTATCCTGAAATGGGTCAAAAATGACCAAAATTGTTCCCCCGGCCCTTTTATCCTTCAATGGGTCCACAATGAACAAAATTGCACCCCCGGCACTTTTATCCCAAAATGGGTCCAAAATGACCAAAATTGCACCCCCAGCCCTTTTATCCTGAAATGGGTCAAAAATGACCAAAATTGTTCCCCCAGGCCTTTTACCCCAATATGTGTCCAAAATGACCAAAATTGCAACCCCGGTCCTTTTATCCTGAAATGGGTGCAAAATGACCCAAAATCGCACCCCCGCCCCTTTTACCCCAAAATGGGTCCAAAATTACCAAAATCGCACCCCGACACTTTTATCCCAAAATCGATGCAAAATAACTAAAATCGCACCGACGGCCCCTTTATCCTGAAATGGGTCCAAAATGACCAAAATTGCACCCCGGCCCTTTTATCCCAAATTGGGTCCAAAAAAAGGCCAAAATTGCACCCCCGGCTCTTTTACCCCAAAATAGGTCCTAAATGACCAAAATTGCAACCCCGGTCCTTTTATCCTGAAATGGGTGCAAAATTACCCAAAATCGCACCCCCGGCACTTTTACCCCAAAATGGGTCCAAAATGACCAAAATCGCACCCCGACACTTTTATCCCAAAATGGATGCATAATAACTAAAATCGCATCGACGGCCCTTTTATCCTGAAATGGGTCCAAAATGACAAAAAAACGCAACCCTGGCCATTTAATGCTGAAATGGGTGCAAAATGAACAAAATTGCACCCCCGGCCCTTTTATCCTGCAATGGGTCCACAATGAACAAAATTGCACCCCCGGCACTTTTATCCCAAAATGGGTCAAAAATGACCAAAATTGTTCCCCCGGCCCTTTAACCCCAAAATGGGTCCAAAATGAACAAAACTGCACTCCTGGCCCTTTTATCCTGAAATGGGTCCAAAATGACACAAAATCACAACCTCGGCCCTTTTACCCCAAAATGGGTCCAAAATTGCACCCCCGACCGTTTTATCCTGAAATGGGTCCAAAATGACAAAAAGTCGCAACCCCGGCCCTTTTATGCTGAAATGGGTCCAAAATGACCAAAATTGTTCCCCCGGCCCTTTTACCCCAAATTGGGTCCATAATGACCAAAATTGAATTCCCGGCCCTTTTACCCCAAAATAGGTCCAAAATGACCAAAATTGCACCCCAGCCAATTTTACCCCAAATGGGTCCAAAATGACCAAAATTGCACCCCCGACCGTTTTATCCTGAAATGGGTCCAAAATGACACAAAATCGCAACCCCGCCCTTTAATGCTGAAATGGGTCCAAAATGACCAAAATTGCACCCCTGCCCATTTTACCCCAAAATAGGTCCAAAATGACCAAAATTGCACCCCCGACCGTTTTATCCTGAAATGGGTCCAAAATGACACAAAATCGCAACCCCGGCCCTTTAATGCTGAAATGGGTCCAAAATGACCAAAATTGCACCCCTGCCCATTTTACCCCAAAATGGGTCCAAAATGACCAAAATTGCACCCCCGGCCCTTTTATCCTGAAATGGGTCAAAAATCACACAAAATTGGCACCCCCGGCCCTTTAATCCTGAAATGGGTGCAAAATGACCCAAAATCGCAACCCCGGTCCTTTTATCCTGAAATGGGTGCAAAATTGACCCAAAATCGCACCCCCCGCCCTTTTACCCCAAAATGGGTCCAAAATGACCAAAATCGCACCCCGACACTTTTATCCCAAAATGGCTCCAAAATGACCAAAATTGCACCCCGGCCCTTTTATCCTGCAATGGGTCCACAATGAACAAAATTGCACCCCCGGCACTTTTATCCCAAAATGGGTCCAAAATGACCAAAATTGCACCCCCAGCCCTTTTATCCTGAAATAGGTCAAAAATGACCAAAATTGTTGCCCCGGCCCTTTTACCCCAAAATGGGTCCAAAATAACCAAAATTGCACCCCCGACCGTTTTATCCTGAAATGGGTCCAAAATGACAAAAAATCGCAACCCGGCCCTTTAATGCTGAAATGGGTCCAAAATGACCAAAATTGCACCCCCGCCCATTTTACCCCAAAATGGGTCCAAAATGACCAAAATTGCACCCCCGACCGTTTTATCCTGAAATGGGTCCAAAATGACAAAAAATCGCAACCCCAGCCCTTTAATGCTGAAATGGGTCCAAAATGACCAATATTGCACCCCCGGCCCTTTTACCCCAAAATGGGTCCAAAATGACCAAAATCGCACCCCGACACTTTTATCCCAAAATGGATGCAAAATAACTAAAATCGCACCGACGGCCCTTTTATCCTGAAATGGGTCCAAAATGACCAAAATTGCACCCCCAGCCCTTTAATGCTGAAATGGGTCCAAAATGACCAATATTGCACCCCCGGCCCTTTTACCCCAAAATGGGTCCAAAATGACCAAAATCGCACCCCGACACTTTTATCCCAAAATGGATGCAAAATAACTAAAATTGCACCGACGGCCCTTTTATCCTGAAATGGGTCCAAAATGACCAAAATTGCACCCCCGGCCCTTTTACCCAAATTGGATCCAAAATGACCAAAATTGCACCCCCGGCTCTTTTACACCAAAATAGGTCCTAAATGACCAAAATTGCAACCCCGGCCCTTTTACCCCAAAATGGGTCCAAAATGACCAAAATCGCACCCCGACACTTTTATCCCAAAATGGATGCAAAATAACTAAAATCGCACCGACGGCCCTTTTATCCTGAAATGGGTCTAAAATGACCAAAATTGCACCCCCGGCCCTTTACCCCAAAATGGATCCAAAATGACCAAAATTGCACCCCCGGCCCTTTTACCTCAAAATGGGTCCAAAATGACCAAAATTGCACCCCCGACCCTTTTATCCTGAAATGGGTCCAAAATGACAAAAAATCGCAACCCCGGCCCTTTCATGCTGAAATGGGTGCAACTGACCAAAATTGCACCCCCGGCCCTTTTACCCCAAAACTGGTCCAAAATGACCAAAATTGCACCCCCGGCCCTTTTACCCCCAAAACTGGTCCAAAATGACCAAAATTGCACCCCCGGCCCTTTTACCCCAAAACTGGTCCAAAATGACCAAAATTGCACCCCCCGGCCCTTTTATCCCAAAATGGGTCCAAAATGACCAAAATTGCACCCCCGGCCCTTTTATCTCAAAATGGGTCCAAAATGACAAAAAATCGCAACCCTGGCCATTTCATGCTGAAATGGGTGCAAAATGAACAAAATTGCACCCCCGGCCCTTTTATCCTTCAATGGGTCCACAATGAACAAAATTGCACCCCCGGCACTTTTATCCCAAAATGCGTCCAAAATGACCAAAATTGCACCCCCAGCCCTTTTATCCTGAAATGGGTCAAAAATGACCAAAATTGTTCCCCCGGCCCTTTTATCCTTCAATGGGTCCACAATGAACAAAATTGCACCCCCGGCACTTTTATCCCAAAATGGGTCCAAATGACCAAAATTGCACCCCCAGCCCTTTTATCCTGAAATGGGTCAAAATGACCAAAATTGTTCCCCCAGCCCTTTTACCCCAATATGTGTCCAAAATGACCAAAATTGCAACCCCGGTCCTTTTATCCTGAAATGGGTGCAAAATGACCCAAAATCGCACCCCCGCCCTTTTACCCCAAAATGGGTCCAAAATGACCAAAAATCGCACCCCGACACTTTTTTCCCAAAATGGATGCAAAATAACTAAAATCGCACCGACGGCCCCTTTATCCTGAAATGGGTCCAAAATGACAAAATTGCACCCCGGCCCTTTTATCCCAAATTGGGTCCAAAAAAAGGCCAAAATTGCACCCCCGGCTCTTTTACCCCAAAATAGGTCCTAAATGACCAAAATTGCAACCCGGTCCTTTTATCCTGAAATGGGTGCAAAATTACCCAAAATCGCACCCCCGGCACTTTTACCCCAAAATGGGTCCAAAATGACCAAAATCGCACCCCGACACTTTTATCCCAAAATGGATGCAAAATAACTAAAATCGCATCGACGCCCTTTTATCCTGAAATGGGTCCAAAATGACAAAAAAACGCAACCCTGGCCATTTAATGCTGAAATGGGTGCAAAATGAACAAAATTGCACCCCCGGCCCTTTTATCCTGCAATGGGTCCACAATGAACAAAATTGCACCCCCGGCACTTTTTATCCCAAAATGGGTCAAAAATGACCAAAATTGTTCCCCCGGCCCTTTAACCCCAAATGGGTCCAAAATGAACAAAACTGCACTCCTGGCCCTTTTATCCTGAAATGGGTCCAAAATGACACAAAATCACAACCTCGGCCCTTTTACCCCAAAATGGGTCAAAATGACCAAAATTGCACCCCCGACCGTTTTATCCTGAAATGGGTCCAAAATGACAAAAAGTCGCAACCCCGGCCCTTTATGCTGAAATGGGTCCAAAATGACCAAAATTGTTCCCCGGCCCTTTTACCCCAAATTGGGTCCATAATGACCAAAATGAATCCCGGCCCTTTTACCCCAAAATAGGTCCAAAATGACAAAAATTGCACCCCAGCCCATTTTACCCAAAATGGGTCCAAAATGACCAAATTGCACCCCCGGCCCTTTTATCCCGAAATGGGTCCAAAATCACACAAAATTCACCCCCCCGGTCCTTTTTATCCTTAAATGGGTCCAAAATGACAAAAATCGCAACCCCGGCCCTTTTATGCTGAAATGGGTCCAAAATGACCAAAATTGTTCCCCCGGCCCTTTTACCCCAAAATGGGTCCAAAATGACCAAAATTGCACCCCGCCCATTTTACCCCAAAATGAGTCCAAAATGACAAAAATTGCACCACGCCCATTTTACCCCAAAATGGGTCCAAAATGACCAAAATCGCATCCCCGTCACTTTTATCCCAAAATGGGTCCAAAATGACCAAAATCGCACCCCGGCCCCTTTACCCCAAAATGGGTCCAAAATGACACAAAATCGCACCCCCGGCCCTATTACGCCAAAATGGGTCCAAAATGACACAAAATCAAACCCCTGCCCTTTTATGCTGAAATTGGTCCAAAATGACCAAAATTGCACCCCCACCCCTTTTATCCTGAATGGGTTCAAAATGACCAAAATCACACCCCTGGCCCTTTTATCCCAAAATGGATCCAAAATGACACAAAATAGCACCCCCGGCCCTTTTATCCCAAAATGGATCCAAAATGACACAAAAATCGCACCCCCGGGCCTTTTAGCCCAAAAAGGGTCCATAATGACACAAAATTGCACCCGGCCCTTTTACCCCCAAAAAGGGTCTAAATTGACCAAAATAGCACCCCCGGCCCTTTTATCCCAAAAAGGGTCCAAAATGCTACAAAATCTCACCCCCGGCCCTTTTACCCCAAAAAGGGTCTAAAATGACCAAAATTGCACCCCCGGCCCTTTTACCCCAAAAAGGGTCCATAATGACCAAAATTGAACCCCCGGCCCTTTTACCCCAAAAAGGGTCCATAATGACCAAAATTGAACCCCCGGCCCTTTTATCCCAAAATGGGTCCAAAATGTTACAAAATCGCACCCCCGGCCCTTTTGCCCCACAAAGGGTCTAAATTGACCAAAATTGCACCCCAGGCCCCTTTATCCCGAAAAGGGTCCAAAATGCTACAAAATCGCACCCCCTGCCTTTTTACCCCAAAAGGGGTCTAAAATGACCAAAATTGCACCCCACGGGCCTTTTATTCTAAAATGTGCTGAGCTGAGTTCCCAAGTCTGTACACCTACTGTGTGCCCATTATGAGGGGTTTCCACCATCCCTGTGCTGAGTTCCCAGGTCTGTACACCTGTTGTGTGTCCATTATGAGGGGTTCTCACCATCCCTGTGCTGAGTTCCCGGGTCAGTGTACACCCGCTGCGCACATTATGAGAGGTTCCTACCATCCCTGTGCTGTGATGACTTCCTGGGTTTTTAACCTTTAGTTTTGTTAACTTTTCGTAATAATAATGAAAGTTTGTTATGCTGAATTTATCATTATGAGGGGTTCCCACCATCCCTGTGCTGAGTTCCCGGGTCTGTATACCTACTGTGTGCCCATTATGAGGGATTCCCACCATCCCTGTGCTGAGTTCCTGGGTCTGTACAACCGATGTGCCCATTATGAGGGGTTCCCACCATCCCTGTGCTTAGTACCCATTTCTGAGTGTACACCCGCTGTGCCCATTATGAGGGGTCCCACCATCCCTGTGCTGTGCTGACTTACTTTGATTGGTGAACAAAACACCAGTCATGTTTTTCTTCATTTGGATCCGAAATTCCGAAAAATTGGTTAACAAAATTTCGTATGAATTTCGTAAGCATAGAAATTCCCGATAGGGTTCCCACCATCCCTGTGCTGCCTTCCTGGGGTTTTAACTTTTTGGTTCATTAACTTTTCGTAACAATTATGAATTTTTTTATGATGAATTTATCATTATGAGGGGTTCCTGCCATCCCTGTATTGTGCTGACTTCCTGGGTTTTTAACTTTTAGGTTTGTTAACTTTTCGTTAATTACGAATTTTCGTTATGAATTTGGATCCGAAATTCGTAAATGAAATTTCATATTTCATATGAAATTCGTGAGCATAGAAATTCCCATAGGTTTCCCACCATCCCTGTGCGGAGTTCCCAGGTCTGTACACCTGTTGTGTGTCCATTATGAGGGGTTCCCACCATCCCTGTGCTGAGTTCCCGGGTCTGAGTGTACACCCGCTGTACCCATTATACGGGGTTCCCTCCATCCCTGTGCTGAGTTCCCGGGTCTGAGTGTACACCCACTGTACCCATTAGAAGGGGTTCCCACCATCCCTGTGCTGAGTTACCGGGTCTGAGTTTAAACCCGCTGTACCCATTATACGGGGTTCCCACCATCCCCGTGCTGAGTTCCCGGGTCTGAGTGTATACCCGCTGTACCCCTTAGAAGGGGTTCCCACCATCCCTGTGCTGAGTTCCAAGTTGCAAGTTCCTGTGCAAGTTTAATCCGAACGTCATGTGAATTCAGCATACTATCTGTATGGCTGAAATCGCATCGCATTTGACTTGTGCTGCAATCTCGCAGAGCACACTAATCTAAACCGCCACTTACTGCACCTGTGACAACCCCCCCCTTTTTTTCCCAATTCTGTAAACCACGAGCTTCGGTTCACACTGATGTGATGCGGGGAAAAGCACAAGATTTGCCATGTTTTCCAGCATCACATCGCACTGCATAGCAATGGCATGGTGTCCATGCGATCTGCTGTGGGTGTCAATGCTAGATTAACAACACCTGAAACAGATTGCAAAACATAGTGCTATTGCCATAATCGCATCGCACGGGTGTGTGTGAGCACCTATGCAATGCCATTCAAATTCGGAAACCAAAAGGGTTCTGCACCATTTTGTTGCGGATTCGATTTGAGCCATACATCGTATGGCTCAAATCACATCGGACAGACATCGCATGTGATGTACACAGGCCCGCTGTGCGAATCGCATGCAGTGTTTAGCATGCACCAGTGTGAACCCAGGCTCAAACAAACACCCTTTGACCTGTTTCATTGGGGTAATGCAAAAACATAAACTGGGAAATAAGGGGTTAAAGTTTGGGCTGTGTCAGCTGACCTTTTAAGGCTGATTACCCATAAATACCCTCACCTGTGCACAAGCCTGGCTTTTCACCTCCAGATGGAAAGCAACATGGCTGGCTGCCACATGCCTGGTAAGTAGAGCTTGGATGTCATTATGGTTGCAATGTTCATTTTGGAGCTGCAGTCTAAACTTTTTTTTTTTTCACTCCACTTTGTTTAAATGTCACAAACATGTTACAATCTTATTATGTAATCGCTTTTTGTTTATATTGTGGCATAACTAAATGTTTGTATTCAAACAGACAAGCCATTGCACTGCATAGATCAAACTTTCTCTGCCTTTTTAACTTCAGGGGATTGGCAGAACCCCCCCATTGTGAATTTGTGGGATGCATGCTCTCTGTGCCCTCCCACCACCATTGTGAATGTGGAATGCATGCTCTCTGTGCCCCACCACCCTCATTGTTAATGTGGCATGCATGCTCTCTGCCCACCACCACCCTAATTGTGTATTTGTGGGATGCATGCTCTCTGCGCCCCCTATTGTTTGTGGGATGCATGCTCTCTGCATGCCCCTCCACCACCCTCATTGTGAATGTGGGATGCATGCTCTCTGCATGCCCCTCCACCACCCTCATTGTGAATGTGGGATGCATGCTCTCTGCATGCCCCTCCACCACCCTCATTGTGAATGTGGGATGCATGCTCTCTGCATGCCCCTCCACCACCCTCATTGTGAATGTGGGATGCATGCTCTCTGTGCCCCCCCCCCCACCACCCTCATTGTGAATGTGGGATGCATGCTCTCTGCATGCCCCTCCACCACCCTCATTGTGAATGTGGGATGCATGCTCTCTGCATGCCCCTCCACCACCCTCATTGTGAATGTGGGATGCATGCTCTCTGCATGCCCCTCCACCACCCTCATTGTGAATGTGGGATGCATGCTCTCTGCATGCCTCTCCACCACCCTCATTGTGAATGTGGGATGCATGCTCTCTGCATGCCTCTCCACCACCCTCATTGTGAATGTGGGATGCATGCTCTCTGCATGCCCCTCCACCACCCTCATTGTGAATGTGGGATGCATGCTCTCTGCATGCCCCTCCACCACCCTCATTGTGAATGTGGGATGCATGCTCTCTGCATGCCCCTCCACCACCCTCATTGTGAATGTGGGATGCATGCTCTCTGCATGCCCCTCCACCACCCTCATTGTGAATGTGGGATGCATGCTCTCTGCATGCCCCTCCACCACCCTCATTGTGAATGTGGGATGCATGCTCTCTGCATGCCCCTCCACCACCCTCATTGTGAATGTGGGATGCATGCTCTCTGCATGCCCCTCCACCACCCTCATTGTGAATGTGGGATGCATGCTCTCTGCATGCCCCTCCACCACCCTCATTGTGAATGTGGGATGCATGCTCTCTGCATGCCCCTCCACCACCCTCATTGTGAATGTGGGATGCATGCTCTCTGCATGCCCCTCCACCACCCTCATTGTGAATGTGGGATGCATGCTCTCTGCATGCCCCTCCACCACCCTCATTGTGAATGTGGGATGCATGCTCTCTGCATGCCCCTCCACCACCCTCATTGTGAATGTGGGATGCATGCTCTCTGCATGCCCCTCCACCACCCTCATTGTGAATGTGGGATGCATGCTCTCTGCATGCCCCTCCACCACCCTCATTGTGAATGTGGGATGCATGCTCTCTGCATGCCCCTCCACCACCCTCATCGTGAATGTGGGATGCATGCTCTCTGCACCCCCCCAACACCACCCTCATTGTGAATGTGGGATGCATGCTCTGTGCCCCCCCCACTCTCATTGTGAATGTGGGATGCATGCTCTCTGCGCCCCCCCATTGTGAATTTGTGGGATGCATGCTCTCTGTGCCCCCCCACCACCACCCTCATTGTGAATTTGTGGGATGCATGGTCTCTGCGCCCCCCCACCCTCATTGTTAATGTGGGATGCATGCTCTCTGCGCCCCCCATTGTGAATTTGTGGGATGCATGCTCTCTGTGCCCCCCCACCACCACCCTCATTGTGAATTTGTGGGATGCATGCTCTCTACGCCCACCACCCTCATTGTGAAAATGTGTGATGCATGCTCTCTGTGCCCCACCACCCTCATTGTTAATGTGGCATGCATGCTCTCTGTGCCCACCATCACCCTAATTGTGTATTTGTGGGATGCATGCTCTCTGCGCCCCCCATTGTTTGTGGGATGCATGCTCTCTGCGCCCTCCACCACCCTCATTGTGAATGTGGGATGCATGCTCTCTGCATGCCCCTCCACCACCCTCATTGTGAATGTGGGATGCATGCTCTCTGCATGCCCCTCCACCACCCTCATTGTGAAAGTGGGATGCATGCTCTCTGCGCCCTCCCCCTCCACCACCCTCATTGTGAATTTGGGATGCATGCTCTCTGCGCCCCACCACCACCCTCATTGGGAATGTGGGATGCATGCTCTGTGCCCACCCTCATTGTGAATGTGGGATGCATGCTCTCTGCGCTCCCCATTGTGAATTTGTGGGATGCATGCTCTCTGCGCCCCTCCACCACCACCCTCATTGTGAATTTGTGGGATGCATGGTCTCTGCGCCCCCCACCCTCATTGTTAATGTGGGATGCATGCTCTTTGTGCCCCCCATTGTGAATTTGTGGGATGCATGCTCTGTGTCCCACCACCCTCATTGTTAATGTGGCATGCATGCTCTCTGCGCCCACCACCACCCTAATTGTGAATTTATGGGATGCATGCTCTCTGCGCCCACCACCACCCTAATTGTGAATTTGTGGGATGCATGCTCTCTGCACCCCCCATTGTGAATTTGTGGGATGCATGCTCTCTGCGTGCCCCCCACCACCCTCATTGTGAATGTGGGATGCATGCTCTCTGCGTGCCCCCCCACCACCCTCATTGTGAATGTGGGATGCATGCTCTGTGTGCCCCCCCCACCACCACCCTCATTGTGAATGTGGGATGCATGCTCTCTGTGCCTCACCACCCTCATTGTGAATGTGGGATGCATGCTCTGCGCCCCACCACCACCCTCATTGTGAATGTGGGATGCATGCTCTGCGCCCCACCACCACCCTCATTGTGAATGTGGGATGCATGCTCTGCGCCCCACCACCACCCTCATTGTTAATGTGGGATGCATGCTCTCTGCGCCCCCACCACCACCCTCATTGTGAATGTGGGATGCATGCTCTCTGCGCCCCCACCACCACCCTCATTGTGAATGTGGGATGCATGCTCTCTGCGCCCCCACCACCACCCTCATTGTGAATGTGGGATGCATGCTCTCTGCGCCCCCACCACCACCCTCATTGTGAATGTGGGATGCATGCTCTGCGCCCCCACCACCACCCTCATTGTGAATGTGGGATGCATGCTCTCTGCGCCCCACCACCACCCTCATTGTGAATGTGGGATGCATGCTCTCTGCGCCCTCACCACCACCCTCATTGTGAATGTGGGATGCATGCTCTCTGCGCCCTCACCACCACCCTCATTGTGAATGTGGGATGCATGCTCTCTGCGCCCTCACCACCACCCTCATTGTGAATGTGGGATGCATGCTCTCTGCGCCCCCACCACCACCCTCATTGTGAATGTGGGATGCATGCTCTCTGCGCCCCCACCACCACCCTCATTGTGAATGTGGGATGCATGCTCTCTGCGCCCCCACCACCACCCTCATTGTGAATGTGGGATGCATGCTCTCTGCGCCCCCACCACCACCCTCATTGTGAATGTGGGATGCATGCTCTCTGCGCCCCCACCACCACCCTCATTGTGAATGTGGGATGCATGCTCTCTGCGCCCCCACCACCACCCTCATTGTGAATGTGGGATGCATGCTCTCTGCGCCCCCACCACCACCCTCATTGTGAATGTGGGATGCATGCTCTCTGCGCCCCCACCACCACCCTCATTGTGAATGTGGGATGCATGCTCTCTGCGCCCCCACCACCACCCTCATTGTGAATGTGGGATGCATGCTCTCTGCGCCCCCACCACCACCCTCATTGTGAATGTGGGATGCATGCTCTCTGCGCCCCCCCACCATTGTGAATGTGGGATGCATGCTCTCTGCGCCCCCCCACCATTGTGAATGTGGGATGCATGCTCTCTGCGCCCACCACCACCACCCTCATTGTGAATGTGGGATGCATGCTCTCTGCGCCCACCACCACCATCATTGTGAATTTGTGGAATGCATGCTCGCCCCCCAGTTTTTTTTTTGTTTTTTGTTTTTATAGTCCTATGTTACACAGCAGGGCACATAGTGGGTCTGGATGGGGTGCAGAAACTGGCCAACCTTTCATGTTGCTAGTGGCTCATTTCTAGGACTATCTCTCATCCTAGCAACGAATTGGCCACTTAACATGAAAATATGACCATACTGCCGCCCTCCTGAGCCTCCTGGTGTAATGTTGAGTAAGCCATAGCAGAGTGAAGCAAAACATCTTCACTATGCTCCCAGTATGGAATTATCTAGGGTGGTTTTATTTGTGTGTTTTTGGGACTAGGCATAGGAAGCCATAGAGACTTCTATTGTGGTTTTCTCCTGAAAATTTCAGTTGCTTGGCTGTCCTACTAATATTCTTAACAAGTATGCAGAGACTTCTAGCCTTTCATGATCTGCCCACTTGAGGGTGACCTGAAACACATGAAGCCAGGCGTTGAGCAGAACAGCAGGTCAATTTTGGGTCGTCAGTGAGCCCCTTTCATTACTTTTTATAAACTTTATTAACCTTTTTTATATTTAACCTCAAACTTCTATCTTTTGTAGACATGTTGACATTAACAACTTGGTTTCTATTTGAAGCCTTGACCACTTCAAGTTGATGGCTGAACACTTCAAGCATGATGGAATCCCTTCTCTTGTCCTGCAGCATTTGTGGATGGCGGGTACTAAAACTCATTAAGGATGAAGGCCTAGCTCTGTTTGCTAGGTTTCACCAGAGTTCTGAGCTTTTGTTCTAACTCTTGGCTTGGGTTAGCCACACTGTGGACCCACAAATGAATTTAGGATACTAGTCTAGCTTGGTTTGCTAGGTTTCAGCAGGGTTCTGAGCTTTTGTTCTAACTCTTGGCTTGGGTTAGCCACACTGTGGACCCACAAATGAATTTAGGATACTAGTCTAGCTGGGTTTGCTAGGTTTCAGCAGGGTTATGAGCTTTTAATCATAACCCTTAGATGTTGGGGTCTAAGAGCAAAGTACTTGTTCAGTTGGAAGTCCCTGGGTAGAAATTTGCTCCTAGGTTGTGGGTTGAGCTTTGTTGGAGCAGGGCGGGGCACTGCAACACTGCTCCTTCAGACTCTGTTGGCCTCTTTAATCCACCTTTTGTGCTTACCTTGCAGGTTATCGGTTTCTAGGAGCTTCTTTCTGCCATAGACGGGGATAGATGGCTGAGCATTTATTTTACTCTAAAACCTTTTGGGGAAAGTCTCCAGAGAGCCCCTGCTCTCTGCAAGTAAAAGGGTCTGCTGTTCTGAGACTGTCTTGCCTTTCCTATTGTGAGCTATGATTGGGAAACTGGGCTGGTCGATGGGCTTCTCTGTAGCAGAGGGCTTGGAGACTGGGCCAGTCTCAGTCCTTGCTTGATTGAGGGCGATTGCCCAGCTCTTCATGAGGGTCAGTTCTAGGGCTGATTCAGTCTTCTTGCCCTCTGCTGCAGTGCGGCTTGGAAGTTGGTCTAGGGACTCAATCATAGCTCATGATGCGACTGGGGGAATTCTTTGACTGCACATTCTTTCTTCCTGGGAATACAGAGTGTTGATTTGGAATGCTCCATGGTGTTTCTTGGTTAAAGTGTGAGGGCACCATACTAGAGTCAACAAATACTTTGGACCAAGCCAACATCAATACTCTTATTCTTGGGTCAGACTTTTTGGTATTGTGTTAGACCTTTTCCCTTAAGGGCATAAGTGTTCTAACATGTGCCATTCCCATTTAACAAATAGGTTTAAATGGTTTGTCTTACTGTGAAGCACCACGAAGGCAGTTCAACAGATTGCACACTTTGTTCTCTGCGCACTTTGACCCCATGTGGAGTATTTTCTAGTAGATCCCTGAAGCTCATTCTAGTGGTGGTTGTATACAATGCCAGTGATTCCCCTTTGCTGGTCATTTTATGCCCACCCTGATGCAGTGAAGAATGCAAATTTTCTGTTGGTTGCAGGCTTTGGTCCCATTAGCGCAGCTATTTATTTAATCTGAGACACTGGAGCAGTTGAAGGGATTTTACAAATATTGGTTGATTCATTGCTGGTTCTTCAAGAGCCCAGCCAGGAATGGTTATTGTGGTTTTACAATGTCTGTCACATCCATGTGAGCCGGGCCTTGCTGTGGAGTTTGTTTACTTGTTTTAGAGGCCTTTTATCCTTTGTGTTTTTAACGGTATCTCCATTTCATTCAGATGGCTGACTGGGCAACACTGCTAGGTTGTGGCAAGACTGGTGTGGGAGATTGGTAAGCATCCATACATAATATTTCCAGGAAATCTTTGTAAAGGGTACAATGGTAAATTAAGGGTTTATCTTTTGATCTGTCCTTTAGACAATGCGCATAAGCTTAACAAAAGCATGGGGGGGGGGGCAGAGGGTTGGGTTTTTTGGCAAGTGTCTGGTCCATATGCTCTCTTCCATTCAGAATCTTTATAAATGGTCAATACTGGCTTTCTGCAAGTCATTTATGGAAACCCCATGGCTGGAAACGGATTGCATACAGACTATAGAAGGGCTAAGCCAACATTGGCACTATTCGATTTCCATCAGCATCTGGTAGAATTAACCTTTTTTACACTTTGCCTATCCTTGATAAGTTGATGGAGATGTCCAGGAACTGTTATGTTTAGGAGGGGTCTGAATATACACTGTACCAAAGTGGGGAGAGCATGTAGGAATTAAGAAAGTTGGGTGGCTTTTAAATATTACTGGTTCTCCTTCCTAAGCTATGCGATATTAATGGCAACATTTAACTAATTTAAAAGTAGGTGTAATGCAAATATGGCTGGAAATGTACTTTAAAGACAATGCTTGGAAATCTTTTGTCTCTAACACTATATCTTTCCTCTTTGTTTTTTAGCTGTTGTCTACAACTTTTGCTACTATACTTGGAGTGTTCGTTTGCAAGCAAGGCCGAGGTGAACTTCAATCATCCCAGAGACCTCATTTTATCACTTAATCTGATGTAGTTCCAAAACATCTGAAATGCAAAGGTTCCCAATCACTATTGGGCAGTAGCCTTTCTGATTGCTTAAAGGGCCAGCCTCTTCTGATTGCAATGTGAAATAAAAACAATTGTACATGGCTAAAGAATAAATGTTTACATGATTATTAAACATGAGAAATGTCGTCCATCCTTTACTATGTTTTAACTAGATGGGTAGTGTGCTTGTACTTCGATTAAATGGTTATTAAATCCTATAAAGACAATTGAGGGGGGAAAGGAACCACCTTTGCTTAACTTTTTAAAATGTACAACTTTAACATCAAGTTTTTTTCTTCTTACACTTTCATCAGACTTAACTGGTACAGAATGAGAGCATGCACATATTAAAACATCATTTTATTCCAGTTTGGTTAAAATTCACATTTGCAAGACCTTAAATTTTATATCAACTACCCTGCAGGATAACCTAACATACAATACATAGGCCAAGTATTCTCATGGCCTTGTGATGGTGGATCCCTTAAAGTCAATGTGTTTTGTCAATTAGCAAGACTGGTTAAAGCGGGATTCCACCCTAAAGTGGAACCTCCGCTGATCGGATCCCTCCCCCCCTCCGGTGTCACAATTGACACCTTTCAGGGGGGAGGGGGGTGGAGATAGCTGTCAAAGACAGGTATTTACACCCACTTCCGGGCATAGACTCCCGTGGGAGTCTACGCCATTTCCTGCCCTGCCGCGCTGTCTGCTGGGACACACACAGGTCCCAGTGACAGCGCAGAGATTTCCTATTGCGCTGCGCGACTCGCGCATGCGCAGTAGGGAACCGGGAAATGAAGCCGATTCGCTTCACTTCCTGATTCCCTCACCTAGAATGGTGGCGGCAGCAGCCGAGAGCCGATCGATCGGCCTCGGCTGCCGACATCGCTGGAACCCGGGACAGGTGAATGTCCATTTATTAAAAGTCAGCAGCTGTAGTATTTATAGCTGCTGGCTTTTAATATTTTATTTTATTTTTTTTTTTTTGGTGGAATCCCTCTTTAAGGATCATACAGGCAGGTAGCAAATCCTAATAAACCTCATAGGATCAATGTACAACCAGATGACATACAAATTCATGAATGTTCATTGACTACCTCATGTGCATCATTCTAAAAGGACTCACCAGTGCAGCCTGTTTCTGGTGTTGATGTGCAGTGAGATCACCGCTGTGGACAGATTACTGATCCATTGTACTGGGCCACTGATTGACCTTCGAATTGTGTGATTGCCGTCTACTCCGATGTCAGTGCTGCCAACCATTGTCTGATCACCACCATAGCAATACAATACCAGAGCTGCCACATCAGTCTCTAAACCCACCAGTGTGAGAAAGCAACAGTGTCCGATTTCTGCCACTTTACTCTCCCAATAGGGATGAGCTTGGCGTTCGACTCGAACACCGGCTGTTCGGCAAAGCTAGAACTCTGTGGGCTGTTCACACCAAATTCGTGTGGCACTCACGGCCCACAATGCACTGTGACCCTGCATGCTTGGCCAATCACAGCACTGGCAGCGAGGAGAGCCATGATCGGCCACAGGCAGGATGCCTATGGCCAATCGTATTTCAGGCTGTGTAGTACACGCCACACACTATAAGGCCGCCAGCGCGGCGGCATTGTGTAGTGTGTTGGCGTCTGCAGGAGTTAGTGGGTGTTCTCTGTATCTTCAACTCAGTATACACGTCCGTTATCCACCGATTTTTAGCGTTCTTGCTCTTCTGTAATTGAGCTTTCAGCCATCTACAGGAGTTTCTGGGTGTTGTCTGTGTGACCGGAGTACAGTATACACCTTTTATCCACCTATTTTGCTCTTCTCTAATTGAGCCATCTGCAGGAGTTGGTGTTGTGTGCCTCCAGCACAGTATATACCGATATCTACCCTTTAATTCCTGTTCTATAATAAAGGCATCTGCAGGAGTTAGTGGGTGTTGTGTGCCTCCAGCACAATATACACTAACCAATTGCTGGTTACCCATTTCCCTTCAGGCCTTTACCATGTCTGGAAGGCCAACAAGGAGAGGCAGACAGGCACGAGCCAATAAAAGAGGGCAAGGAGGCTCTGTCTCGAGACCACGAAATGGGTCCAAAATGGCACCCCCGGCCCTTTTACCCTGAAATGGGTCCACAATAACAAATTGCACCCCTGCCCTTTTATCCCGAGATGGCTCCAAAATGACACAATCGTAACCCCGGCTCTTTTACCCTGAAATGGGTCAAAAATGAACAAAATTGCACCCAGGCCATTTTACCCCAAAATGGGTCAAAAATGACAAATTGCACCCCCAGCCCTTTTATCCTGAAATTGTTCCAAAATGACCAATTGTACCCCCAGCCCTTTTATCCCAAAATGACATAAAATCGCAGCCCTGCCCTTTTATCCTGAAATGGGTCCCAAATGATACAAAATCGCACCCCCACCCTTTTATCTCGAGATGGCTCCAAAATTACACAAAATCACACCCCTGGCTTTTACCCTGAAATGGGTTCAAAATGACAAATTTGCCCCCCCGGCCCTTTTAAACCGAAATGGGTCCAAAATGACACAAAATCGCACCCCCGGCCCTTTTACCCCAAAATGGGTCCAAAAATCGCGCCCCCAGCCCTTTTACCCTGAAATGGGTCCAAAATGACCAAAATTGAACCTCCAGCCTTTTTAAACTGAAATGGGTCCAAAATAACCCAAAAATTGCATCCCCGGCCCTTTTCTCCTGAAATGGGGTCCAAAATGACAAAATTGCACCCCCGGTCCTTTTACCCCAAAATGACCAAAACTGCACCCCCGGCCCGACTTTTTACCCCAAAATGGGTCCAAAATGACACAATCGCACCCCCGGCCCTTTTCTACTGAAATGGGTAAAATATTACCAAAATTGCCCCCCCCCCTGGCCCTTTTATCCTTAAATGTGTGCAAAATGACACAAAATCACCCCCCCCCCCCGGCCCCTTTACCAAGAAATGGGTCCAAAATTGCACCCCCGGCCCTTTTACCCCGAAATTGGTCTAAAATTACCAAAATCGAAATGGTTCCAAAATTACAAAAATCGCACCCCGGCCCTTTTTTCCCTGAAATGGCTCCAAAATTACCAAAATTGCAGCCCTGGCCATTTTAGCCCAAAATAGGTCTAAAATAACCAAAATCGCACTGCTGGCCCTATTGGCCCGTATTGGGTCCAAAATGACCAAAATTGCTGCCGTGACCCCTTTACTAGGCAATGTGTCCAAAATTACCAAATTCATACCCCCCGGTTGTTTTAGCCCAAAATGGTGGACAAAAATCGCACCCCCAGCCCTTTTCTTCTGAAATGGGTCCAAAATTGCACCCCCAGCTCTTTTACCCCGAAATGGGTCCAAAATGACAAAAAATCGCACCCCTGGCCCCTTTATCCCAAAATGGGTCCAAAATGACGAATTGCACCCCCCGGCCTTTTTACCTTGAAATGGGTTCAAAATGGCACCCCCAGGCCCTTTTATCATGAAGTGGTTCCAAAATTGTCAAAATTTAACCCCTGGCCCCTTTAAACTGAAATGGGTCCAAAATGACACAAAATCGCACCCCTGGCCCTTTTACCACAAAATGGTTCCAAAATGGCCAAAATTGCAACCTCGTCACTTTTCTCCTGAAATGGGTCCAAAATGACACAAAATCGCACCTCGACCCTCTTATACCCCAAAATGGGTCAAAAATGACCAAAATTGCACCCCCGGCCCTTTTATCCAGAAATTGGTCTAAAATTACCAAAATCGAAACGTGGCCCTATTAGCCCGAAATGAGTCCAAAATGACAAAAATCGCACCCCAGCCCTTTTTTCCTGAAATGGCTCCAAAATTACCAAAATTGCACCCCCGGCCATTTTAGCCCAAAATGACCAAAGTTGCACCCCCTGCCCTTTTATCCTTAAATGGGTCCAAAATTATCCAAATCCTACCCCTGGCTCTTTTATTCCAAAATTGGTCCAAAATGACCAAAATCGCACTGCCGACCCTTTTAGCACGAAATGGGTCTAAAATGATTAACCACTTCAATAGCCGGCCATTGTCATATGATGACCACAGACGGGATCTCTCATCCTGGGTGGACGTCATATGACGGCCTCTGTATTGCCCCGCTCAGTGTACACCAACACACACTGATTACCCCCCCCCCCCCCCCCCCAATAAAGAGGACTTATCACCACCCATCAAAGTACCTGTCATCACCCATCACTAGGGATGAGCTTTGTGTTCGAGTCGAATGTACGTTCGACTCGAACATTGGCTGTTCGTCCGTTCGGCGAAATCCGAACATTTTAGTCCGTTCGCGTCAAATTCGTGTGCGATGGCACAGTGCATTGCTGGCTCATGATTGGCCAAGCATGCACTGTGACCCCGCATGCTTGGCCAATCGCAGCGCCAGCAGCGAGGAGAGCCATGATTGGCCACAGGCAGGATGCCTGTGGCCAATCATAGCTCAGGCTGTGTAGTGCACGCCCCACACTATATAAGGCCGCCATCGCGGCGGCCTCGTGTAGTGTGTTGGCGTCTGAAGCAGTGGGTGTTCTGTGTACCTTCAACACAGTACACACCGATCGTTTTCGGCCGATTTTCTATCTTGCTGTTGTGTAGTGGTTATTGTCTGTGTGCCCTGACCGCAGTATACACCGCTATATTCACCTCACCTATATAGCTAGTAGTAGTGATCTATCTTTTATAATAGAGCTTGCAGTCAGTAGTGTTAGGAGTGCGTGCTGAGTTAGAGTAGGATTTTGCAATATCAATCAATTGGATCGCTCTGCAAATGCTGTCTCATGTACCCCTTAAATGGACAAAGCCTACTTGATCTTTATGCGCAGCCACTGCGCCCATCAAGCGCAGCCACTGCGCCCATCAAGCGCAGCCACTGTGCCCATCAAGCCCAACCACTGTGTCTATCAAACGCAGCCACTGTGCTCATCAAGCGCAGCCACTGTGCCCATCAAATGCAGCCACTGTGCCATCAAACGCAAGCCACTGTGCCCATCAAATGCTGCCATTATGCCCATGAAACGCAGCCACTGTGCCCATCAAAGGCAGCTACTGTGCCCATCAAGAGCAGCCATTGTGCCAACTACCATACCTATCAATTGCTGCCAGTATGCCCATCAATTTCTGCCAGTGTACCCATCAATTGCCGCTCCTGTGCCCCATCAAATACTGCCAGTGTGCCCATCATTTGCCGCTGCAACTGTGCCCCATCAAATGCTGGCAGTGTGTATCACCCCGGCACTTGCCTGTCTCGCAGCGGGTCAGTGGCGGTGTCCTGCGTGCTCCTTGATGTCTTCTTCCGTCCTCTCTATCAGGCGTCCAATCACAGCGTCTGATGTTTCAGCCAATCAGGTGACAGATAACAGACCCGAGCACCTGATTGGCTGAGAGGTGGTTCAGTGTTAGCAAAGTGAATTCCTTCGCTTTGCTAACAAACAATTGAGTGATCAGCAAACGCACAGCATTGCACCCGCTGTTCACCTGTTTGGGTGCCTATTAGAGTCTACGGCTCTAATCAGGTGCTTCCAAAAAAAAAACATCACTATAATTCAGGTGCCCAGCGCCAGAAAAGGGGCCAGACACCTGAATAGGGGGTGTCAGCGGGAACTATAAATAGATTCATGCAAGGCATGAATCTATCTACGGTGATAGAGCGGTGACAGAAGAGAGGGGGCAGCGCTCCTGCGCCCTTTACGGACGCACTGCCACTGTATGTTATACTTTTCATTTAAAGCCCCTCTCAGAGATAAAATCCACACCCCTGCCTGTTGTAGCCACTTCCTATTGGATGGGCTATGGTAAAAAAAAGGTGGACGTCAGCAGAGAGGATTGGAGGAGACTGGTGGTCCCCTGGGTCGGTGGTACTCCTAACAGTGGGGATGTGGGATCTAGTTTGGGGATTTACGTGGGTATATCTGGCTTCACACAGTAAGGGGGAAAAGGCCTAATAGAAAAAGATAGTGGGTATTTAAGTCAAATAATGAAGAGATAGAGAAAACATTTTGGGAGCCCAATGGATCCAGCAAATTATGCATTCTAATTATTTTCCTATTGCATTCTTCTTTCTTTTCTCCAGTACCACTACATTAAACTCCCACTTAAATTAATATTTTATTGCTTCATAGGCAGAACAAATGTAATTTGTAATTATATGGCAGAGGTTGCAGTGTGGTGGCACCAGCAGTAGTGCCTAAGGCCAAATTTTTCTGCCCCTGTTTAACAGGGACATGTAATTACAATTCTTGATATAATATTTCACAGGAGGGCCCCTTCCTGTGCCCACCCAGAGTAACGGTGAGGACCACAACCACCAAAGGTCAATTTTTCTACCACTGTTCAACAATGGCATGTAATTACAATTCTTGATATAATCGTTCACAGCAGGGCGCTCCAGCGCCCACCAAGAGTCACTTTGAGGGCTTACAATGTTGTGGCAAAACCAACACCTTGTTCCGCCATTTCTGCAGAGCATATAGGGCAGGCCCCTACTTTCAAACATCCAACTTACAAACATCTCCTACTTGCAAACGGAAGGAGACAACAGCAAGTGAGATGAAAAAAGATGAACGACAAAACAAATTATACAGGGGTGATAACCCTTCCCTATGTTTTCCAAAACTTAAAAATAGTTTTTTTGACTGGAGCTACACTTTAAAAATGTACCAGTTGAAAATTACAAACAGATTCAACTTAACACAACAAACCTACACAGTCCCTGTCTTGTTTGCACCGCCTGTATACTGCTGTTCTTAGTATATAGGGCCTGGGGGCCACACGCATTTCCTTTTTTTAATATGGGTACAGGGTTCCCCTTAATATGCGTACAAGACCCAAATAGGCTGGTAATGGGCAGGGAGGGCTACCCATGCCATTTTTTCTCAATGATTTTCAACCATATTGCAGGAACCAGATATAACATTAAAACCGCAAGCAGTTTTAAATGATGTTATTTCCGTTTAATGTCATTTTGTGCAGGGACTGTTCTAAACACGGGAAACACGTGGCACTTCACAGGCATACTACAGACACCCCCCAGGCACCATATTTAAAGGAATATTTCACTTTTTTTTTTTCACTTTAATCGTCATTAAAATCAGTGCTCCCGCCAAAACGTCCGTTTTTAAAACTTTCTTTTGCATTGACCCATGTCCCCTGGGGCAGGAGTCAGGTCCCCAAACCCTTTTTAGGACAGTATCTTGCATATTAGCCGTTAAAATTAGCACTTTTCATTTCGAACGTTCGAGTCCCATAGACTTCAATGGGGTTCTAACGTTCGTTCGAATTTGGGGTCCGTTCGAAAGTTCTGGTGCGAACCGAACCGGGGGGTGTTCGGCTCATCCCTACCCATCACAGCCCATCTGAGTACCCGACTACCTGTCGGCCCATCTGAGTACCCGAGTACCTGTCACAGTCCATCTGAGTACCCGTCACCAGCCCGTCGGAGTACCCGAGTACCTGTCACCAGCCAGGGATGCTACGGTACATTTTTGTCAAGCACATCATTTGGGGCCCACGTGTATCTACCTGAGGTTCCTGCACCATCCATCCACTTCTTTAAGCACACTGTACAGTGGTCAGTCCACTGTCCACATCAATCTGAGAGAACAAGGGTTACATTTAGTATAAATAAGTATAAATTCTACAACCAAATTTACTCCTCCAGCTTGTGGTCTTGATGTTTGTTCCAAAGATTAGACATGAAAAATTATGCTAGCTGACCAAATATTCCAGTTCTCTATTTTGCCACAGGACAATACATCATCACAGATGTAAACAGAGAACATAATAGACCCAATTTCAGCAAAATTCATCATCACAGAAGTAAACTTATAGCATAACGACCTTCTTTGTTTTATCCCGGATAAACAGCCTCATGTACAATCTAAAAGAACAATGTGTAATAAGTTATTAAGCGTGCAAACAATTCTGACCTTTGTTATAAACGAACAGTCAGAGTGGATAAAATACATCCAAAAGACAAAGAGATCACTTAAAGTGGTTGTAAACCCTTTACAACCACTTTAATCTACAGGCAAGCCTATAGCTGCATTGGATATCTCCTAAACCTGTACGGTTTAGGAGATATCCCTATATTTGCATGTGCCGACGTCACGCGGCACATGCACACTTAAGCTAACTGAAGCAATGGCAGTACGTGCCGTAGCTTCGGTTGTACTGTGCAGTTCGCGGCAGCTCCCATGCGCATGCGCAGGAGTGACGTCATCGCGGCTCTGGACAGTCATGGCCAATGGAGTACTAAGCTGTCGGAAGCCTTTGAAGGAGCTCCCCAGTCTGGGGAGGTGACCTTGGGCCTGGGACTCGGGTGCAGAATGGAGTCCTTCAAGAACTCATGAAGGATCTGAACAGCACCTAGGTGTTAGAAACCATGAAATCAGGCCGAGACAGAAGTACAGTTAAATCACACTGGTTTAATAATAAAAGTAAAAGTAAAAAGAACAAACATAGTCGAAACATAGCCAAAGTTCAGTAACCGGAACAGATAGTCAGCCAAGCCAGAAGTCAGGGATCAATGTAGTGGAACAGCAAGGAGGACCTGGAGCCAGAAGGGATGTCAGCAAAGAAAGTCTTTGAATAGGATCGCAGGAGAAAGTTTCTGTGATGTTGACCAAGATGAAGGCAGAGCTCCTCTGGACTGGAGAGCTTAAGGGCTCCTTCACACGGACGTGTCCATGTACGGAGCCCGCTCTGCTCAATGGGGGATCGCTCCATTGATCCCCGCTGGACAGGCAGATGATAGGTCTGTCTCTGCCCCCTGTGGGAGGATCGGATGAAGACGGACCGTAGAGTTCGTCGTCACACGATCCGATCCGCAGATGGATGGAAAAATGGGTTTTTCCTCCGTCACACTTTTTCGGATAGGAGCAGGTTGGATGTCAGGGAACAGGTCACCACTGACATCCGTCCCTCCATAGACCTCTATGGAGTGTCCGTTCAGGTCCGCCTAAAAAACTGACAGGTGGACCTGAACGGATCGTCTGTCTGAAAGGGGCCTTAAGAGGCAGAACTGACGAGCAGGATATCATCAACAGCTGAGTAACTGTGGAGAGATGGGAGCTGGCAATTATCTGACAGCTGAGTGGCCAACTCAGAGAAGGAAGGACTAAGTCCAACCCTGACACTAGGACAGCTAACACTAAAGACTTCCTATTTCTATTTTTGCTACATTAAATGGGCCTGCGGTCCCTGCCTAAAAAGGGCAAGTTGCTTAGGCCTGTCAGGCCTAAACATGTGCTAGCTGTGCCTGAAAAGTAAGTGATGTGATGGAGAGAAGCAGTCTGCAAGCAAGTGATGTGCTGGAGGAGACTGGAGTAACCAGATATATATAGTTGTCCCAACTGATTGTTGTACAGTCAGTCAATTGTTCCCTTACATTCACATACAAATTCACATACACACACACATATACACTATATTACCAAACGTATTGGTATGCTTGTCTTTACACACACATTAACTTTGACATCCCAGTCTTAGTCCGTAGAGTTCAGTGTTGAGTTGGCCAACCCTTTGCAGCTATAACAGCTTCAACTCTTCTGGGAAAGTTGTCCACAAGGTTTAGGAGTGCGTTCATGGGAATGTTTGACCAATCTTTAAGAAGCGCATTTGTGAAGTTAAGCATTGCTGTTGGACAAGAAGGCCTGGCTTGCAGTCTTCACTCTAATTCATCCCAAAGGTGTTCTATCGGGTTGAGGTCAGGACTCTGTGCAGGCCGGTCAAGTTCCACCACCCCGAACTCGCTCATCCATGTCTTTATGGACCTTGCTTTGTGCACTGGTGTGCAGTCATGTTGGAACAGGAAGGGGCCATCCACAAATTGTTCCCACAAAGTCGAAAGCCTGAAATTGTCCAAAATGTCTTGGTATGCTGACCCTTAAAGGCCCGTACACATGGTCAGAAAATCTGAAGTTAAATATCATCCGATGAACACTCTGACAATTTTCTGATTGTTAGTATGCTGTTTTTGACAGCCGATTACGAATTTTCATCAGACAAAAATTGGATGTGCAAGTTCCAAAGTTTTTTGTCTGATGTGACCACAATGTCCGATTTTCTTTTCATTAGTACGGTTTTCTGCCAAAATAAAATCTGGAGAGCAAAACTAGGCATGCTCAGAAAGGAAAGAACAGATACAAAACAATTCAACACATTATGTCACTTCTGACATTGAATTCTGTCGTCAGAAAATTTTCTGGTGGTGAGTCCCCTCTTCACTTTCGTTTTGACACTAGCATCCAACAAAAAACTGATGAAAATGTGTCCAATAATCTGACCGTTTGCTTTAGAGTTCCCTTCACTGGAACCAAGGGGCAAATGCCAACCCCGGAAAAATAATCCCCCCTCCACTAAATTATTTGGACCAATGCACAAAGCAAGGTCCATAAAAACATGGATGAGGGAGTTTGGGGTGGAGGAACTTGACTGAACTGCACAGAGTCCTGACCTCACCCTGATAGAACACCTTTGGGATGAAATAGAGAAGAGACTGCAACCCAGGCCTTCTCGTCCAACATCAGTGCCTGACCACATGAATGCACTTCTGGGAGAATGGTCAAACATTCCCATAGACACACTTCTATAGCTTGTGGACAGCCTTCCCTGAAGAGTTGAAGCTGTTATAGCTGCAAAGGGTGGGCCAACTCAATATTGAACCCTACGGACTAAGACTGGGATGCCATTAAAGTTCATGTGCGTGTAAAGGCGGGTGTACCAATACTTTTGGTAATATAATGTGTGTGTGTATATATAAAATGGGAGAGCACAGAATCTGGTGCAGCTGTGATGGTAACCAGCATCTAGGTTTTATTGTTTAAGCTGAAGTTAGAAGCTGATTGGTTGATTGGCACAGCTGCACCAGATTCCGTATGCTCCACTTTTAGCAAATGCCGCCTATTGAATTAATGAATTTAGGTAAAACTAACAACTATACTGATCCAACCATAAAGATATTCCTAAGGTGCTACAAGTTGCAATATGAGATGACTGCCCCTAGGTGGCAACATCTTTTAAGTGTTTTCTTCATTCACAAAGTATCTATAAAACGATACTATTTCAGACATGCACAACGTATCTACTAAATAGAAACAATATTGTCAAAGGAATTTATATGATAAAAAAACAAAATACCTTCTTATTGTTAAATGGATATATTGTAGACATAAGGAACACTAATACAACTAGCATTTTTATTCTCCTAATAGCAGGATCATTAACCACTTGTTGACCGATGCACACCAATATACGTCGGCACAATGGCAGCGTTGGGCAAATGGGCGTACCTGTACGTCCCCTTTAAGAGCCGGGGGATAGCAGGTGCATGCACCGCCGGGTACAGCATGACCGTGCACACGGGACCGGTGGACTCTATGTCCACCAGTCTCCTGGCATTCGTGTCACGGAGCCTCAGAACGGGGATTGGCGAACGGTTTGACCTGTGCCAAATGTAAAAAATATGGTGTAGGGGCCCCCCAAAATCCATAGCATCTGGTATAGATTTTAAGAGGAACCCTGCACCAAAATAAAAAGGCGTAAGGGTCTCCCTCAAAATCCATACCAGACCCTTATCCGAGCATGCAACCTGGCAGGCCACAGGAAAAGGGGGGGTGATAGCACCCCCCTCCTGAACCGTACTAGGCCACATGCCCTCAACAAGGGTAGGGTGCTTTGGGGTAGCTGATGGGGACAAGGGCCTCATCCCCACAACCCTTGCCCAAAAATGACAAAAGACACAGCTTGGGGACAAGTCCTTTATTAAAAAAAAATAAAAATGTCCCACGATGTCCATTCATCTTCTTCTATCTCGCTGCGACGGACCGAAAAAGAAGAAAAAAAATCCGCAACTGATCCTCCTATGGGAGGCTCCCGCCGTGTGAAACTTCTTTGCTGATGACAATTCTTATATAACTGAAGACGGAGCCACCCGGTGGGTACCTGGGTGACCCCGCCTCCTCTGACTCCATGGGGATTTCCCTAGGTCCCTAGGTCACTGGGTGGCCCCGCCCTCAGTTATATAAGAACTGTCAAAGGCGATGAAGCATCACACGGCCTTCCATAGAGGAGGATTGGTTGCAGATTTATTTATTTTTTCAGACCGTCGCGGCGTGAAGAAGGTGAATGGACATCGTGGGGATTTTTTTATTTTTTAATAAAGGACTTGTCCCCCAGCTGTGTCTTTTCAGTTTTAACATTTTGACACTTTTTTGTGAAATGGTAGGGGTACATTTGTACCCCATTACCATTTCACACGGGGGGAGGCCAGGATCTGGGGGTCCCCTTGTTAAAGGGGGCTTCCAGATTCTAATAAGCCCCCTGCCCGCAGACCCCCACAACCACCAGGCAAGGGTTGTGGAGATGAGGCCCCTGTCCCCATCAACATGGTACAGTTCAAAAGGGGGGGGGTGCACTCTCATCCCTCCCTCTTTTCCTGCAGCTTGCCAGGTTGCATGCTCAAATAAGGGTCTGGTATGGATTTTTGGGGGGGACCCCTATGCCATCCTATGCATTAAGGTGAAAAAATGGCTGCCAGTGACCGGCCCCCCAGCCACCTCATTTTATTTACCTGAACCCCATAATTGCCATGCCGGAGACACACTGTCCTTCTCTGCACGGGGTCCCGACTCTTGATTGGATAGATTGATAGCAGCGCAGCCATTGGCTCCCGCTGTTGTCAATAAAATGCAATGACGTGGGGGACGAGTCCGGCATTCATGTCTATGGACGCAAATACTGGACTCGGGAGTGTGTCTGCAAGGTAACCCCCCCCCAGGAGAGCTCTTCTCCTAGGGGGTCATCTGATGTGGGGAGGAGCTGTGAGAGCAGCCGGGGGACCCCAGAAGAGGATGTTCGGGGCCACTCTGTGCAAAACGAGCTGCACAGTGGAGGTAAGTATGAAATGTTTGTCATTTTAATTTTTTTTTTAAAAACAAGCCTTTACAATCAATTTAAGTTCAAATAATGGCAGGGTGTTTCATTTAAAATTCAAGTAGGCCTTGCGCCCCAACTGCACCGGGACTTGGGTAAGCAGCCCTATACCCTCTTTCCCCTCCTTTACTCAACTGTACATTTTTGTAAATGCTGTATATGTCCTGACTATATTGTCAACTGAACTTGTGTCTATTTACAGGTGTATTTCCTGATGAAGCGGCTCACCCCGTGAAACTAGTCGAAGTACTATATATGACCAAGTCACCCTTGTTTTAATGCTATGTAGTTTGCATTAATACATTTTTGTCATTTTATGACTGTCTTTATGTCCTATTTACAATTTGTTCACACTGTACCGTGATAGTCATTTTGCTTCCTTGCCCCTGGTGAACCTTGGTTGGGCAACAGGTTCCCAAACCTCTATTCCACTCAATTTTGGATGATGGTACAATTTGTTGTTTTTAAATTTATGGTTATGATTTTTTGAGGCCATCCATTTTTCCTTAAATTCCAATATGATTCTTAGTTAACAGTAAATTTGAAATCTCTTATTAGTGGGAATTATATATACTAGTAAATGCTAAATATACAATGTGATTAAAAAAAAAAAAAAAACCTGATAAATTAACTTCTGGCATGTTCTAGATAAAAAGTAAGGCTGGCCATGCAATTACATACAATTTTCCTTTAGGCCTGACCTCATATTATATGGTAATTCATATTAATTGGTAAATCTAAACACTTTTAATCTGCATCAAATCAGGCCAGCCCTTGTACTACATAGTTGAAGGCAAATCTAAAGGAAATTGAATATGAAAATTGTATAATGTGTGGCAAGCTTAAGTTGTTGTCTGATGTTATAATCATATTTTTTACAGCTGGGTTCTCCAGTTTGACTTGTTTTTGCAGTTGCTTCAGAATTCATGTAATAAAATATGCGTAATGTAGGAGGACGGACGTGTTTTAGCACAGCTCCGCCGGGCCTATCTTTATCTGCTGCCATCCTCAGCTTCTAAATGCCCTACATACCAAAGAACTACCTCACCTTGTTCCTCACAGGGCTCCCCACCAGTTGGGCTGCTTTTGGAAGTCCTCATCCTCCCGTGCGCTGCAGGATTCCGCCCGTTTCGGCCGCTGGGGGGCCGCCTCGCCGAACGCCATTTTGCGGCCTACTAGGCCTCAAGAATCCCCGGACTTTCCTGCGGGACGTCCGGATCTGCCGCCGGATTGAACGCATCCCGCCGCCGCACCGCTACATCCGCTGCATGTGGGAACCTCCTGGGATCCTCAACTCTGCTTCCACCCGGCCTGGTGAGTCCCCCTGTGGGGATAACTGCTCTGATCCAAACTCTCAGCTGCCTGCTCCCCTCCAAGCCTCTCCTCCTTATCCCACATCCTCCAGACCCTGCTGACCCTGCTGGGATATCCCCACAGATCCCTAAGAACTGACCCATTGCCACCGGTATCCCACCCCACCAGGCACGCCTCATCACTAGCAGCTCTCTCCCAGCAAGGCCCTGGCTTCGGCCTATACTGGAGCATAGAGGCCATCTTGCTACACCCTGCTACACCTTGTTCTTCATAGCTCATAACTCCGCAGGGTGTGGGCCTTATTTCAAACTCAATCCATACTAACTCAGGGGCATGGCTAGCCCCTAATTGAGATGCCTGCCTGAGTCATTACCTCCATTCCATAGCGGGGAGACGAGCTACTCACAGCTATTGTACACCCCGAATAGGCATACCGCCTGGACTGAGACACACATCCGGACTCCGGGGCATGTCGAAGAAGCGACAGAAACCCCCTGCGCCGCACCGCCTCACTCATTATTACTCATCTGCCACCATGCAGGAGGCCCAAGATGGCGCCGGCTCCGGGAGCTCTCGCAGGTCCTCTCCCAGCCCTCAACGCTCCAATGGGAAACCCCATCCTCGTCATGCAGAAGAGGACACCATCACTCTCCAAGGGACTGAGATGGACACCCTCCCACCACCACCTATGCCGCTGGGCACACCTCACGCTGATAGAGGTAAGAGATTGGCCTCTTCCCCTGCACAATCCCCAGGCAAGGAACCTCACGCGAAGAAGCAGCTCTGGTCTGCAATTGTGGCAGGTGGACAGAATGCAGACCGAACCCCCTCTCTTGCGGCAGTCCCAGTATCAGATAACCCAGTTTCAGAAGCCACGTTAAAAACCATGCTGCTCACACTCCAAACTGATCTCCACAGAGAACTGCAATTCTCGTTGTCCCAGATTCACGACAGAGTGGATTGCCTGGAGGAGAGAACAGATACCATCGAGGAGACGTTGCAAGACTACTCCAAAGCTCACAATGAACTTTTGGATGCACATGACCATCCCTCCGCAGAAATCCACCGTTTAAAGTTAAAAATGGCGGACTTGGAAGATCGCGCTAGGCGCAATAATATCAAATTCAGAGGGGTTTCCGGAATCCGTTAAGCCACCGGACATTATTCCATACCTACAGCAACTATTTACCACACTGGTGCCTCATCTGAGCAACACTGACATTTTAATTGACCGGGCCCACAGAATTTCTAAACCCTCTCATCTGCCTGATGACGTCCCCAGAGACATTCTAGCGCGCATCCATTTTTTTCATATTAAGGAACAGATCCTTGCCACTACCAGATTATCAAAGTCTCTACCACCTCCCTACAACGATGTCAAACTGTTCACAGACCTCTCCCCGGCCACGATGGAACTTCGCAGAACTTTCTCTCCAGTCACATCCATCCTGCAACAAAAAAAGATCGCCTACAGGTGGGGCTTCCCCACGAAACTATTGGTGAGCTATCAGCAGCAAGTGATCCCCATCCTCAACCCCAAAGATGGCTATAAGAAATTAACCAATTGGGGTTTCCTCCCGCTACCCCCGAGAGACTCCCGCCGCACTAATGAGCATTTTTCTTCACTCCCTCCTGGAAAAGATACTACTTCACGAAGAGAGCGCGAAACCTGACTCCGCGGTACACTCCGGTCCGAACATGGATCTCCCCGTTATGGACGGACTGACTCTTGCAAGTATATTAATTTACTACTGTTTGCTTTAGTTTCTTTGAACTTGAACAACGTTACTGTTTGTTTGTTGGTGCACTCTTCCTCTTTACACCCCCCAAATTAGAGTGTGCTAGGCACACGAACAGATACCCGTATTCATACGGTTCACCCCCTTAACACCCTTGCTCTCTTGTTTTGTTTTGTGTTCATCCGGTTTTTTGTTTTCTGTTTTTTATTAGAGGTTTGCAAACCCTGTTTTCACAGCACACACTTGATACTTATTGTATTGCCTTCTCTTCACTTGTGTTCGCTACAGTAATCTCTTTCTGAGTCTTCCCTCTCCGTTGTCTCCCTATAGGCATGGCCCTCACGATCTCCACTATCAATGCCAAAGGCCTAAATTCCCCATTTAAGCGTAGCCTCCTCTGGAGAGAGGCGTCTAATCTCCGCTCTGACATCCTCTGTGTTCAAGAGACTCATTTCACACAAACTGATCCCCCCAAATGTTCTAACAGACGCTACCCTCACACCTTCTTTGCGAATGCTTCACGGAAACAGAGGGGGGTGATGATAGCTGTCAGCGCCTCGGTAGACTTTGAGCTACACCAATTTGAGAAGGATGCAGAGGGGAGATACATAATTCCATCGGCCACAGTCAATACCCGTCCTCTAACCATTGTAAATGTATATGTTCCTCATGTTGCACAAAAGAAATTTTTTACTACCCTTATGGCCAAACTAGCTCCGTACAGATCGTCACCATTAATAATATGCGGAGACTTTAACGGTCTCTCTGACCCCGCACTGGACTCAACTTCACACGCCAAGCATAGACCCTCTGCCCTAGCAGCTATGCTTGCCCGCGAAGACCTTTATGACTCATGGAGATGCATGCACGGCTCAGAGAGAGATTACACCTTTTTTCCCCCCCCCCATCAATCCTACTCCAGAATAGACCTGATTATCACAGATAAACATGTATTACAGTCAATTTCTGAATCAAGTATAGGACTTATCTCATGGTCCGACCACGCCCCTGTCACTATTAAACTAGCCCCGCTATCACAATCACCCAGGCACACTCTCTGGAGATTGAATTCATCCCTCCTTAATGATCCTAAACTTGCCTCCCAAATACATGCAGAACTCCTCTCCTATTTCCAATCCAATGACAATTCCGTTGATGACCACGCTGTCATCTGGAATGCCCATAAAGCCTGCCTACGCGGCCTTTTCATTAAGTTGGGTGCACAGCAAAAAAAGGCCCGTGCGGCCACCACGGCTACCTTGCTCCAACAGATTCGAACCTTGGAAGCCATAAACAAATCCTCCCCTTCGGACATGATCTCCGCTGACTTAAAAAACCTTAGGGCTAAACTTAGCGAACACCTCCACATGAAATTTGAATACTATATAAAACGCCTTAAGCTACAATCCTATTCCTCAGTGAACAAACCGACCGCATTTATGGCCAAACAGCTGAAGCGACAACTCACTCACAAAAAAATTTCCTTTCTGACAACCTCCAATAAAACACGTATTACTAATCCCCTCGATATTGCTAACGAATTTAGCAGCTTCTATCATGCTCTTTACAACCTCAACACCACTGACCCCTCCCCCCCACCTTCCCAAGCCGATATAGCTAATTTCCTAGCGTCTGTATCGCTCCCTACGATCACCCCTGAACAACTGGACTCCTTATCGGCCCCCTTCCTCCCAGAAGAAATCCATTCTCTCATTAAGAAGCTCCCCCTACATAAAGCCCCGGGCCCAGATGGCATTACCAACGAGTACTATAAGAAATATGCTGACATCATCGTACCCTATCTCTGCAAAACCTATAACCTATTTGCGAGCACTGGACAGATCCCCAAGGAATCCCTAGAAGCACTTGTAGTCACTATCCCTAAGCCAGGAAAACCTCCTGATAGCCCAGCGAACTACCATCCCATATCACTCCTCAACACAGACACCAAAATTTATGCCAAACTTCTAGCCCAGCGACTAGCCGTAATTCTCCCAGACCTAATACATCGTGACCAAGTGGGCTTCGTCCCGGGAAGGCAGACAGCAGATGGAACCAGACGATTTGTCGACCTGATTCAATGGGTCGAATGTAAGCGAACGCCTTCTCTCTTCCTCTCTCTGGACGCAGAGAAGGCGTTCGATCGAGTCTCCTGGCCCTATATGGAGGCAGTCCTCCGCAAGGTAGGGCTTTCAGGCTCCTTCCTGTCAGCCATTCTGGGACTCTATACGCACCCTAGTGCACGGGTGTGGACCTCGGGCATAATATCGAACCCTTTTCAAATCACCAATGGCACCCGCCAAGGATGCCCTTTGTCCCCATTGATATTTGCCCTGGTAATGGAACCCTTAGCGCAGACTATCAGACAAAACCCCCAAATTAAAGGCATCACGGTGGCAGACACAGAACATAAAATTGGCCTCTACGCCGATGATGTTATCATTGCCCTCACCGACCCACTTACCTCACTCTCTGAGATTCAACGCACGTTGGACTCCTTCAGCGCTGTATCAATGTACAAAGTTAACCATTCCAAATCTTTAATGCTGAATCTTGGCCTAGACCCACACACCGTGTCCCAGATTTCAACAATGACCTCTTTCATGTGGGCTACTAATTCTTTCCTCCCGTACTTAGGTATACAGCTGACATACCCCAGCTCCATTCTAGTGAGAACCAATCTTGAAACTCTACTGGGCAAACTTCACCGCCTAACCAAAGACCTACTGACTACACCGGCTTCCTGGGCAGGTAGAATTGCACAAACCAAAATGTATCTACTCCCCCACATTCTCTACTTTTTTCGCTCCATCCCCCTCCCGCCCCTACAAGCCCATCTTAAAAAGCTCCAAGGGATACTTAATGCTTTCATTTGGCAGCACAAACACCCCAGAATTAGAAATACTATCCTCCTGACACCCACTCGCTTTGGTGGCATGGGAGCCCCTAATCTCAAAGCATATTATCGAGCTGTCCTACTAGATCAACTCAAAACATGGTGGTCCTCAGACCTACAACCCACTTGGAAGCAAATAGAACTTGCTACCTTAATGACAGACCCAATTAATATTTTGACAGCTATCTGGTTGCGTTTTAAACCTTCTCGTTACCCACTTGACTCAATTAACGCATCCCTTAGAGTATGGCAAACATACTTTCAAAACACTGCTCATGTCTCCCTGACGCTTCTCCCACTGGTCCCCCTAGAAGCCCTCCAAGTATTCTCTCCCGATCTCCCCATAGGGGTCTGGGCCGCAGCTGGGATTACTAATCTGAAAACATTATTTTCTTCAGCAACTCCCCTATCCTTCTCCCAACTACAATGCATCTATCATGTCCCCTCCACAACATTCTTTTTATATCTCCGGATCAGGTCCATCCTAGCAAATCTTCCTCTTTCCGCCAAGAACTCACTCAAGGATCCCCTACTACAGTTTTTTGGGAATAAATCTCAAAAAAAGGGAGGCATTTCACTCATCTACAGAATACTCACCTCGCCAGACCCAGAAGTTGATCCCGCACGCACTGCATACTGGTCATCTAAACTGCAGCACGTAGTTCCCCCAGAAACTTGGCAGAAAGCTCTGAATGCTCCGGCACGCTTTTCTCACTGCATCTCACATTGGGAATCTCTGATGAAACTTTATCATGGTTGGTATTACACACCGACCAGACTGGCTAAAATTTTTCCCTCTTCCTCACCTAATTGTTGGAGGAACTGCGGTGACAGAGGTACATTACTGCATATCTGGTGGAGCTGCCCCTATATACAACCATTCTGGAAAAAAATTAAAAACCTAATACACCAGATTTGCAAAATAACTTTCCCGCTCTCTCCCACTGACTTACTACTAGGTCTATCCGTCCTCTCGTGGCCGCACCACCTGCACGCCCTACTGACCCACATCCTTATCGCCGCCCGACTAGCTATTGCAAAAAGTTGGAAATCGGTTCATTCCCCGACCCTGAAACAAGTTCTCATATTGCTGAATACCCATTTTGTATTCGAATACGCCTTTGCTAAAGCTAACCTCACAACCGATAAGTTCCTGTATGCCTGGAAACTTTGGATAGCAGACCCCAGGAGTAGCCCATTGCACTGAACATCCTGGGTATCATATCCAATTTATATCTGCTTCCTAAGCTTGATGTTACCCACAATCAAGAATATACCCAAAGTACCTATACTAGACCTACCCGTATATTTTTCTCTTGTCTGATTTTTCTCCCTCATTCAGTTTTTGCCTATACTATGTCCGCAAATCAAACTATGGTTATACCTGTTTTCATTTTTTTATATTTGTACTCTTATATGTCCTCACTCATCCCTTTTGCAAACCTCCCCTTCCTTCAAAACCGAGTATCCTGCTAGAATTTTGATATGTTACTGTGTTATACACCATGTCTGCATACCTGTATCTGTATGTACCCTACCTGTTTGACAAGTTTACTGCCAGGGTATGCCCATTTGGCTATGTATCTTTTTGCTGATTTTTCTTTTCATCTCATAATAAAAATTTACAGTTAAAAAAAAAAAAATATGCGTAATGTAGCAATGCATATTAATTTATTCATGTGCAACAAATATGGGTTTTACCAGAAAGTTAAATGGAATCCATTAGTCAGAAGAGATGACTCCATCAGCTGATAGTGACAGGTTTCTTTTTTCTTTGAAGTGATTTGTTGGAGAAACCCCTAAAAATGGAGAGGAAGGGTAAGGGAGATCAATGGCTTTAATGTATTAGGGGACTTCTTTATAATGTAGACCCAGAAGATCTTCTTTTTTCTGTTCTACTGATAGAGTCCAATCAGGGCTTCAGGTCTGGTATGGATTTTGAGGGGAACACCGCACCAACATTTTTTTTTTAAATGGCGTAGGGGCCCCCCCAAAATCCATACCAGACCCTTATCTGAGCACACAACATGGCAGGCTGCAGGAAAAGGGGGAGGGATGAGAGAGCACCCCCCTCCTAAACTGTACCAGGCCACATGCCCTCAGCATGAGGAGGATACTTTAGGCCCCCCCCCAAAACACCTTGTCCCCATGTTCATGGGAACAAGGGCCTTGTCCCCACAACCCTTGCCCGATGGTTGTGGGAGTCTGCGGGCGGGGGGCTTATAGGAATCTGGAAGCCCCTTTTAACAAGGGAACCCCCAGATCCCATCCCCCCCCCCATGTGAATGGGTATCGGGTACATTGTACCCTTACACATTCACCCAAAAAAGTGTCAAAAATAGTAAAAATGACAGTCGACAATTTGGGACAAGTCCTTTATTTAAAAAGAAAACTTTCTCAGGATGTCTATTCATCTTTGTTCACAGTATTTGATGACCCAAGAAAAAAATAAGAAAAAACTCTGCCTCCATGGGAGGCCCCTGCTGACTGAAGCCTCTTTGTGATGACAGCTGTTATGTAGATGAGGACGGGGCCACCTGGTGATGTAAATGAAGACCCCGCCCCTCTGATGCCACTTGACATCAGAGGGGGCGGGGTCACCCGTTTACATCACTGGGTGGCCCGGCCCTCGGCTATAGAACAGCTGTCAACAGCTTCAGTTGGCGGGAGCCTCCCATGGAGGTGGAGTTGTTGCTTTTTTATTTATTTTTTCGGTTCGTCAGGCTGCGTGATGGATGATGGATTTACATCGTCGGACATTTTTATTTTTATTTTTTTAATAGAGGATTTGTCTCAAACTGTCTACTGTAATTTTTACTATTTTTGACACTTTTTTTATTTGGTTAATGTGTAAGGTTACAATGTACCTGATACCCATTCACATAGGAGGGGGTTGGGATCTGGGGATCCCCTTGTTAAAGGGGGCTTCCAGATTCCAATAAGTTCCCTGCCCGCAGACCCTGACAACCATCTGGCAAGGGTTGTGGGGATGAGGCCCTTGTCCACATCAACATTGGGACAAGGTGTTTTGGGGGGACCCCAAAGCATCCTCCCCATGTTGTGGGCATGTGGCCTGCAACGGTTCAGGAGTGGGGCGCTCTCTCTCATCCACCCCCAGAGTCCCTATAAAAGGGAATTATTTAATACTTCACCAGTTCCCCAGGAACAAACAATACCTATAAAAAAATACATGTAAAAACATTCCTCCTCTCAATAGAGAGGTGGACCCTGTATGGGGTTTATATTAGGGATTAAGGGGTATTGTGGATTATGCTTTTTTGTATTCTTGCTGTTTATAGCCAATAAATATATGTAGTTTAACTCTTTAGGGCATGTGTTAGTATCATTTTTTTTTTAGTTTTTCTGTTTTGGGTAATATACTTTTTGATTACACCCCCCGCTATTAAGTCGGTGAGTACTACTTCTTGGATTGGAGGCAGGATTCCCTAGTTGCTTATATTTTGTCACCCAATGAGGAGACAGAGAACAGGGAGAGCAGTTGATCTTGTGCACATCGCTGGATCGAGATCGGGCTCGAGTAAATATTGGGGGAGCTGCGGGAGCAGTTGCATACTGAAGGTTTTTTTACCTTCATGCATTGAATTCAACCTTTAGAACCACAAGTCCAGCCTGTGCAATTCCCATGCCTCCATCCACAGATACAGAGGAGAAATGACTGTAAATGCAAAGGGACAACAAGTGAAAATAAGTGGAAAAATACTGATGCAACCATATGTAAGAACTGGTATAATGCAATATGTTAATGTAGCGCTACCTTTGGAGGGACTGCAGTAGATTACACAGGTTCTTTCTAAATCAAGCAGCCAGGCACACAGCAACAGTCCATCCACTATGGCTCAATAAAGAGTTTAGCAGTTCTTTTTTTAAGTTTATTTGCTAGTAAAACTTGGGAGGGGATCTAGGGTGATGCAGGATCCTCCAAAATGAAATCTATTGCTAGCAGAGGACAAGGCTCACTTAGCAGCAGCAGTACTAGAATAGGTAGACATAATGATCCACAGTTCATGAAACACAATGAGCATAAAGGTGGACTGGAATTGAATATGGTTAATGGCTGAGGTCCATAAATCAGCTTTAGCGCAGGTAAAGAGGCGCTACTCACAAGATCCTGGCTATAGTCAGTCCACAGGTGCAGCTTCCAACAAGGTAGTCCCCCACTCTTTTCAGCATACAGATCCATACCCAGAGGAGAAAAAAGTAGGGCTGTGAAAATTAAAGATTAATTCCTCAATTAATCGTTAATTTTTTTTGATCGATCAAAATTCTTTTGACCGGTACTCACCTCTCCTCCGGCTTCCAGGTCTTCAGGGAGTTCCGTCGCCCCTCCCCCAAGTACCTTCGTCTGCTAACGAAGGGAAGGGGGGAGGAGTCTGGTGACATTGAAGTTCTGATTGAACGTAACGCGTATGGGGAGGAGCTATGCATGACATCACCCGCTGCTGCCCTACGTAACTAACACAATTGTCAGCTTTACATGCTGTGTTTTTATCATCTTTATGTGAGTAGTTTGTGTTTGAACACAAAAATGTAATCTTGTACTTAAGCGGTGAGCACTTAGATCTTTTCTTTCTACTCATGACCTGTCGTCCTTGCTGAGATCTAAGGAGACGTGAGAGAAGTTTATGGTCTGTGTTAACCCTTTTGATACCCACTTGCATGACCACCTGTTTGCACAGGGGTCCATGCCATAAAGTGAGAGTGATTAGTTAGACCGAAGGTGGAGGGATTGTCACGCTACTGTGGAAAAAAAAATTACTTATGTCAGTGCTACAGTTTGAATTTAAAATGTATTTGTGTGAACTGTGAAGTCAAGTCATGGATTGTGGAAACTAACTAGTGTCGGGTGATTGTATATAGTATATACCACATTTACCACTGACTAATGCAGAGTTGCAATGCAAGGAGATCAGCTAAAAGTAGTTGGATCTGTATGCGCGTTATAATTAATCGAAATGATTCGATTAATCGATAAAAAAAGATTAATCAAACACAAAAGTTGTAATCAGTAACAGCCCTAGAAAAAAGACAATCTTCCTAGGGATCCAGACTATTTAACAGTAACCCAGCATCCATCTGGGCACACGAGATTGGCTAGGCCCTACTAAATATTAAGGCTGGGTATTTGAATTATCCCCCCTGAGCTCTAGAAGTTTCTTTAACCGCTTCAGCCCCGGAAGAATTGACCCCCTTCCTGACCAGAGGACTTTTTGTGATTCGGCACTGCATCGCTTTAACTGACAATTGCGCGGTCATGCGACGTGGCTCCCAAACAAAATTGACATTCTTTTTTTCCCACAAATAGAGCTTTCTTTTAGTGGTATTTAATCACCCCTGCGGTTTTTATTTTTTGCCCTATAAACAAAAAAAGAGTGACAATTTTGAAAAAAATTCATTATTTTTTACTTTTTGGTATAATAAATATCCCTCAAAAATATATAAAAAAAATATTTTTTTTTCCTCAGTTTAGGCCGATACGTATGCTTCTACATATTTTTGGTAAAAAAAATTGCAATAAGAGATTATTGATTGGTTTGCACAAAAGATATAGCGTTTACAAAATAGGGGATAGTTTTATGGCATTTTTATTAATAATTTCTTTTTTTTTTTAAATGGCGGCGATCAGTGATTTTTATCGTGACTGCGACATTATGCAGGCAGAACAAGGAGATGCTTGTTTACTTTAGCATTTCCCTGTTGTTCCTCTCTGTGAGGCGATCGTGGGTACCCCCGCGGCGATCGAGTCCGCGGGACCCACGACCCCGACTCACGGAGCTTCCCGCGGGCACGTGCGTGCAAGCCCCCGCCGCCTCTTAAAGGGCAACATACAGGAACGTGATTCTGCCTGTACATGCACTTCTTCCGACGTATATCGGCGTGAAGAAAGCGGTTAAAGCGGCAGAGGGAAGCAATCAAAGCCCCAGATTGTGAAGCCTTGAGCAGACCAAGCTAAACAATCCCTGCTCCTGTGATTACAGCAGTAGCCCAAAAACAGCACTTAATGGACAGTCTAACTAGGAGGGCACTATATTAAATGTTTTGTTTTTAGGTTCAGATAAAAAGCTATGAAAAGTTCAACTATTACAAATAATACATAAAATTTTAAAACATTTTTAAATACTTTTTTATTTTTAGGCTGACAAATGTTCAAAACTGTAAAAATAAAAGTGAATTAATTGTTATTAAAAAGTGTACCAAAAAAAAGCCTGTAATATGTTTATAAAAATTATTTAGGTATGCAAATTATTCAGAGTTATTGTTAAGTTAAGTCCGTCTATATTGATATGGGGACATGAGATACTGTGTTTCACCTGCCATTGTGTAATAAAATGACTCAATTCTTCCTTCTGGGAACTGTACGATGTTGTGCAATCTGAAATTCCTTCCCCATGTCTTTCTTCACTGACAAGAAGAAAGTTCCGGATTTCATCATCCTTTTCTGTTTACTTCATGACAGAACATTGTACTCATTAACAGCTGATTAGAAAGTTGATCAAAGAAGACATAGTCATTTTTTTATGGTTATTTATTTATTTTATCTTTATAGCAATAACTGGGCCGGACTTGGCTCCTCTCCTATACTGAACTTGCTTACTATGAATTCACTGTACACTGTGAGCTTCTCCCTGTGGGCTTTAGAATAGTCAGATACAGCCCACCTCTTTTCCTGGCTGGTGGACCTCCAGAATCATCTAGGCTTTTCCTTCTTAGTCTGAACATCCCCGATCTACACCCTCTTATTCTGGAACTGGATTACAGTTACCGGTATTTTATTTATGGAACTCCAGCATCTCAGGTGGACGTTAACTAAGGCAGTGTGCATGCAAATGTAATCTACCTAGGGACACCTACTCCTCCAGACTGACACCCACCCATAAAACCTGGTTTAAAAAAAAAAATTGTAATTAGCATATTGACAGAAACGGGAGGATTTCCTCTAGTGCTCAGGGCAAGGATGCAGATCTTTGTCCACCTCCCCTGCTCCTAAGGCATGCTGTATAATGGGTGTAACCAGGGGCGGACTGACCATTCGGGCACTCAGGTACTACCCGAGGGCCCCATGCCATCAAGGGGCCCCATCAGGGTTTCCAGCCTCAATAAAACCAGGGACAGTATGTAAAAATCTGTGTTTAAAAAAAAAATAATAATAATTATAGCTGCCCCGCCTCTCCAGTACCTTTTCAGTGTGTGTATGTGTATTCTGTGTGTGTATATTGTGTGTCTGTGTGTGTATACTGTATGTGTGTGTGTGTATACTGTGTGGCCCCATAATCTATTGCCTGGGGGCCCCATAATCTCCTATTGCCCGGGGGGCCTCATAATCTCCTATTGCCCGGGAGCCCCATGAGTTGTTAGTCCGCCCCTGGGTGTAACCACCTGTGCCTATTCTCTGTCCCTTTGCTTCAAGTGTCCATGGTTGGCATATGCACTGCACAGGTTTGGCCAATTGCTTGCATTCTAACAGATAAAAAAAATAGCTGCACATACACTGTGTGTTTCTGTGTCAGCTGTGGGTAGATGGGGGGGAAGAGAGGGCATTTTGGAGCACAGCATGACAGCAGTTGCTGACAGAACAGATATTAAGGTGTGGCTTGCTGATTACAAGCTACTGATTTGGAGTTGGCATGCGGTGAGGGGCACCCCCCACACTCCTGCACTCCTCCTGCCCACCCCTGTATGTTGATGAGGTGTAAGGAGAGGACGAGGGAGGGCAAAATAAAAGCAGATTAACTTTAGAATCAACACTATCTCTCACTGCAAGTTTATACGTCCCAAATCATTTTAGTTATCTAAAATTGAATGGGTTTAGTTAAATTGTAATGCATTATTTAAGTATTTCCCTGCAATATCCAAACTCATTATACACTCCTGGAGTAAAAAAAAAAAATTGAATATGTTATTTATAGTATTAATGTTTGAACAAACTACGGTCTGAGGAGGCCTTTATTGCTGCAGACCCAGGCCCGCAGACCCTGACAACCAACGGCCAGGGTTGTCGGGAAGAAGCCCTTGTCCATATCAACATGGGGACAGGTGCTTTGAGGTGGGGGGGACCGCAGGGCGCCCCCCTTCCCCAAAGCACCCACCTCCCCATGTTGAGGGCATGCGGCCTGCGTGCTCGGATAAGGGTCTGGTATGGACTTTGGGGGAGAGACTGATAAAGCAGTTAATGTAAATCTCTTTTTTTGTTTTTCTTTTTTTTTTTTTTTTATTGGGGGGTTTCTTTGAACATGAAGTGGTTAATTCATTTCATCTGGCTTGTGTAGTTTCACTTTGTCCATGCTCTGTGTTTTTCTCAATAGATATCCAAGTTATTTCTGTATGCTCTTTATCATGTACTTAGCAAAACAGCTGGATTAACAGCACACAAGTCTCATAGATTACTTATTGCCTGCCATCCCTCTTCAGACCAGGGGAGGATCCAGAGTCTAGTCTCAGGAGGGGCACTGCCAGAAAATACTTTTTTTGGGGGGCAATTTATCAGGGAAATGGCTGGTGTTGGCACCTCAATCATCCCGACACCATGGTTGTTATGGCGTCAGGATGATTGAAGCGCATTATCTCTATTATCACATTGTTATATAAAATGAAATAGTTCAATGCAGCATAATGCAGAATCAGTGGGAGACCCTGAGCATGTCACTTGCCACGTGGTCTGCCACCAGATGCCGATTGTCACTTGTCTGCCACCAGATGTGGATTGTCACTTGTCACGTTGCCTGCCACACGTTGCAGATTGTCACTTGCCATGTCGCCTGTCATCAAATGCAAATTGTCACTTGCCACATCACCTGTCACTCATTGCGAATTGTCACTTGCCACGTTGCCTGTCGCCAGATGCAGATTGTCACCTGCCACACGTTGCAGATTGTCACTTGCCATGTCACCTGCCACATGTTGTGGATTGTCCCCTGCCACACATCACGGATTGTCACTTGCCATGATGCCTGTCCCCAGATTCGGATTGTCACTTGCCACGTCACCTGCCACATGTTGCAGATTGTCACTTGCCACATCACCTGCCACATGTTGCAGATTGTCACTTGCCACGTCACCTGCCACACGTTGTGAATTGTCACATGCCACGTCTCCTGTCACCAGATGCGGATTGTCACTTGCCATGTCACCTGCCACATGTTGCAGATTCTCACCTGCCATGTGTTCCAGATTGTCACTTGCCACATCGCCTGCCCCCAGATGCGTATTGTCACTTGCCACATCACCTGCCACATGTTGCGGATAGTCACTTGCCACGTCACCTGCCACGTCACCTGCCACGTCACCTGCCACACATTGCGGATTATCACCTGACTCACGTTGTGAATTGTCACTTGCCTGCTACAATTGTCATTTGCTGTGTCACTTTCCTGCTAAGGTGGTCTCTTGCTGTGTCCCAGAGTCAGGCAGCAGATTACCAGTCAGGTAGCAGAGAGATGATGTAATCTATTTGCCCGTGGCTGCTTGCACAGTGAGGGTGGAACTGCAGGGATGCAGGGTGAGCGGTGAGAGATGTCATCTCTCTGCTCCCCTGCTCGCCGGCTCCCTGATTGGCAAGCAGCCCACTCACACACTGAGCCGCCCAGCTGCTCACCTGCTCTCTCACCCGCCCGCTCACCGACCGAGCTGTCCAGCCCACCCTCTCACCCATGGAGCCACCCGTCTGCTCACTAACCCGTATTCTCAGAGGGGGAAATTGCCCAGTTTCCCCCCCCCCGGATCCACCCCGCTTCAGACTTAAGCCTTGTACACATAATGTTGGCAGGGGATTGTCTATTGACAAAATGTTGTCCTGAAATCTGACCTATAGTACGCTCCTTTTTTACAATTGTTGTCCAACTTTCGGCCAACAAATGTTGGATGGTAGGCTAGGAAATTTTTGGCGGACAATGGTTTGTTGTCCGATTTTCGGATGGTCAGTATATGAGCCCATCACAAACACGCATGCTCAGATTTGATACTCACCAAACATGAAATTAGCAGAAGGGGCCCAAAGAGTGGCTCTCAAGAGATGAAATTCCTCATAGTAAGTCACTATGTTTGTGTTTGTTGCACGACAATTGTGTACCGTTAGTATGCAAGACAAGATCCTGGCACATGCCCTTTAGACAAAAATCAGATGCTTAGTTGGACAACAATCTCATTGCGTGTACGAGGCTTTAACCTGGAGTTCTCATAGCCAGTCCTCCTTGTTAACTACCTCCAATTCGGGCCTTTTATGACACTTTTTGTTCACATGTAACAATCAGTATCTTTTGCTAGAAACTTAATTAGAATCCCCAAAGATTATATATTATTTAAAGCAGAAGCCCTATAGAATAAATTGGTGAATTTTGCAATTTTTTATGTGGTATGGTATTTGCACAACGGTTTTTCAAACATAATATTTTGGGATAAAATACATTTTTGGAGTTGTAATGCAAAAAAACACAATATATAACCCAATTTTTTCATAAAATATAAAAGATGAAGTTACAACGAGTAAATAGATACCATACCTTAAAATTGCACATGCCCATGCAACAGTGGCAAACAATGTAAACTTACTATCCATAGGGGATGCTTTAAGAGCCTTTACAGATTACCACTTTAGATTTACAGAGGAGGTCTGGTGCTAGAATTACTGCCCAGGATCTGACATTTGTGGCGATAGCTGACATATGTGGGACGATCGCTGTTTGTGACCATGCAGTACCAGAACACGCAAGCACAGGAGAACAGGGGCACTTTGGGTTTTTTTTTTTTTTAATTATTCATTTATTTTATTTGTATTTTTACATGGTTGCTTTAATTTTACTTTTATTTCTGTAAATATGCTTGTGACAGCATTATCACTTTTATTGCTGTAAACATTCTTGTGACAGCAATAGGCACATGACATGTCCTTTTTATGGAGGAATTCCTCCTCTGCACTTAAAAAGATTCAAAACTCCAGGATCTGTGTGTTTGAATGCTTTAAATTTTTTAAAAATGGCGCTGATGGTTTCCAAGTAAATCAGAAGTGATGTCATCGCTTCCAGAGCCTGAGGGAGCCGTGGAAAGGTGGCAGGAGAGGGGGGACATCCGCTCTGATTGCTATTAGATATACGACCGCCAACTGTAAAAAACTATACTGGGGTAATAACCACCGAAAGTCCAGTGTAGAGATGGGCTGAACACACCCCCCAGTTCGGTTCGCACTAGAACTCTGGAACAGGAAGGCTTATATGCAAGTTATTGGCCATAAAAAGGGGTATGGGGGACCAGCTACTGCCCTGGGGTACATGTATCAATGCAATAGTTTTATTTTTTTCGTTTTTTTTAAAGATCGTTTTTACAGGCGCAGTGATTTTCATTATGCTTATAGTGAAACAATAAAAATGAAAAATTCATTTAAAAATAAAGCCTGGGGGTCCCCCTAGTCTCCCTGTAAAGTGGTGCATCTGTACTGTGTATAGAACCTGCTGCAGCATCACCGAACCCAAAAAGAAAAGAAAATCTTTGCACACAAGGAAGGATAACCACTGAATGCCTGCTTTGCAGATGGAAAGTTCTTAAATAAGGGGCAGGGCCACCTGGTGACATTGCCCCCTTGTGACATCACTGAAGGACGAATGCTGTGTCAGTGAGGTCACAAGTGTGCGGTGCCACCAGGTGGCCCCACCCCTTACCCATTTAAGAACTGTCAAACGGCAGAATGGGCATTCGGTGGTTAGATTTCATTGCAGGTGGAGCGTTTTTTTTTGGAGTCCAGCGTTGCGGCGGGCATCGTGATTGACAATGGATCTACATTGGGGGACATTTTTTTTATTATTTAATAAAGTAATTGTCAAACACTGCCTCCTATCTTTATTTTTGACACTTTTTTTGGTGATTGAGTAGCGGTACAATGTACCCTTATTCATTCATATAGGAGGGCCCCCTGCCCACAGATCCCCACAGCCACCCCACCCAGGGTTGTCGGGAAGAGGCCCTTGTCTGATCAACATGCAGCACACAGTGCATTGTGGGGCGTTTGGCAGGTGAATATCCCACCAAGCGCAATGCAAATTAAATTGTTGGTTGAACAGGCGAATTTCGCGCTGAACTTTTGCTCAGCTCAAACTGTTCACCCAACTCTAGTCCAGTGACATATGGGTATGTGGACAGGAAGTGGTTAAACTAGAACTAAAGGCAAAACTTTTTTTATGTTGCATAGAGTAATGGGGGGGGGGGGGGGGTTATAACCCCTGTCAGTTTTATTTTTTACATTTATTACTACTTTAATACTGCCTTTATTTTATTAATAACATGATCACCGGTTCCCAATTCGCTGTGACACAGCGGCCGGGTGGAAATGCTTAGCCCAAGCAGGGAAAAAAACATACATGTACATGCCTGCACATGCCAACCTGCTGCAGTTTATGTATTGTGTGTGGCTGGTTGGCAAGTGGTTTGAGTCAACCCTGTTGTCAGTGGAGGATTCTCCACTGACAGCAGAATGTAAGCAAAAGAGCTGCAATTAAAAAAGAAAAAAAAAAACAGCTTGGAGATCTAATTCATACCCCTATGGGGCCTGTCATTGGAGGATCTCCTGCTGACAGCAGGGATGGGTCATTGGTTGTTAAGATGCTGGGGAGTGCACTGTGGCTTGTATGGGAGGGTTGCAAGAAAAAAGCCACTCCTCAAGAAAGGCCACATGAGTCATGACTGAGCTTTGCCAAAACACACCTTGAAGATTTTGAGGCCACGTAGAAAAAGGTGTTCTGGTCAGATGAGGCTAAAATTTAACTATTTGGCCTCAACACCAAACGATATGTCTGGCAGAAATCCAACACAGCTCACCATACAAATAACACCATTCCTACAGTTAAGCATGGAGGTGGTAATATCCTGTTATGGAGGCGTTTCTCTGCACCAGAGGTTGGAGCACTTGTCAGGATAGAAGGAACTATGGATCGGGCAAAATGCCTTCAAAATTCTTGAGGAAAATCTGCTGCTCTCAGCCAAAAAGTTGTCAATGGGAAGAAGGTTTACCGTCCAACATGACAATGACCCATAGCACACAGCAAAAATGACCTCACAGTGGTTGGACGATAAAAAGGTCAATGTCCTTGCATGACTTAGTCAGTGAGACCTAACCCCCATTGAAAATTGGTGGTCACTTATTGGATGGGGGGGGGGTCAGAAAAACCCATTGGTGGTCTTAAATAGCAGAGGCGCCCATTGTGGTGTGTAATGTGAATATGGTGTGTCTAGGGATGGATCATCATGTTTGACAAACCCCGCAGAATGCCATATCACCAAAAAGATGCATTTTGTGGTTCACAAATGCCACTGCCTCCGTTTATAGTGATACACAAAGGTTTGCGGCTTCCTGGTTCCTGGTTCCTGGTTCTAAGTTATACCATAGCATGCTTGGAGTTCACTTCAAACTTTATTTATTTATTTATTTTATATATATATATATATATATATATATATAATTTTGAATTTTTTTTTTTGTATGGAATATATTTCCACATGAACACAGGTTGTCACCCAAAACTACAAACCAAATTTTTGACTTTCGATACAATTTAACCCTTTTCTTAACATCTTTCTATGAAAAGGATATGTACTCAAACTGAGTGTTAAAATGATTGCATGGAGTTCTGCTTTAAAGGTTAATAACTTCTCAGAATTTTTTATATAGATATTTTGCAATCAATTCTCCCTTCTCTAAAAGCTGACGGAGCCTAATCGTGCCTTGCACTGCGTAATCCTTCAGTGCTCTGTTGTCCATCACAGCTCTACATCTTGCTAAGGGAAGGTGAAATATGTAAACTGGGAGGTAGTTTGCTTTTTTTTAATCCCTGGATTGAAGCCAAAGACAATAACCGGTATATAAGACAGAACTTGTGCTTTTGTAAGACATTGTCAACATGGAGAACAAGCTTGGAGTATTCCTTGTGCTACTCAGCGTTACCTGTTTCTGCAAAGCTGTTAACACCTGTAGTGAGTATGAGAAGTATCAGAAGATGAAAAGTGACATGATGTGGCTTCCATTCTGATAAAAAAAAAAAAATCTAATGGATCTCCTTTTTTTTTTTTTTTGCAGATGTTCCAGACACCAAAAAGTCTTATGTCACCAGCCTGGCCATCAACATGGCTCGTAGCGTGGGGCCGTGTGTCCCCCCTGATCCCAGTGTTCTTCTGGCACTTAACCTGGGACAGGTCAAGGATCCTACAGCCCAAGACATCCTAATCGATCAGTTGAAAAATGATGCCGTGGATAGAGTGTCAAAAAGTAAGTAACTTTCATCTCTCCTTCCTTTAGCTGTCCATCAAGCTATGCAGTGGAATAACGTCCTTACAGGATGTCTCTAATTTACAAGCCGACCTTAGTGCTCTGTCTAATTGGGAAGCTAAGTGACAAATGTGGTTTAATGTTGATAAATGTATACTTAAGTTATGCACTTGGGGGGTTAGACTATGCATGCGTCGTACATACTAGGGGGAGTACAACTGGAGGGATCCATAGTGGAGAAGGATCTGGGGGTTTTGCTAGATCATAAGCTCAATAATAGCATGCAATGCCAAGCTGTGGTTTCCAAAGTGAGCAAAGTCCTTTCTTGTATTAAGAGAGGTATGGACTCCAGAGAGACATATCATTTTGCCCCTGTACAAATCATTAGTAAGACCTCATCTGGAATATGCAGTTCAGTTTTGGACGCAAAAAGAAAAAGGGGGCGCACCGACCTAGTGCATTACCACTGATAGAGCATTAAAAAATGCTCTATCAGTGGTAATGCACTAGGTCAGTGTGCCCCCCTTTTTCTTTTTGCTTCTTTTAGTTTCTGAATACCCATTATTCTGAGGGGGGCTGCAAGACGATAGACACTACCATGTGAAGCTGGTTACACCACACATTGAGGACCTTGACACCAGAGAGCAGGAGAAGTTTTTGCTTTTCTTCCTTGTGTTCAGTTTTGGACACCAGTACTCAAAAAGGATATCAGGGAACTGGAGAAAGTGCAGAGACTGGCAACCAAACTGATAAGAGGCATGAAAATGCTATGAGGAAAAATTAGAGGAACTGAATGTATTCTCTCTTGAGAAGATGAGATTAAGGGGGATATGATCATCATGTACAAATACATAAGTGGCCCATATAGTGTACTTGTTGTGTTATTCACTTTAAGGTCATCACAGAGGACAAGAGGGGCACTCTTTACGTCTAGAGAAAAAAAGGTTTTGCCTCCAAATACTGAAAGGTTTCTTCACAGTAAGAGCTGTGAAAATGTGTAATAGACTCCCTCCAGGGGGGGTTCTGGCCAGCTCAGTAGATTGCTTTAAAAAAAAAAATGGATTCTTTCCTAAATTTACATAATATAAGGAATATTTTCCCCTGCTGTAGCAAATTGGATAATGCTTTGCTGGGGTTTCTGCTCCTTCCTCTGGATCAACTGTGGGTGAAGGATTGTGTATGTGGGATTGTATAATTATTATTTTTTTTGGTTGAACTAGATGGACTTGTGTCTTTTTTCAACCTGACTAACTAACTATGTAACTGTGTATATTTTTTGTAGTACCAATGCCTCTTTCAGGCAATATTGTTATGGTTTGTTCTCTTCCCTTTCCCTCCAGTTCTCCTGCTGAATTTAGCCAAAATTGTCCACAGGGGGGCTAGAAGAAGGGATCAAAAAGTTATACCAACTTTGTAAATGTTGGTTTGGCACTGTCAATGTTCATCCTGCTGCCTTAGGCATTGGCCCACATGTGATATTATGGTCAATTTTTAATTGCGATCTCTGCTCTTTTTGGGTAAATCTCCCTTCACTTACTGTCCTAATAGAAGAAAAGACAAGGGCAAATCCTACTTTTTGTTGCTGGAACAGAACGTGAGTGGTACCCCTTCTCACATGACAGCAATTAGAAGGTGAGGGGTACGCCTTTCCACGCCTTCGATTTTATTGAAATCTTTATTGTAAGAATCTTTTGTAAAAAAAATCAATGGCAGATCTGTCCTGGGTTGTGTAAGAGGTGTTTGTATGAATCAGACACAGTCTTGCAATTACGGTATGTAGAAATGTTCTCTGCATTAACCTTTAGGGTTTTCCAGCCATACAGGAATTGTTACTATCAACAGACATTAGATGAAGATCCAATTTTACTTGGATTGAGAGAGGATGCACTCTCGGTAAGCGCCCCCCTGACCCAGCTATTTTTAGGAAAAATTATTGATCTACAATATATTTTCTTTGATTATTGCTATTGTTTACTCAAAGTAAAACCCAGAGTTTAGGGTGCATTTAGTGCTTAACCATGACTATTGTATACCAGATGTGTCTTACTTACTTATTGATACCATAACCTACTTTTAACTGCTACATCCCTCTTAACATAACCCCAGAAATTGAGGCCACACCAATCTGGAGTAAACATGGCCGTAGCAGCCAATTATCTTTATTTATAAAATATCAAATAATTAACATAACGGAATAACGTAGTAAGGCACTTCCTCCATTAAACTCCACCCGTTGGTCGATGCAGGACAACCCACCAATCATACCATCATACCCATTAACCACTTCCCGACCAGCGCACGACGATGTACGTCGACAGAATGGCACGGGCAGGCATATTGGCGTACATGTACGTCCAATATTCGTTGCCGCCGTGCCATCGGGAGCGCGCCGCCGGCGGTGCGCTCCCGCGCTGGTCGGGACCCACATGAGTCCGGTCGCGGGACCCGCGGACTCGATCGCCGCGGGCATCCCCGCGATCGTCTCACGGAGCGGCCGAATGGAGGAAATGCTGTATAAACAACATTTTTCCATTCTGCCTAGCAACTAGTGACGCTGATCTCTGCTCCATGTGATTGGAGCAGAGATCAGTGTACACTAAATGAAAGCCCAACCCCCCCACAGTTAGTAACACACCCCTAGGAACACTTAACCCCTACACTGCCACCCACTGGTTAACCCTTTCACTGCCAGTGTCATTTACACAGGAATCACTGCATTTATATAGCAGTGATTACTGTATAAATGACAATGGTCCCAAAAATGTGTCAAAAAAGGCCGATGGGTCCCCCACAATGTCGCAGTCACAATAAAAATCGCAGATCGCCGCCATTACTAGTAAAAAAAAAAATAATAAAAAATTATTAATAAAAATGCTATAAAACTATCCCTATTTTGTAAACGCTATAACTTTTGCGCAAACCAATCAATAATCGCTTATTGCGATTTTTTTTTACCAGAAATATGTAGAAGAATACGTATCGGCCTAAACTGAGGGAAAAAAATGTTTTTTTATATATTTTTGGGGGATATTTATTATTACAAAAAGTAAAAAATTATGCGTTTTTTTCAAAATTATCGCTCTATTTTTGTTTATAGCGCAAAAAATAAAAACCGCAGGGGTGATCAAATACCACCAAAAGAAAGCTCTATTTGTGGGAAAAAAAGGACGTTAATTTTGTTTGGGAGCCACGTCGCACGACCGCGCAATTGTCAGTTAAAGCGACGCAGTGCCGAATCGCAAAAAGTGGTCTGGTCTTTGACCAGCAAATTGGTCCGGTCTGAAAGTGGTTAACGGCACTGCGGAACCTAAAACTATAATAGGCCTCCAGCGGACATGCTGGATCAGAAGCAAAAACACTGCCCACAGTGCACCTGATAAACAACATCCGCTAAACTACTGTTAGCTGTACCACCACCCACGGGTACCATACCACGATAGGTCCCGAATTTCCATATCTGGGGTAAATCCTTCATCCGCACAGACCAACACCATGCCACTGCCACGATATCCCCTGCTCTGAAAATATAACCATTAATAACACAACAAACCCCCCAAAATAAGGGAGGGAGGGTGGGAAGCTCTCTCCTCCTGGCAGACTGAGCAGGGGAGGAACCACCCACTCTGCAGAACAACTCTGCTCCTCCCCTCTACCACCTTTCCCCCAATCCTGATCTGCCTTTTCCCCATACAGCCTTCCTACATCCACCCTGTTAACACTATCATGCCCACCCTTTGCTTATTTTTTCTCTCTTTTGCTCCGGGCTCTCTTGAACACTTGCCTGAAATAACCGTGGCATAAACAGCTATGATTGTTTTATGGAGAAAATTTATCTTAATGCCGCGTACACACGATCGGACTTTCCGGCGGACCAGAGTCCGTCGGACAATTCGATCGCATGTGGGCTCCAGCAGACTTTTTCAACCCCAAAGTCCGGCGGACCAAGAAATAAAACATGTTTTAAATCTTTCCGCCGAAAGTCCGCTGGACCCAGTTCTGTTGGGAAGTCCACTCATCTGTATGCTGGTCAGATGGACCAACTAGTACGCAACGGCAACTACCCGCACCTGCTCGCGAGAATGTTGCGCTAGTTCTTGGCTACAGGTTACTGTAAACCAGGCCTTTGGGATGGATTTTGTGGAGACCCCCACGCCGTTTTTCAGCGTAGGGGGTTACCCTTAAAATCTATACCAGGCGACGGGGCTCGCAAGGTGTCAATCTCGCCGATGAAAGTGGCGAGATTGACTTCCTTCTCTAGTCCTGTTGTACCTGGGCGGCACAGTGGTGTAGTGGTTAGCACTCTCACCTAGCAGTAAGAAGGTCGCTGGTTCAAATCCCAACCAGGACACTACCTGCCTGGAGTTTGCATGTTCTCCCTGTGCCTGCGTGGGTTTCCTCTGGGCACTCTGGTTTCCTCCCACAATCCAAAGACATGCAGGTAGGTTAATTGGCTTCTGTCCAAAATTGGCCCTACTATATTACGAAAAATCAATCAGCGCTGAACACAATAAATAAGTGAAATAGTGAAAAAATGCAGCTAGAATACTATAGGTCAAAATACCAAATCCCACATTACAAAGTAAAAAAGTAACAGTACAGCGCAAAATAAATAATGTAAATAAATAGATAAATAACACTCAATTAATATAGTGCATAAAAACACAAAAGTCCATAAGTGAAAAGAAAACAGGTGTAGTTGTCAGGAAGAATCCGCTTGTGCAGTGTGTCTTCAATCAACATAACAAGTGATGATGTGATCCCTTCACTAAGGAGCAAGATGGACTCTCACCTCAAATAATGGACCCCTGATATATCAGACAGGTCAAAAAACGCATGTTCCCATCATGGGTAAATCACAGCATTCAGTAGACATAACGGGAGTACTCCAAGAATAAATCCTTTTCCGTATCCGCAAATGAATATGATTCCATATAAAAACATAAAAAACAAATTTATTAAAACAGAAACAGTAGTAAGAAAGGTACACTCACATTCTGGTGCACTGATCTCCAGTGCTGAGTGCTGAGCATAAAAACAAATGCAACACAACGTCCATGCGCGAATCAGTGTAACAGCTTGCGGATGACGTCACGGCTTAGGTCACGTGGTCCGTACGCGTTGCGTCCCCGAAAGTAGGCAGGACTTCATCAGCGGCGACGGCGTGACGTCGGACAGCCGCTTTTAAGCTAGTACACTGATAATAAGCCAATGAGAGAGAGGATAGTGCGCAAGACAGTTACCCAGAGACACACGCATCAAGCGTGACTCCGGAAGCCAAATATACGCCTAATCAATTACAGGAAAGAGAGGAAATAATAAAACCAATATAACAGAGGAATGAGCATGATTTGTGCCTTTTCAGTAGCAATATACATACACTACACCTCCAGTTGCCCTCAAATGGAGCGTATAAATATAAGGGAGACCGAAACTAACTAAAAAAGTATATGGTGAATTACTAACAAACACAATCATGCAGTATTTAGCACTGAAGTGGGGACACATATATGTCTCTCAACTCATCAATGCAACCCTGCTGACATAAAATAAAATAAAACCACAAGGCCGCCGACGCCATCAACAAGCAACACTGATCCGTGCATGGGAAAAACAGTTTATACAAAAAATATGAAAAAGAAATATAAAAAAGAAGAAAGAAAAATAATAATAATAATAATACATAGTTAATAATCAAATGAAAAAATAAAAAATAAAAATAAATATAAAAATAAAAATAAAAAAATATATAAAAATAAAAAAAAATAAAAAGAATGTAAATAATAAATATATATATATATATATATATGGAATTAACAAAACTATCTATCCGAAATGAAGCAATTTAAATCAAAATCAACGTTCAAGCCACTCGGGGCGAGAACCCTTGTTTCATGAATCCAATGTGACTCACGTCTACTTAATTGGCGTATGAAGTTGCCTCCACGCCAATGTTTCGTAACCTTCTCTATCCCCCAGAAACTCAAACTTTTGGGATTTTGAGCGTGTACCAGTTTAAAATGACGAGACACATTGTGTGTCTTAAGACCCTTCTTGATATTATTCACATGCTCGCCTAACCTCACATGGAGGGGCCTGGACGTCCTACCAATATATTGGAGGCCACATCCACATTGTAGCATGTATACCACCCCTACCGTGGAGCAAGTGATAAGTTGATCGATCTTATACTCCCTATTGTTACTAGTGGCAATGAAAGATTTTCTCTTTTTTATGTTACATCTGGAATGTTTGCATGCTGTACACCTACCACACGCATAAAAGCCCGACAGAAAGGAAAAAAGCCTGCTGTCAGTTTGCACAGGAGGATCAATGACACTAGGGGCTATCTGATCACGTAACGAAGGAGCCTTTTTATATATGAAAGAGAGACGTGCAGGTAGGAGAGGTCCTAATACCCGGTCCTGTTTCAATATAAACCAGTTTTTAGCGACCAATTTTTCGAATTTCTTGTGCTGTACATTATAATCCAAGACCATTCTGAAGTTGACACCTCCACCTATTGGTTCTTTTACTCTATCTCCTAATAGAAGAGATCTATCCAACTGTTGGACTCGAGCTACTTCATGATCAAGGCCAGATCTATCATAGCCTTTTTCCTGGAATTTAGAGGATAAAATTTGAGCCTGAAGCGCAAAATCATCCACATTAGAACAGTTACGCCTCAATCTTACATACTGTCCTCTGGGGATGTTGCATAACCAAGACATATGGTGGCAACTCCCCAGAGGAATGTATGAATTGCGATTGGTTGGTTTGAAATAATTTTTTAATGACAAACCATCCTTGTCTTTACTAATCTCCAGGTCCAGGAACACCATTCGTTCCTGACTGATATTCCAGGACAACTGGATGTTCTTATCATTGGTATTCATAGTCCCAATAAACTTATCCAGATCAGCCCGGTCACCATCCCATATCATGATCAAGTCATCAATAAATCTTTTGTAGCAGATTAATTCATGGGGGCGGTTACGAAAGACAACATCCTCCTCCCAGTGGGCCATAAATAAATTGGCCACACTGGGAGCGAACTTAGCCCCCATGGCAACCCCCCTTGTTTGTAAATAAAACTGATGATTAAACCAAAAATAATTGCCCTACTATATGAATGGGGACGTTGGATTGTGGCTCCTTGAGGGTAGGGACCGATGTGAGTGTGCAATGTACAGGGATAGGGACAATTGTAGACACACACTCAGGTTGAACTGGATGGACTGGGGTCTTTATTCAACCATACTAACTATGAAACTATGAAACCTGGAGTCACGTTCAAAATGAACAGACTTTAGTCCATGTGTGGTCAAGTCCATTCATTTTGAAAGTCCATCGGTCCTCCGCCAAAAGTCCGATGGGAAGTCCGTCGGACCTAGTCTGCCAGAAAGTCCATTCGTGTGTGTGCAAGTCCACTCGTTCGGAAAGTCCGGCGGACCTCCGCTGCAAAGTCCAACGGATTGTCCACTGGACCAAGTCTGCCGGAAAGTCCGATCGTGTGTACGTGGCATTATTCTTAAAAACTTAAAATAATCTCATGGTGGGAATGCCTGCATTTGTTTCTGAAATGGGAATAAAAATATTAATTCAAATAATACATTCTGATTAAAATATGGACCTAATGAGAATAAATGTACCCAAAAAGCTGCCTCTACTGCCACATCCCCATTACATTTGTCTGACGGTGCTGTTGCTCCATGATAATTTTTACAACTATATATGCCTATTTGATTTCAATTGTTATCCTCACGGATACATGATAGAAGAGAGAGTCTCCAGTGTTCTCATGTACTATGTGTCTATTATGGCGTTCTCATGGAGTTATACACACATCAGTTTTTGGATATATTGTACGTTTTTTTTTTTTTACCCTCAGGTTCATAGTTTAGTCAGAATTATTTTATTATTAATAATAATAATGTTTTATTACTATTTTTTAATCCAATTGATTAACTGAAATGGTATGCTTTATTATCCACATTCTCACATTTGTCTGAGGTTCTTGTATAGTGATTATCTATTAAATGTTATCCCCACATACATTTTTATACTTCCAATATTATTGGCCATTGGGTATTGGGGATATTGTATTGATATTGGATTGATATGGAGATGTCTTTATGTCTTTTCTAGCCCTAAAGAAGGGGCATTCTTAGATCGCTGTTAAATACTTTTTGGATTGACCTGACTTTTATTGTTGTAAAGTTGTATCTGGACCTCTTGGCAGTGGTGTGGCGCTTCAATTTGCATTTTTGTTACAATGAATTTTCGGGGTTTATGAAGCACCTCTTCACCAGTAGTGATGGACGAACTTCCGACGGGACGTTTCGCGAACGCGAAACGCGAACGGACACAAACGTTCGCGAAAACGACCGTTCGCCGCGGGCTCCATTGACTTCAATGGGAGGCGAATTTCGCAAACCTTTAGGTCGAATTTGCGGCCACGGGGTAATTATTAGGGGGTAGCACGTAGTCCCACCACCTGGACAATAGCATAATACATGTATGAGGTGAATTTGGGATCGATAACTACAAGCATTTTTTTTTTATTTGGGAAATTGTTCTGACAATTCAGGACTATGGAGCTAATGAAGGCAATGGAGGAGAGGGAAGGTCAGGGACCAGGGTAGGCAAACAAGAGGGTGCAGGAGATACAGAGCACTGACAGCAGCACCGTAATACAGAGCACTGACATCAGCACCGTGACATACAGCGCTGACAGCAGCTCCGTGACATACAGCGCTGACAGCAGCTCCGTGACATACAGCGCTGACAGCAGCTCCGTGACATACAGCGCTGACAGCAGCTCCGTGACATACAGCGCTGACAGCAGCTCCGTGACATACAGCGCTGACAGCAGCACCGTGACATACAGCGCTGACAGCAGCTCCGTGACATACAGCGCTGACAGCAGCTCCGTGACATACAGCGCTGACAGCAGCTCCGTGACATACAGCACTGACAGCAGCTCCGTGACATACAGCGCTGACAGCAGCTCCGTGACATACAGCGCTGACAGCAGCACCGTGACATACAGCGCTGACAGCAGCTCCGTGACATACAGCGCTGACAGCAGCTCCGTGACATACAGCGCTGACAGCAGCTCCGTGACATACAGCGCTGACAGCAGCTCCGTGACATACAGCGCTGACAGCAGCTCCGTGACATACAGCGCTGACAGCAGCTCCGTGACATACAGCGCTGACAGCAGCTCCGTGACATACAGCGCTGACAGCAGCTCCGTGACATACAGCGCTGACAGCAGCTCCGTGACATACAGCGCTGACAGCAGCTCCGTGACATACAGCGCTGACAGCAGCACCGTAAGCAGCCCCAGGAGGAAGTCAGCACAGCACAGGGATGGTGTGATCCCCTCATAATAAGAACCCCCAGGAGGAAGTCAGCACAGCACAGGGATGGTGGGAGCCCCTCATAATAAGAACACCCAGGAGGAAGTCAGCACAGCACAGGGATGGTGGGAACCCCTCATAATAAGCAGCCCCAGTAGAAATATGACACCGCTCAACCTCTTCAAAGAGGAGGGTAGGGGCATATAGTACGGTGTGCTTTTTTGGGTCAGGGAAGTGAGCCAAATGAATTAAGAAGGTCTGTGTGCTTGATTCCAAAAATTGTTTATAGACATATACATGGTCTACTGATCACATGTGTTGAATTCCTCCGAGATCCATGCCTCATTCATTTTTAGAAATGTGAGGTAGTTAACACTGTGGTGAGCTAGGCGAGTACGCTTATCGGTCACAATCCCCCCTGCTGCGCTGAACGTCCTTTCGGACAGGACACTGGATGAGGGGCAAGCCAACAGTTCGATTGCAAATTGGGCAAGCTCTGGCCAGAGGTCAAGCCTGCCCACCCAGTAGTCTAGGGGTTCATCACTCCTCAGAGCGTCCACATCGGCCGTTAACCCAATGTAGTCGGACACCTGACGGTCTAGGCGTTCCCTGATGCTGGATCCGGATGACACCTGTCGATGGGTCGGCTGAAAGAATGACCTCATATCCGAAGTCACCAACACATCTTCAAACCGGCCTCTTCTTGCAGGCGCTGTTGGATTGGTACCCGCAAATCCTTCTCTGGGAGTGGGAATTGCTCCTCTGCCAGCGCACGCAAAAGCAGAATGCAGCATTTCTCGAAGCAAGGCCTGGAAGTGCTGCATTCTGACAGCCCTCTGCGACGGCGGTAACATTTCCGCCATTTTGTGTTTGTACCGGGGGTCTAAGTACGTTGCCACCCAGTACTGGTCCTTGACCCTCATGCTTTTTATACGGGGGTCCCTATTAAAACACTGGAGCATGAAGGCCCCCATTTGCACTAAAGTGGAAGCGGTGTGGTGGCCTGGCTCCTGCTCATCATCCAGGATAATGTCGTCCTCTTCATTCTCCTCTCCCCATCCTCGCACAACAGGGATCCCAGAAAGGTTTAAAGCATGCTCTTCTTGCTCCTGCTCATCCGCCCCGGCACCATCCTCCTCTGACTCCTCATCAGACTCCTGTTGTTGACTTGTCTCAGATAGAGTAGCCCCCCCTGGGAATTCATCCAGCATTGCGACTTCCTCATCTTCCCGCTCCTGCTCCTCCACAGCCTGATCAATGACACGACGCAATGCACGCTCCAGAAAGAAGGCATAAGGTACCATGTCACTGATGGCGCCATGGCTGCGACTGACCAGTTTGGTGATCTCCTCAAATGGCCGCAGAAGTCTGCATGTGTCGCGCATGAGCAGCCACTGGCGCGGTGAAAAAAAACCCAGCTCCCCAGAACCGTTTCTTTCGCAGAGTTCATACAGGTAGACGTTAACTGCACGTTTCTGCTGGAGCAGCCTATCAAGCATATAGAAGGTTGAGTTCCATCGCGTCGGGCAATCGCAAATAAGACGTCTGACCGGCAGATGGTGTCGCCGCTGAATGTCAGCAAGGCGAGCCATGGCCGTGTAAGATCTTCTGAAATGGGCCGAGATTTTCCTTGCCTGCCGCAAGATGTCCTGGACCCCAGGGTATTTGACAAGGAATCGCTGCACGACCAAGTTTAAGACGTGTGCCATGCACGGCACGTGCGTGATTTTGCCCTGTTTCAATGCGCTAAGCAGATTGGCACCGTTGTCACACACCACTTTACCAACTGTCAAATTGAGCGGTGTTAGCCACTCATCTGCCTGTGAACGCAAAGCTGAAAGGAGTGCCGGGCCAGTGTGGCTCTTTGCTTCCAGGCACAACAGACGCAGCACGGCATGGCAACGTCTCACCTGGCATGTGGAATAGGTTCTGGGGAGCTTGGGCGGTGCAGTGGAAGAGACGCTAGCAGCGGAAAAGGAGGAGGCAGCTGAGGAGGAGAGGGAGGAGGATGGAGTAGGAGGAGGAGAAGAAGAGTCAGGCCTGCATGCAATCCGTGGCGGTAAAACCAAATCTACACGGGTGCCACGGGTTACATGCTTGACGGCCGTCAGAAGGTTCACCCAGTGGGCAGTAAAACTGATATACCTTCCCTGCCCGTGTTTGCTAGACCACGTGTCTGTGGTCAGATGTATCTTGGCACCGACACTGTGTGCCAGAGATACATTCACTTGCCGCTGAACATGGCCATATAGCTCTGGGATGCCCTTCTCTGAGAAATACTTCCTTCCTGGGACCTTCCATTGTGGTGTTCCAATGGCCACAAATTTGCGAAAGGCCTCCGAGTCCACCAGTTTATATGGCAGTAGTTGGCGGGCTATGAGTTCTGACAAGCCAGCCGCCAACCGTTGGGCAAGAGGGTTATCCGGCGTCATCATTTTTTTACGCTCAAACATTAGGCCCACGGAAGCCTGCCTTTTTGCAGAAAAATGTGAGCTTGGCGTGATGGAAGGTGGAGTGGAGGACAATTGTGAGGAGAGAGGAGAAGGAGAAGTAGAAGACGAGGCTGGACGGTGAGAGCCTGCAGTGTGGCTTTGTGTGTTCCGTTGCTCCCACTGGGCTCGGTGATGGCTGCTCATGTGCCTTCTTAAGGCGGTCGTCCCTAGGTGAGTATTGGGCTTACCGCGACTAACGCGTTGACTGCAAAGATTGCAGATGGCAACGCTATTGTCAGCAGCGGACACGTTAAAAAAAGCCCACACTGCGGAGCCATGTGCCGGTGTCCTGGGAGCGCCAGATGTGACCGTACATGGTCGATGACTCGCTCCTGATACATTTGCAGTCTGCTTTGTCCCTGCTGTGCAATGTAAGTCATTGCTGCTTCTCCTCCCTATCTGCTGGTCCATATCTCCCTCTGAACTCCCCTCCTCTTCCTCTCTTGTGGGCACCCACGTGACATCACTAGACACGTCATCATCAACGTCACCTTCCCCACCGCTATAAGTAGAGTAGGCAGCAACACCGGGGACCAACCTCCTCCTTGGGCTGATCTGGGTACTGGCGTCAGACTGCTGAGTAGCGCTTGTTGCTACCTCCTCTTCCTGATCCAATACCAAGAGTGGCTGCGCATCAGAAATGTCCTCTTGATATGGATCGGAAAATAATTCCAGTGACTCAAGCGGAAGGTATGTGGTGGTGGTGGTGGTGGTCGTGTTGTTGGTGGTAGTGTCTTTGGGGGTGCACATAGCAGAGAGTGAAGAAGAGGGTGCAGATCGAGAGGATGAGGAGGGTGCAGAAGAGTAAGGCTGAGCGAGCCACTCAACCAAGTCTGGTGCATCCTTTAAAGTAATTGAACGCACCTTCTGCAACTTCCCACTTTGGCTCAAGCCTGTTGCTCCTGCCCTACCCCTACCACCCCTGCGGAAGGGCCTGCCTCTTCCTCTGCATGTCATTTTTTAAATGACCCTGTGACAAAACTCTTAGTCCCTATACCGCTGAAGGACTGCTGCAGTATAGGTGAGCGGTCAGCAGTGGTGCACGTCAACCCTATCTATTGTGGACCTATAGCGGTCCTTACAGAACAGCAGACTGTACCGCACTCAAGCCTATGTACCGTAGCACCCTATACCAAGTTACCAGTCCTTATAAGAACTTTTGTGGACCAAGCAGGTTGTGTATTAGTGTTTAGCAGACTGTACGTCAGTCCCTATACCGCTGAAGGACTGCTGCAGTATAGGGCAGCGGTCAGCAGTGGTGCACGTCAACCCTATCTATTGTGGACCGATAGCGGTCCTTACAGAACAGCAGACTGTACCGCACTCAAGCCTATGTACCGTAGCACCCTATACCAAGTTACCAGTCCTTATAAGAACTTTTGTGGACCAAGCAGGTTGTGTATTAGTGTTTAGCAGACTGTACGTCAGTCCCTATACCGCTGAAGGACTGCTGCAGTATAGGGCAGCGGTCAGCAGTGGTGCACGTCAACCCTATCTATTGTGGACCGATAGCGGTCCTTACAGAACAGCAGACTGTACCGCACTCAAGCCTATGTACCGTAGCACCCTATACCAAGTTACCAGTCCTTATAAGAACTTTTGTGGAACAAGCAGGTTGTGTGTTAGTGATTAGCAGACTGTACGTCAGTCCCTATACCGCTGAAGGACTGCTGCAGTATAGGTGAGCGGTCAGCAGTGGTGCACGTCAACCCTATCTATTGTGGACCGATAGCGGTCCTTACAGAACAGCAGACTGTACCGCACTCAAGCCTATGTACCGTAGCACCCTATACCAAGTTACCAGTCCTTATAAGAACTTTTGTGGAACAAGCAGGTTGTGTGTTAGTGATTAGCAGACTGTACGTCAGTCCCTATACCGCTGAAGGACTGCTGCAGTATAGGGCAGCGGTCAGCAGTGGTGCACGTCAACCCTATCTATTGTGGACCGATAGCGGTCCTTACAGAACAGCAGACTGTACCGCACTCAAGCCTATGTACCGTAGCACCCTATACCAAGTTACCAGTCCTTATAAGAACTTTTGTGGAACAAGCAGGTTGTGTGTTAGTGATTAGCAGACTGTACGTCAGTCCCTATACCGCTGAAGGACTGCTGCAGTATAGGTGAGCGGTCAGCAGTGGTGCACGTCAACCCTATCTATTGTGGACCGATAGCGGTCCTTACAGAACAGCAGACTGTACCGCACTCAAGCCTATGTACCGTAGCACCCTATACCAAGTTACCAGTCCTTATAAGAACTTTTGTGGACCAAGCAGGTTGTGTATTAGTGTTTAGCAGACTGTACGTCAGTCCCTATACCGCTGAAGGACTGCTGCAGTATAGGGCAGCGGTCAGCAGTGGTGCACGTCAACCCTATCTATTGTGGACCGATAGCGGTCCTTACAGAACAGCAGACTGTACCGCACTCAAGCCTATGTACCGTAGCACCCTATACCAAGTTACCAGTCCTTATAAGAACTTTTGTGGACCAAGCAGGTTGTGTATTAGTGTTTAGCAGACTGTACGTCAGTCCCTATACCGCTGAAGGACTGCTGCAGTATAGGGCAGCGGTCAGCAGTGGTGCACGTCAACCCTATCTATTGTGGACCGATAGCGGTCCTTACAGAACAGCAGACTGTACCGCACTCAAGCCTATGTACCGTAGCACCCTATACCAAGTTACCAGTCCTTATAAGAACTTTTGTGGACCAAGCAGGTTGTGTATTAGTGTTTAGCAGACTGTACGTCAGTCCCTATACCGCTGAAGGACTGCTGCAGTATAGGGCAGCGGTCAGCAGTGGTGCACGTCAACCCTATCTATTGTGGACCGATAGCGGTCCTTACAGAACAGCAGACTGTACCGCACTCAAGCCTATGTACCGTAGCACCCTATACCAAGTTACCAGTCCTTATAAGAACTTTTGTGGAACAAGCAGGTTGTGTGTTAGTGATTAGCAGACTGTACGTCAGTCCCTATACCGCTGAAGGACTGCTGCAGTATAGGTGAGCGGTCAGCAGTGGTGCACGTCAACCCTATCTATTGTGGACCGATAGCGGTCCTTACAGAACAGCAGACTGTACCGCACTCAAGCCTATGTACCGTAGCACCCTATACCAAGTTACCAGTCCTTATAAGAACTTTTGTGGACCAAGCAGGTTGTGTATTAGTGTTTAGCAGACTGTACGTCAGTCCCTATACCGCTGAAGGACTGCTGCAGTATAGGGCAGCGGTCAGCAGTGGTGCACGTCAACCCTATCTATTGTGGACCGATAGCGGTCCTTACAGAACAGCAGACTGTACCGCACTCAAGCCTATGTACCGTAGCACCCTATACCAAGTTACCAGTCCTTATAAGAACTTTTGTGGACCAAGCAGGTTGTGTGTTAGTGTTTAGCAGACTGTACGTCAGTCCCTATACCGCTGAAGGACTGCTGCAGTATAGGGCAGCGGTCAGCAGTGGTGCACGTCAACCCTATCTATTGTGGACCGATAGCGGTCCTTACAGAACAGCAGACTGTACCGCACTCAAGCCTATGTACCGTAGCACCCTATACCAAGTTACCAGTCCTTATAAGAACTTTTGTGGAACAAGCAGGTTGTGTGTTAGTGATTAGCAGACTGTACGTCAGTCCCTATACCGCTGAAGGACTGCTGCAGTATAGGTGAGCGGTCAGCAGTGGTGCACGTCAACCCTATCTATTGTGGACCGATAGCGGTCCTTACAGAACAGCAGACTGTACCGCACTCAAGCCTATGTACCGTAGCACCCTATACCAAGTTACCAGTCCTTATAAGAACTTTTGTGGACCAAGCAGGTTGTGTATTAGTGTTTAGCAGACTGTACGTCAGTCCCTATACCGCTGAAGGACTGCTGCAGTATAGGGCAGCGGTCAGCAGTGGTGCACGTCAACCCTATCTATTGTGGACCGATAGCGGTCCTTACAGAACAGCAGACTGTACCGCACTCAAGCCTATGTACCGTAGCACCCTATACCAAGTTACCAGTCCTTATAAGAACTTTTGTGGACCAAGCAGGTTGTGTATTAGTGTTTAGCAGACTGTACGTCAGTCCCTATACCGCTGAAGGACTGCTGCAGTATAGGGCAGCGGTCAGCAGTGGTGCACGTCAACCCTATCTATTGTGGACCGATAGCGGTCCTTACAGAACAGCAGACTGTACCGCACTCAAGCCTATGTACCGTAGCACCCTATACCAAGTTACCAGTCCTTATAAGAACTTTTGTGGAACAAGCAGGTTGTGTGTTAGTGATTAGCAGACTGTACGTCAGTCCCTATACCGCTGAAGGACTGCTGCAGTATAGGGCAGCGGTCAGCAGTGGTGCACGTCAACCCTATCTATTGTGGACCGATAGCGGTCCTTACAGAACAGCAGACTGTACCGCACTCAAGCCTATGTACCGTAGCACCCTATACCAAGTTACCAGTCCTTATAAGAACTTTTGTGGAACAAGTGAGTTGTGAATGTTTAGCAGACTGCAGCAGAAGGGCAGCAGTCAAGTATAATATCCTTTCTATATTTGGAAGAAAGAATATTATACATGTACAAGCCTATTACTGTACCACTGATACCAGTCCTGAAAAGAACCTTTGTGGAACTAATAATAACAGCAAGTCTTTAAAATTACCCTCACTGCCTGACAACACTGCTTCCTTCCTGTCCCTATACAAATTGGCAAAAAAAGAGAACGATTAGTGGTTACTGGAACAGCTCTTTTGTGGACCTTGATAGTAACAGCTAATGATGATGATGATGATGATGATGATGAAAGACTAATCTGGCTGTCCCTGTAGCATACACCGTCCTTTCCCTTTCTCTAAACTAACAAAAGACACTCAGGCTGCTGCAAGAATCAGCAGCACAGCAAACCTATCAACACCTAACACCTATACCAGTCCTGAAAAGAACTTTTGTGTACCAAATAGCTAGTGGTTTATCTCTCCCTACTCCACACAGGAACCTGTCCCTATCTTAACAGAAGAAAGAATGTAAAATGGCCACCGGATCGGGTGTATTTATAGGTTAGGGGGAATGTACAAGTGTCCATGTGCTGTCATGTCTCAATTGGCTGTCCTGTATCACATGATAAACGTGTCACCAAAGGTTAAAGTTCTTGTATACATTAAACACGTAAGTCCGCCGCGGCGAACGACGGAAAAAGGCGTTCGAACGTGCGGACCGCGAATGTCGGAAATTCGCCGCGAAACGACCGCCGGGCGAACCGTTCGGCCATCACTATTCACCAGTGCTCAAAGCACTTTAACCACATATATTCTTCTACATATTTTGAGGGGAAAAAATTGCAATAAACGTATATTGTTTGGTTTGAGCAAACATTTTAGAGTCTACAAAATAAGTAATAGATTTATGACATTTTTATTATTATTATTTTTTACTAGTAATGGCGGCGATCTGCGATTTTTAGTGGGACTGCGACATTGTGGCGGACAGATCGTACACTTTTAACACATTTTTGGGACCATTGACATTTATACAGTGATCAGTGTTATAAAAATGCACTGATTACTGTGTAAGTTTCAACAAGCGAGAATTTGGGACTTTAAATGAGACCGAAGTCTCCATCCCTATGCATACATAAAAAGAGAAGGTTGGGACTTTGAATGAGGTGGGCTAATGAGACCAGAGGATCCAACACCATTATATCAAACCATTTATTAATGAACAGTGGCATAATGACACTGACACAGTAATGATCCAAGTAGAGTTAATTATAAGGTATTATAAATATACATCTGTGGTACTTTTTACATATAGTAGCCAACCCCCAGATGGTACAGGGCAACAAATCCATAGAAGGTGAAACACCCATATAGAATGCACATTGTCACACAATAGACAGTTAAAAGTCTGTTGGTATATATCCCTAATAAGATAAATACAGATAGGGTGCATAGCGTAAGCCCGACGCATTTCATGTACCAAGACACTCTTCAGGGGCAATTAGCACCAACATATGCCAGGAAAATATGAACTCCATGTTGTGGGGTACAGACTTTTTCGTGCAGCACTGTCCACTACTGGGTTAGATATTGTTGGTCACTCATAGAAAATGGCTGTGCACTGACGCTCCCCATCCAACCTGATGGAGTTTAAGAGAACCTGCAAAGAAACATTTGAGAAACTGCCCAAAAATAGGGGCGCAAGCTTATAACATCATACTCAAAAAGACTTGAGGCTGTAGTTGGTGCCAAAGGTGCTTCTACAAAGTAGTGACCAAAGGCTGTGAATACTTATGTTCAAAAATTCATGAGATCAGGCACATGGAGTTTATGCTGGACAGCAATTCTGGCAAAATATGCAGCAGTAGCTGCTGGGTGGCAATGATAATCTTTGATGCCTGGGCACAAGTTTGTGATGCACTGTGGGGATGCTATCCTCAGAGTTGAGCCAGCTCTGCAAACAAAGTAGGAAGGAAGGAGGAAGCGCCACCTAAGTGCAGTATCACAGGGGGTTTAATAAAACAACGGTTAAACATACTTACAACAAGTAAGATAAAGGAAGGCTTATTGTAAACTGGCTTGTCTACTGACTGGTCACATCAAATGCGCCCGAGCGTTCCAGGCATTCCAGGCATGGCCTTCCTACACACCACAGGAACTTTCTACCACCTCCACTGCTTCCCAGGGAACCTCAACCCGGCGGACCATGCAGGAGTAAGGACTCACCAGTTTACGATAGGCCTTCCTTTACCTCACTTGTTGTGTTTATAACCGTTGTTTTTATTAAACCCCCTGTGATGCCGCACTTAAGTGGCACTTCCCTCTTCCTTCCTTCATGTGTGAATACTTATGTACATGTGATTATTTTTGTTTCTTATTTTTTATTTTTAATACATTTTCAAATATTTCAAACAAACTTCTTTCCCATTGTCATTATGGGGTATTGTTTGAGTTATTGAATTTTGAGGAAAATAATGAATTTAACCCATTTTGGAATAAGGCTGTAACATTTTAGAGTAGAGAATGGCTAAAACACCTGATCGCTTTTCATCTTTTGTTTTGTACACATCTTTGAGGACAAAAGATGTTAGTTAGATTAGTGTCACCAGAAAAATGGAAGATTTCCCCTTACCTCTTCTTTTGGTGCACAATAAGTCCCATCACCGCAACAAATGTTCCTATTGAAAGATTTCCTTCACTTCCTGTTCTGGTGATAACCTTAAAATGCAACCATCTCTTTTAGCCCAAGTGACAATGGTCACTAGGATGAATCTTCCCAATTGGCAGCTATCTAAAACTTATGCCGGCCATACACGGTTCGAATTTCGAAAGAATTTTCTTTCGAAAATCGTATCTAAGAATTTTCGTATGAATTTCGCACCATTAGTGGGCTGCAGCAACAGCCGATTTTCGTGCGGAAATAAAATTTGAGGAATCGGACATGTTGGAAATTTTTAGAAAAACGAACGATTTTCTGATCAATGATGGGAGAATCGTGCGAGAAACGTAAGAAAATGTACGGAGATAAAAGAAAATGTACGGAGATAAAAGAAAATGTACGGAGAGAAAAGAAGATTCCCAGCCAAGAAAATTCTTTTCTGTAGCAACATGAGGTGAAATTGAAGGCTTGGTCGGCCGAATTTCGAAAATCAATGGTGGCATCATCGGATCACAAAAAAAACGAATTTTCTGATTTTGAAAAGAAAATTCGTTCGAAATTCGACCGTGTATGGCCTGCATAACAGAATTTGTTTTGTTGTCCTCTTTACCTATCTGGGAAAAATGACTGGAGAGTGGATCTTATCCTTCGTATTATTCTGGTCACATGGCCAGTTGTCCAGTCTTTGGTTGGTTGTCTTCTGGGTGATTCATTTTGGCCTTCTCTCTTTCTCTGTAGATGCGTCCTTTACCTCAGGGAAAGTGGCCCTTTATGTTCTGGCTCTTCGCTCTTCGTGTGTTGATCCCAGCAACATCTCTGTCCAAAAAGGAAGCATTAACCTTGTCCAGCTTCTGGAGAACAAGACTCGTGAAGAGCTGCGTGCTTTTGGTAAGTTCTAAAAACAAGCTCTGGTCAAAAAGAAACTTTAACAGTGTTAAAAAAAGAATGTATACTGTTACTGTATTTATCTGCACTTTCATTTTAGGAGGGAAGTTTCAGGAAAAAAATGTAGATTTTAAATAAAGAAATAAGGGTCAGAGCCCATCAATGCATCCTCGCCATTGCCCATCTACAGCCGCACCAATGCCCATCTTCAGGCTGATCAATGCCATCTGCAGCCTCACAATTGCGCATCAATGCAGCTGGATCAATGCCCATCTGCAGCCTCACAATTTCCCATCAATGCCCATCTGCAGCCTCACAATTGCCCACCAATGCAGCCTGATCAATGCAAATCTACAGCCTCACCATTGTCCATCTGCAGCCTGATCAATGCCCATCTACAGCCTTACAATTGCCAATCATTGTATCCTGATCAATGCCATCTGCCTCCTCACAATTGCCCATCAATGCAGCTTGATCAATGCCCACCTGCAGCATCACAATTGCCCATTATTGCAGCCTGATCAATGCCCATCTGCAGCCTCAAATCAGACTACTGCTGCCTCGGAGGGGCATGATGATGAGTGCCATCAGATCACATACAGGGAGAATCTCCTGTGGCCTCTATAATACAGTCCCGCCTTCCGGAGCAATTGCTCGGTCATGCAGCACTGTACCCAAATTAAATTAATATATTTTTTTCACAAAAATAGAGCTTTCTTTTGGTGGTATTTGATCACTCCTGGGTTTTTTTTATATAAACAAAACGAGACCAAAAATTAAAAAAAAAAACATTATTTTTCACTTTCTGTTATAAAACACATCCGATAACATCTAATTTCTTCATACATTTAGGCCAAAATGTATTCTGCTACATTTTGTTAAAGAAAATCCCAATAAATGTATAATTAATTATGGGGTCTATATATATATATACTAGAATTTATGCAGCTATAGCCGCTATACTAGTAATTGTGGTGTGACTGTGATAATGTGGCGGGCAATCTGGCACTAATAGACCCTAACTAACACTTCATCACTAGTGACACTGATACGGTGATTGGTGATAATACAGTACATTGTACCAATGAAACTTGCTGGAAAGGGGTTAACATCAAGGGGAAATCAAGGGGTTAACCATGTTCCTAACAAGTGTAATGTGTGCTGCTTTTGCTCCCAGCCTTGATTGCTTTTTCTCCCTGAACCCACAATTGACTTCAGGGAGAAAAAAACACCAGATCGCAGTCTATGTACAGAGTTCTATGTGTTTGTAAACACAGAACTCTGTGTGTGATTGACCACAACCGATAAGCAGATATAGAGCCAAAATCACTTCCTGAAACCTGCTAACAAATCGTACGGGTCAGAAGGGGACACGCTCGCGCACGCCCAAAAACCTGGAAACATGCAGTGACATATGGGTAAATTGCCTAGACCAGTGATTCTCAACCAGGGTTCCTCCAGAGGTTGCCAGGGGTTCCTCCAGCATTAGGCCATTTCTGCTTCTCAGATAAGTTCCCACTCACACCATTGATCTTTTTAGCTATCTGTAAGGAGGTAATTCTTCCCAATGACCACAAGTGTAAGGACCATTCTTCCTACTGACCATCACACTAATGTATCATGAGTTGTAGAATTCTAATTGTTAGCAGGGGTTCCTCAAGACCGGAGAACTATTTCAAGGGTTCCTCTGTGTTCCGCTGTGGGAGCGGTTCGGTGAGAGTCCAGGCACCTGGCGGATCCAGACTCCCAGAGTTGGTATGACACGGTGCCTGGACTGATCTGTGTGATGTCAGCAGAGACCGGACTTCAGACTGCTCTCTGCTGAAAACAGGTCACAGGAGTGCAAAACATATTGCACTCCTGTGACCCCTAGGGGAAGCCCAGCCAAACAAGCTTAGGCTGGACTTCTCCTTTAAGAGCACCAAATATCAATTTTGTCTGCTGCTTCTTTCTTCTTCTATCAATCTTAATCACTTCTGATAGGTTTTCCTGACACCAAGAAAAAAATGGTGATGGGGAGGGACTGACAGCCTCTGTTCTGTTCCTGTATGGGGGGGGGGGGTATCCCTTCTCTCCAATCAGTTGTCAGAGTTCTCCTCACTGAGCTCTGCAGAGGTTGACTTCAGCACTCCACCCCCTTTTTTTCTGAACTCTCAGACAAACGTTATAATTCAGAATATTGAACAGAAGAGAAGGCTGCAGATAGATGGGTACAACTTATGTAGGAGGATTTGTTTCATCTCTGTGTATCACCTGTGGCCAGTCACTTCACTGGGTTATATGTAAGGGTTTACATTCACTTTACAGTGTCAATCAGCGATAGCCAACTTGGTGTCAGGGAGCATCTGCTATGATGTCTGAGTAGCTATCCAACAGTGCTCAACATGTCCTTTGTCATGTATTTAATGTTTATCTGTTCACATATAGCAAATGTATACTTTTTTTGTTTTACTAATTTTTTTTTTACAACAGTATTTTGAAAAGATATAAAATTCACGAAAATCATTATAGTTTGCATTTCATTAAAAAAACAACTCCACGGCTAGAGATGGGGGAACAGTGGAAGGGTATTAAAGTCTAATATAGGCAGCCAAAACTGAGGCTTGCATTGCTGTACTTGGTTCCATAAATAGTGATGGCTTTAATGCAAATTAAAAATATCATGTTTAAAGTATGCCTCTTTTGGGGAAAAGTTTTAGGGCCTCTGTAGGATTCTTTTTGCTTTCCCAACTGGAAAGATTCCCTTTTTCTTTTCACGCTGTTGAGAATAACCCAAGAAATTATCTCAAATTTCATATTTTGCCCCCTCTTTAAAGATGTGATTTGTAACTAATTCGATCTTGTGGTATTGATTATGAGTTTGTTAGAGTGTATGAATAATCACCGATTCTTATTACAGGAAATGGGTCATCTCCAAAAGCATCCGTAATAACCACCTGGTACCAGGTAGGTCTGGACCTTCTCGGTCTCTGCACCATGTCCAGCCCTTATACTAGTACGGCAGCACACATTGTGGCCAAGCACACTACACCAGAGGTGTGTGGTAATGTAGGTGAGTATATGAACTGGACCTATGGTCAGATTTCTGCAATATCAAACACACCCAGTTAATAATATTTAACTAACATCAATGTATTTTTACAAAATTCTATTAATTATGCAAAGCCTGGCAGTGTACGCTAAGACCCCTTTCGTACCACATGGCCCCTAGCGTGGGCGGCAAAACCCCGCTATTCTTAGCGGTCGTTTTACCGCCGGATTTGCAGCGCATTTCGGCCGCTAGCGGGTCGCTTTTACCCCTCTGCTAGCGGCCGAGAAAGGGTTAAAACCGCCAGCAATACGCCGCAATAGCTGTGTTTTTCTGGCGGTATTACAGCACTGCCCCATTGATTTCAATGGGGAGCAGTGGTGGAGGAGCGGTAAACACACCGCTCCTTCACCGCTCCAAAGAAGATGCTGGCAGGACTTTTCCTTGACGTCCTGCCAGCTCACCGCTGTAGTGTTAAAGCCCTTGGGCTTTCACACTACAGACAATGGTGCAGCTTTTTTAGGGCGGATTGCAGGCGCTATTTCTAACGCTATAGCGCATGCAAAACGCCCTGGTGTGAAAGGGGTCTAAATCTTGCAGTGCGCAGGTCCCAACCAGGACCGGGACAAGGGGTGGGCAGGAGGGGAGGCTGCCCCTGGCGCAATGGTTTATTGCAGGGGTAGGGGGCACCCTGACCCTAACCTTAAGGGAAGGGGGGGCGCAATTTGGTGTCTTTGCCCTGGGCACTGGATCACCTTGTCCCAGCACTGGTCCCAACTCCAGTCGCATCGCACACGTGTCAATTGAAATACATGCTGCTGGAACAGCCTGTGCATGAATGACAACCTATTTTTTTGTGTAAGCACTGGTGGCTCCAGCAACATTATTTTCAATTGATGCTTGCATACTGCAGCTGAGTTGGTACCAGTGCACTGCGGGATTTAGGCTATGGTGCCATGTTCCTGGGTAAGATGCAGGGGTTGCCTACCATAGGGAAGGTAACAGAAGGACACTATTGGGGCTATTTACTAAAGCTGGAGAGTTTTAACTGTAGGGGGATGGGACTGTCTAGGAGGGGAGAGAGATCGGTGTTCACACATAGTATGAACACACGATCTATCTCTACTCCTCTGAAAGAACCAGGATCTGTGTGTCTCGGTCATGAGCGATCACAGGTGACTGGCAGTCATCACGCCCGCTGGGCACTCGCATCGGCTTCGGGCACACGCTGCGGGCATGCACGCCTCTGACGGTGCACGTGCACCCCTAGTGGCCAAAAGTCGAAGCGACGTAAAGTAACATTGTTTCGCCCAGCCGTGCCATTCTGCCGCAGAAAAACTGCAGGCGGCTGGTCGGCAAGCGGTTAAATGACATGTGAACTCATTTCTAAGGTAATATTCAGAGGGTAAGACAGCTTTTTTTTAAATTTAAAATATGCCTAATTCCATTGTTAAAAAAATATTTTGCAGTCCCAACTGGGAAAGTGTACCGGAAGATGACAAATGTGTTATTTATCTAACGTCAAAGGTTTTCATTATTGCCTTAACCAAACCTCTGCCTTCACAGACACAGCAGCCGTAGTAGTGATGGGGTTGGTTTGTGTGCTCGGCATGGAAAATGTCCCTAAAAATACACTTACAGAAGTGAGGAAAACTCTGTCTGGTCTCCTGAATTATATTTTACAGAATCAAAAAGATGGACTCATCGGAAATGCTTACAGCACGGGCCTAGCTGGACAGGTATGAACAGTACACTTGTATGTTTAGGATGAGGTGTATAGAAGTGTATAAAAAAATAAAAAATAAAACCAAAATGTAATATATTGTTGCTCACCAGTTCTCAGCTGTGCTGGCTGCTTTGGTTTTCCCTTTTTCAGGTTTTTTTATTATTTTATCTGGTGATCCTTCCAGTAACAGTAACATACTGCTTGGCTCAGGGTGACAAAACTCAAGCATTGTACTGTATTCATGTAGGAGCTGTGTTGTCATCCAAAGACAGGACTACAGAACATGTCCCCATGCCCTCATCTCCATAACATAGAAGAGATGTATTTTTGTAGTCCACACTGTTTAACTACTTCCCACCTGGCCAATGTACACATAAGGCCGGGTGGGCGCTCTCTCCTTCTGAATGGACGTTCAGGAACGTCCTTCAGAAGGAGGGGGGTTGCGCACGCGCGTGTGCCCACGCAGCGGCGCGATCCCAATGAGCTTGTGTCACCAGGACACAGCGCATCTCCGATCGTCAGGAGGGCTCTGTGATTGGCCCTCCTGATCACATGACGGCCGTGTCCAATCCCAGCCATCATGTGATGTAAACACAGAGACGGTTGACGGCAATCAGCTCTCCTCTCCTCACACTGAAGTTGTCACTGAGGAGAGCGGATCGCTGCAGACGGCTGGTGATTAGTGAGTATGAGCTGTTTTTTACAGCTTTTTACTCACTGATCACCAACCCAGTGTAAAACACACAGTGTAAACACACTTGTCCCCAAAACACACATGTCCCCAACATATGTCCCACTAAAATCACATGTCCCAGTGATTATCTATACACATATGTCCGTGATCACCTGCGCACATCTGTACATGATAATTTGCGTACATATGTCCGTGATCACACAAACCAATTATTATACACTTAACGGAATTTTTTTTACCAAAAACATGTAGCAGAATACATTTTGGCTTAAATTTATGACAAAATTAGGTTTTATTGGATTCCTTTTAAAATAGAAAGAAGAAAATATTGTTTTTTTTCCTAAGGGCCGGTTCACACAGCGAGGCGAGGCGAGGCGACACGGCTCGCCTCGCCTCGCTCCCGCAAGTCGCCCCCATTCAGTACTATGGAACCGTTCTGAGAGGAGCGACTCGAGTCGCTCCGACTCAGAAAAAAGGTTCCTGTACTACTTCGGGGCGACTTCGGGGGCGACTTGCATTGACTTCTATACAGAAGTCCTCTGCAAGTCGCCGCTGAGCTCCCCGCAGGTCGCGGCGAGGTAAGTCGGAGACGCCTCGCCGCGCCTCGCTGTGTGAACCGGCCCTTAATTTATGCTCTTTTTTATAACGCAAAAAAATAAAAAACGGAGTCGTGAATAAATACCACCAAAATAAAGCTCTATTTGTGTGAACAAAATGATAAAAATTTCATTTGGGTACAGCGTAGCATGACCGCGCAATTGTCATTGAAAGTGCGAGAGCACTGAGAGCTGAAAAATGGTCTGGGAAGGAAGGGGGTGAAAGTGCCCAGTATTGAGGTGGTTTTGCGATACGGCACTGCGTCGCTTTAACTTAATTTTAATGTGTCCAACCAAAATTTATATCCTTTTTTTCCCATAAATAGAGCTTTCTTTTGGTGGTATTTTATCAACTCTGTGATTTTTATTTTTTGCGATATAAACAAAAAAAGAGCGATAAATAAAAAAAAAAAAACTTTTTTTACTTTCTGCTATAAAACATTTACAAAAAAAATGTAAAAAAAAAACACATTTATTCATCAGGTTAGGCTGATATGTATTCTGCTACATATTTTTGGTAAAAAATCCCAATAAACATTTATTGATTGGTTTGCACAAAAGTTATAGCATCTACAAACTAGGGGATATATTTATGCCATTTTAATTTTATTTTTTACTAGTAATGGTGGCGATCAGTGATTTTTAGCGGGACTGCGACATTGTGGCAGAAAGATCAGACACCTAACTGACATTTTTGACACTTTTTTGAGAATCAGTGACATTATTACAGTAATCAGTGCTAAAAATATGCATTGTTATTGTACTAATGACACTGACAGGGGAGGGTTTAACATCAGGGGTGATAAAGGAGTTAAATGTGTTCCCTTCAGGTGTTTTCTAACTGTATGGGGGACTGTATGACTAGGGAAACACACAGATACATCTTCCTGCTTAGGAGAAAGAAAGGTTCTGTGTGATCTGTCCTGTGAGAACAGGCAGATCCCCATTCTGTCACTGCGGGGAAGGATCGCGGGTGGCCAGCAGACATTGAGTCTGCCGGACCCCTGATTGGCTCCCCCGCTGGCCAAAGGAACCTTTTATAGTGTTGGGTGGGACTATGAGCACTGAGCCATGATTGGACAAAGTCATCATTTTGTGCAATCAGGGCTCGGACAGTGCTCTGTGCTCTAACCAGCGGTCAGGTGCAAGGCTTCATCCAATTAGGGCCCTAGAATCCCACCAAGCACCCCTCAAATTAGGATGTTCACTGAACGGGCAACATAGGCAGCACTGATTGGAAGCACTGGCACTGATTGGCAGCACTGGCACTGATAGGTAGCATTTAGTGGCACTGATTGGCAGCACTGATGGGGACTAATTGGCAGCACTGATGGTTAGCACTGATGGACACTGATAGGTGGCACTCTTGGGCAGGGTTGGCACTGGCAGGTGGCACTAAATTGGCACTGGCTGTTGACACTGATTAGCACTGGCAGGTGGCAATGATTGGCAATGGCAGGTGGCACTGATTGGGACTGACAAAGGAGAGGGAGTTTCAAACTAAGGTCGATATTGACGCTTAGTGAAACTGTGTGTGACACTGTCATGTAATGTAACTTCATGCAGAGAGAAACCAGCTGTCAAAATTAAGCGTTGATGTCGGGGTGGGCGGGATCCAGCCTCTATCAAACTCCAGCCAATGGGATGGGATCTGGGCAGGCCGCTACGTATATGTGGTCCCGCCCCCTTTCTTAAACAGCCCAATCATTGGCTGGTGTTTGATAGCTGCTGGGTTACGCCCACCCCGGGTCCTGCCCACCCCAACATATGCTGAATAATGACAGCTGGTCTCTCTCTGATGTCAAGGGGTGGGCAGGACCCATGGTGGGTGAGACCCAGCAGCTATCAAACAACAGCCAATCATTGGGCTGCTTAAGAAAGTGGACGGGCCACATACACATAGCGGCCTACCCAGATCCCATCCCATTGGCTGGTGTTCAATAGCTGCTGGGTCCCTCCCACCCCAACATCACTGCTCAATTTTGACAGCTCTCTCTGCTTTCAGTTACATTACATGACAGTGTCACACACTCAGCGATCTTACAAGCAGGGCGATCTGCTCAGTGTAAAACTGTCTCACAGGCAGCAGGGGCTGCACACTCATTGAAAGCAGCCTTTCACAGCATTTCCACAGGCCGCCCCTCTTAAAATGCTGCCTGGGACAATGTCCCACTGGGTCCCATGGTAGGGCCAGCCCTGCATGTTACACCCATATATAGGGGGTAATATGTTCAGAATACACACCATCTCTCCCCAATACCCCACTCCCTGTGACAGCGGGTGGGGGATCTTCTCCCCACATCCGCTGTCACAATTAAACAATTAAAACAACGCTGCCATGCGGGTCTGCACCCACACAGCCATGCCATTTATTCACACTTTCCTGTGACAAATATACAGGTACAGTCAGCCATTGTGCCTGATAGCTTGTAGTTCTCAACAAACTTCGGGGCACTGGTGAGTGCTTTTGTAGTTCATTGATCTTCCTGCTCATAACTGCCTGCCCGACAGCTATCCTGAGAGTCTGCAGAAGCCTGACATTGCACCCATAATCAGTAGATCCCAGGTGCAATGCTCTGCAGGCTCCTTAGAAAAAAAATAAAATAAATGCACATTTGTTTACCTGCAAAAAGTGCATTTGTTTATTAATTTTGTTTTCAAAAAGTAAACTTCCCCTTTAAGCGACTTTACTATTTCTTTATTATTACTAGTCTTCCCAACATGTCCTCCTGATGACGCATAATGTGAAACACGTAGAAGAATAGGACTCCACCATCATCCCATGTGTGCAATTGAAATTATCTGTACTGTAATACCTAACAAACCATTGAGGTCTGCATTTTGTTAGTCTACTCTGGGAGTAGATTGGTGGTAAGCCAAATGGGAAGGATGCTTGATAAAATAATAACTATATGTATATGTGCTTGAATGTCATATTTTTATTCATACAGTTTTTGTTAAAATATAAACAACCCATTTAATAAATTTTTTTGTTGTTTTTGATTACATTGTGGCACCTTTTAAATGTACCGAGATTGTTTAATTCCCTTAATTTGTGCATATGACATTGGGGAAGTGGTGCAAACCCATCAATTCTAGTTTTATACATTAAACAGCAAGTGTAAACAAGATACAGGACAGTTCTGAATTTCTGACAGATACAAAAAATGCAAATATATCAAGCACGGCGCTGTCACATCCTATCCAGTTCCTCCAGAATACTTCTAAACAATATATATGTTTGTTACATCCACTCCGGGTGTTGCTGCTCTTACTAAGGTCCACTGGGTGGCAGACAATCCTAAAAAGTACAAGAGCGAGAAAGAGCGCACACCAGCCCTAGTGCATTAACGTTTATTTGACTTAGTAAAAAATTAAAAAAGCCAAGTATATCACTCACAAACAGCCGATTAACCACTTGCTTACTGGGCACTTAAACCCCCCTCAGTCCCAGACCAATTTTCAGCTTTCAGCGCTGATGCACTTTGAATGACAATTGCGCGGTCATACAACACTGTACCCAAATGAAATTTTTATCATTTTTTTCCCACAAATAGAGCTTTCTTTTGGTGGTATTTAGTTACAGCTCGGAGTTTTATTTTTTGCTAAACAAACAAAAAAAGATGCAAAAAATAAAAAAATAAAAATCATGTTTTAATAGTTTGTTATAAAATTTTGCAAACGGGTCATTTTTCTCCTTCATTGAAGTGCGCTGATTAGGTCGCACTGATAGGCTGCATTGGTGGGCACTGATGGGCTGCATTGGTGGGCACTGATGGGCTGCATTGGTGGGCACTGATAGGCTGCACTGGTGGGCACTGATAGGCATAGTTAAGGCGGCACTAATAGGCACAGATAAGGCGGCACCGATGGGCACAGATAAGGCGGCACTGATGGGCAAAGATGGGCACAGATAAGATGGCACGGATGGGTGGCACGGATAAGTGGCACGGATGGGTGGCACGGATGGGCACTGATAGGTACCACAGATAGATGGGACTGATGGGCACTGATAGGTGGCACTGATAGGTGGCTCTGATAGGTGGCACTGCTGGGCACTGATGGGCGGCACTGCTGGGCACTGATGGGCGGCACTGGGGTGCAGCACCTTTGAGGCAGATTGTGGGCACTGTGGGTGGCACTGTGGGTGGCACTGTGGGGTGGCACTGTGGGTGGCACTGTGGGTGGCACTGTGGGCACTATGGGCACTGACGGGGGGCACTGACGGGGGGCACTTACTTTTATTCAGGATGGCACTGCGGGAGGCAGGTGGGCACTGGCAGGTGGCCCCTTGTATTGCTGGCCATGATCGGGACTGATGTCCCGATCACGGCCGCCGGTGATCGGCTTTTTTTTTTTCTCCTCGCGCTATCAGCGCGAGGAGGAATAATAGCCGATTACCGGCTCCGTTCTATCACATGATCAGCTGTCATTGGCTGACAGCTGATCACGTGATAAGGGGTCGGGATCGACCCCTTGCACGGATCGGTGATCAGGCGAGTCTCATGGACTCGCCGATCACAGAGCGCGCCGCGCGCGCCCCTCAGGGGGCGCGCAGGCCGCTCGTACACGGGACGACGTCAATAGACGTAGTCCCGGAAATGTAGGTCCGCGCTAATGCCGTCATTTGGCAATAGCGCGGATCCCAAGTGGTTAAGTAGTTGCATTAACAATTGAAGCCTCCACGGCTGCCGTGGAGGCTTCAATTGTTAATGCAACTACTTAATCGGCTGTTTGTGAGTGATATACTTGGCTTTTTTAATTTTTTACTAAGTCAAACAAACGTTAATGCACTAGGGCTGGTGTGCGCTCTTTCTCGCTCTTGTACTTTTCTGAATTTCTGACAGAATCAAATGATATATTAGGCTTTGCTCTAATATAGTGAAGTGGACTCAAGGAGTAGGGTGAACGTATTTTAAAAAGTTTTCACACAGTAAACAGCCATGGCCAAAAGTTTTGCGCTTAACACAATTCATTTTCACAAAGTCTGCTGTTTCAGGGTTTTTAGATATTTTTGTCAGATGTTACTAAGGTATACTGAAGTATATTTATAAGCATTTTACAATTCTTAAAAGCTTTTATTGACAATTACATTATAAAGTTTAGGCAGAGTCAATATTTGCAGTTCTATATCAAGACCTCTGTAATTTGCACTGGCGTGCTGTCAATTAAAATTTGTGATATATTTATTTATTTATTTTCACCCGCCTTTTGAGGACTGGCCACAAGTTTACAATGGCATTAAGGTCTGGGGAGTTTCCTGACCATGGACCCAAAATTTCAATGTTTTGTTCCCCAAGCCGCTTAGTTATCACTTTTGACTTATGGCAAGGTGCTCCATCATGTTGGAAAAGGCATTGTTCATCACCAAACTGATCTTGGATGGTTGGGAGAAGTTGCTCTCGGAGGATGTTTTTGTACCATTCTTTACTCATGGTTGTGTTCTTAGGCAAAACTGAGTGAGCTCACTTCTTTGGCTGAGAAGCAACCCCACACATGAATGGTCCCAGGATGCTTTACTTTTGATACAGGACTAATGGTAGCGCTCACCTTTTCTTCTCCAGACAAGGTTTTTTCCGGATGCCCCAAACAATCAGATAGCGGATTCATCAGAGAAAATGACTTTACCCCAGTCCTCAGCAGTCCAATCCCCGTACCTTTTGAAGAATATCAGTCTGTCCCTGATGTTCTTCCTGGAGAGAGGTGGCTTCTTTGCTGCCCTTCTGGACACCAGGCCAGCCTTCTAAAAGTCCTCAGGTATGGACCTGTTGGCTACATGATAATACTACGGCAACTGATGCAGTAACCAATTCCTAGATTAACACTATATATCTTGTCTGTTATTATATTGATCCAACTACTCTTATGTTGCATTATCCTGTTGGTACCAATTTGAGCACAGATTCTCCTGAACTGAACCTCTCCCCACATTGGGGTTATAGTATAAGTTTGTTTGTTTATGTCGTATGTTGTGCCCTGTTGCGGTATGTTGCTGCATCAGAAACTGCCCCTGCGTTGGCAAAGGTTTGGCCCCTGCATGGGCTATTTAAACATAGAAACATTTAATAAAAAAGATTTTGCAAGGAAAAGTCTTCTCCTCAGATGCACTCACACCTGCCTGCTGCCATTCCTGAGTAACCGCTGCACTGGTGGTGCCCCAATCCCACATATGAACCAACTGTAGGAGACGATCTTGGCGCTTGCTGGACTTTTTTGGGTACCCTGACGCCTTCTTCACAAATGCAGTGTAAATGTTTTTATGGTATTAAGTTCATTTTCATGGCAAAGAGCAACTTTGCATATACCCCAGCATGTTATGAAGAGTGATCAGATGAATTGCAAATTCCATCATAAAAACTGAGGCAGCAAACTTTGTGAAAATTAATATTTGTGTCATTCTCAAAACTTTTGGCCACGGTTGTAGATATAGCAGTGCTTGCTCTTAGTTTTAAATCATGTGTCTCCTGTGTTTTTTTTATTTTTAGGCTTTGATGGCTGCAGAGAAGTATTTTTCAGTAAACTGGGATTGTTCTGTAATAATACAAAAAGTGCTTGACCTAATACCCAAGAAGACATTCTCCTTGCCCATCGCTGCTGCCCAGGTGCTGCCTTTCCTGTGGGGTACAAGCTATGTCTCTGTGAAGTGTCTGCCATGTCCAGAAAATAATGGTAATTCATTTATTTCATTTAGTAATACAAAGCACTGAATCACATACATCAAATCCTAAAGTAGTGTTCTTCATGGAATCCAAAACAATAAAAAAGTACCCCTTGAATGCCCCCAAATTAGTCAGACCAGTATGTGCATAGACGGGCGCGAGACAGACCATATCGGTTTGTCAGGCTCTAGCAGACTTTAATAAAATGGTGGCCGTCTGCACACAGACCCCAACTCCCTGTTGTATAAATGTAAATGAGATGGGTAAAAATTTGGCTTCAGCTCCTGTTCTCTACCTGTAGAGAACGACACGTTTCCCCATTTTGGGCTTAATCATAAAAAAAAGAAAAGAAAAATGGGGGGTGAAACAGATCTGAGAAGTTTACTAGAGGTTGAGAACAGGAGCTGAAGCCATATTTTACCCATCTCATTCATATTTATGCCACCAGGAGTTGGTGTCTGTGTGCAAAGAGCAACCATTTTGTTGAATTCTCCATGAAATGCTACACATTTTCACTGCATCACTTTTCACCATTAGGTGATGCCATTAGTTTTTTTTAACCAATGTCTTCTATCGTATAATTTTTTTATAAAAATGGCTACAAAAATATACATTGAGAAGTTAATGAGACTCTATTAATTTACTTTAGTGGGTTGGCACATAGTTCCTGGTGCTTGGTCCTTTAATGGTAACTTTTGTTTTGTGGGTACCATGTCAGGGCATGCTTAGTTTAAATGGTATGGGCACAAAGCATGAGTTTTTAGCAATATAATGCAAAAGGCCAGATAGGGACCTGCAGTTGGGTGGCAGCGGCTGCTTCTACAGTTGTCGCCAGATCAAGAAGTAAGAGGAAATATTCCAATAGGTACACTTGCTCCAATTTAAACTGGTAGTTTAAAGTAGTAGTAAACCACTGGCGATTTTATTTTTATTTTTTTGCATCATATACTAGCACATTATGTCACAGGGCGACCAGTTTTCCTTCCGGGTTGGCGGGCTCCTCTGCATGAGTGACCAGAGCCGGATTGGCGTTGCTCCCGTGCATGCACGCGAGAGTTGCTGTGTACAGCACAGGACTTTGATGGAACGACCCGGGTGATGTCACTGGCTGCATGTACAGTAAATATCTCCTAAACTGCACTTGTTTAGGAGATATTTATAGTACTTATAGGTAAGCCTTATAGTGCATGGATAGGAGTTTACTCCCACTTTAGGGAAATACTCTTTAATTCGGACAACTTTCCTCTCTTATGAAGAAAATGGCTACGCTCCAATGACGTAGCCAAAGCTCAGCAGCTTTATTGAAAGACCGCATACACTACATCCCACATCCTGGGTCCGCTTCTCTAATACGTTTCACCCATCTGGGCTTAGATATGGGGCAGACAAGGGGATGGATGTATATATACACCACATTAATATTCAATTAGACAATGGTTAGAAACTTTTAAATGGACAAAACATCCTTTAATGCTGATTTATGGACATTGGTTTATAATGTTGATATTAAACCGTGATAAGAATAGCAATTTATTTTTCACCATTAATAAATATAATAATAAGAGGCATAACTATTTCACATTTCAAATATCCAATCAAATTCAGTAGGTTTTTACCCCCCATAAATTATGATAGTAGGTTTAGTGACATTTTACAATTGTTGATTTAAAGCAGTGGTCTCCAAACTACGGCCCTGGGGCCGGATGTGGACATTTGCTTGCCTCTTTCTGGCCCTTCAGGGACTATTCCATCCACAACTGACACCAATGATGGGGCACCATTCCTCCCACTGACACCAATGATGGGGCACTATTCCACCCACTGATACCAATGATGGGACACCATTCCTCCCACTAATACCAATGATGGAACGCCATTCCTCCCACTGAAACAAATGATGGGGCACAATTCCTTCCACTGACATCAATGATTTGACACTATTACTCCCACTGATACCAATGATGGGACACTATTCCTCCCACTGACACCAATGATGGAGCACCATTCCTCCCACTGATACCAATGATGGGGCACCCTTCCTCCCACTGATACCAATGATGGGGCACTATTCCCCCCACTGATACCAATGATGGGGCACTATTCCTTCTACTGACACCAATGATGGGACACTATTCATCCAACTGATACCAATGATGGGGCACTATTCCTTCTACTGACACCAATGATGGGACACTATTCTTCCAACTGATTCCAATGATGGGACACTATTCCTACCACTGATACCAATGATGGGGCACTATTCCTCCCACTGATTCCAATGATGGGACACTATTCCTACCACTGATACCAATGATGGGGCACTATTCCTCCCACTAATACCAATGATGGAGTGCCATTCCTCCCACTGACACCAATGATGGGGCACAATTCCTTCCACTGACATCAATGATGGGGCACCCTTCCTCCCACTGATACCAATGATGGGACACTATTCCTCTCCTACTGATACCAATGATGGGGCACCATTCCTCCCAATGACACCAATGATGGGACACTATTCCTTCCACTGATACCAACAATGGGACACTATTGCTCCCACTAAAACCAATGGTGGGGCATGCATTGATTTGGCATCTGAGGCTGGGGCATTTTCTACTCCTACTGGCCACAATCCGGCCCTCCTAAGCTCTAAAGGACAGTAAACTGGCCCTTTGTCTAGAAAGTTTGGAGACCCCTGATTTAAAGGATCAGTCCACCTAAAGCTCATTTCATTTCCCATTAGAATGCACTAACACTGCTGGATTTTATATTGATTTTAGAATATTTAGAATGTAACAGATGAAGCTAAAAGTGGTCAGCAATAACCAAAACTCCCAGGTGGACAGGAACTGAGCTGAGAATTATGACAGGGAGATGTTACTTTTGGAGTACCCAAGACCTAAGCCAGCAGCTGACGGCTTTAAAAAGCGGTTTTGTACAGAAAATTGCAAGTTCATCTTATTCAAATGGCTTTGGAACATAGATGCAGTTATGACCATTGAAATAAAATAATATGCAGTATTTACCTTTTTATTTTTAATGTTTATGCCGACTTCCGGGCTCTCCTCCCGTTGGAGTAGGCGTGTTTATCGGCTTCGCAATGGTCCCTGGGAACTTTTTTTGCTATTTCCCAGGAATCAGTGGGGGACACAGTCATGCCGAAATCTCGTGAGATTTTGGAAGGAGGACGCCGGTCACGTGACGAGGGCATGTCCGAAATTGCCATTTTGAAAGTGGGCAGGCAGCTCTATCTGCCATTACCACTATAGCACACGAGGCAAGAGGAAGGAAAACAAAGAGGACACTCAATGAGCATGTGCGAGATGGAGCGGTGGATGCTGGGAGCTCAGCATCATCGCATCCAGGAAGTAAATGCCTGTGGGCTTCAAACGCCCACAGTGAAAATGGAAACCGCCGGACTGCTTTTTTAAAAGTTTTCCTTAGCAATGAAATCGTCACGCCGGGGGTTAAAAAGACGCCGATCGTGACTGCAAAGACACCATAGGAATCGCCCACCAGTGACACAGGTTAAAAAGAAAAAAAAAAGGCAGCGGAATCCCGCTTTAATTACCACCACTTCTAGGTGGATTGGCCCTTTAACCCTTTCGCTGCCAGAGCCTTTTTTGTGTTCTTTTTTGCACACGTGATTAAAAAATAATTTTAGGCCTGAAGGTTACACAAAACCCCAAACATTATATATTTTCTGAAAGCAGACATGCTAGAGAATAAAAAAAAACAGTAGTTTATGTCACATGATATTACCGCAAAGGTCTAGGAAATGTAATATTTCATTAAAGACACACTACCATGAATTTTAGGGCGAACAAATACAATATATTACCCACATTTTGGGTAAAATATAAATGACGATGTTGCGCTGAGTAAATATATATACCCAACATGCCAAACCCATTTTGTGTCAGAGAAATGGTCAAACTTCAGTACCCTATATTTTCTTTAGGTGACGGTTCAAAGGCCTCCTCTAGGTATCAGTTTAGTGTTACAGAGGAGGTTTGGTGCTAGAATTATTGCTCTCACTCCGGCGTACACGGCGATATGTAACCTGTGTATCGCAATTGACGTTTTCACATGTAGGTGCCCGACGCATTCGTTTATGTTTGTGCGTGTGGGGGTGGGGGAGCCTCAAAATAATTTTTGGGGGGGGGGGATTTTATGTGCTTGAGTGTAACTATATTTTTTTTATAAAAAAAAATTTTTTACTTAAGTTTTTACTTCGTTTTACCTCTTTTTTAGTTTTTACTTTTTTTTCATCACATAGGGGACTGTTTTTTTTTTGGTGACAGGTTCTCTTTATTGAGATATGCAGGGTTTAAAAGTATTTCACTGAATGTTTTGCAATGCAGATCGCATTGCAAAACATCCTAAAAGTGAGCAGGGTCTGAAAGTATTTCACAAAATGTTTTGAAATGCATATCGCATTGCAAAACATCCTAAAAGCGAGCAGGGTCTGAAAGTATTTCACGAAATGTTTTGAAATGCATATTGCATTGTAAAACATCCTAAAAGTGAGCCAAAGACACCGAGAACGTGACCCGGAAGTGGCGTCAGAGACATCACTTTCCGGGTTACTGCAAGAAGGGGAGGAGAGTGGATGTGTATCTGATTTTCTCCTTCCCCGCTAATGGAGCAGCACCCTCCATGACTGTCCTGGGCCCGCCAATTGGCAAGCGGAGCCCGGTAAGCATGGTGGGAGCACATGAGCTTGGGAGCGCCCGTATTGAGGTGTGTGAGAGCACTCGGGTGGCAGCGGCGCCGCCCAAACGCTCTCATCTGACAGGCAGAAGGCTGCCTGTCAGTTTCACACACAATCCCGGTGTCTGACTGTAGCCATGACGTACGGACCTGGCAGCAAAAAGGATTAAGGTACTTTAGGAATTTTTAACAATTTCCATTAAAACTAGGAACTAAATAAACTGTATTGGAGAGGTACAACACAAACATTGGCATTCCTTATTAAGTTGTGTGTTCTCATCATCTGTATTTATAACCTGTTTTGTCTTCCATCTTTATGCAGCTCAGTTTATCTCAGTGGAATACACGATTGTGAATAACATAATAGGAGAACATTTTCTTTATTCTACTACCGTATTAGTGAAAGAAGGATCCACTTTACTGCAGGTCATGCAAAAGGCTGCTGAACTAGATCCTAATAAATTCAGGTGAGAACTTCTAGCCTAACGATGACAAAAACTATTTATTATTTGCTGTTTGGAGTTTAAGCGATACTATAACCGGATGCCAAATCAGCTAAATTACCAGACCGAGAGTAGCTGTAATTTGAAGTATAATAAACTGATGCAAAACACGGTCATAGTAAGAGTCTTTTGAATACCTTCTGTTATATGACAACTTTACTGTGCTTTAACTTAACTATATATTTAAAAAAGTGTTGTATCCCTGAACACTTAACTTTTATCTGCCTTGTTATGCCTCAGCTTCGAGTCACAAAATTCCACTTGGGGAGCTTACATCACGTCCATTAACCACCTTGCCGGAAACACCAATGATAAGACATACTGGCAGTTCCTTAGAGATAGCACACCACTGGAAGTAGGTGAGTAGTCTGTAGACTTAGGCATGTCATTCCTTATTATGTGTCTGAGTAGAAATGCAGATTAAACTATACATAAAAACAGGATCCAGCCCAGGACATGTGAGTACTCCAACACTATACAAATTCAAAGGGGTATTGACTCACCTAAAAATGTTAAAGGTGGTGTCCGGGGAACTAAAAAGCTATGCACAATAACAAACAGGGATCAGAAGATCCACAAGCGTTTAGTAGTTCCACAATAAGATGAACAGCAGTCTCACTCACAAAAAACTTTATTAATATCAAAACTTCATGCATAGATAGAAAACACAGAATGTTCTCCACCACTCACCATTAAAAACAAATGACAACATTGTGTTTTCTATTTATGTATGAAATTTTTTTGGGTAAGACTCAGTGGCAGCTGGTGAAGTTTTTGACTCCCCCACTTGATGAAAATGGGCATGTTTCAGTGAAATAGTGGGCGTGGCTCTAAGGTGGTGTGGTTAGCATTTGAGAAGAACGAGGGATGGAGGGAGAGGGAGGGGGATGAAGAGAGAGGGAGGGAGAGGGAGGGAGGGACAGCAGGCCCAGATCCTCCATAAAAATAGAAATGTGTGTATTCCAGAAAATTTAACAATCAGCAGATAAAGATATTCCAAACACCTGGCATTAGCACTTCAATCATCCCAGCACCATGGTTGTTATGGTGTCTGGTTGATTGAAGCACAATACTTCTATTATTACAGTGTAAAATAAAATGAACTCATTCAACTCACCATAATGCAGAATCTGTGGGAGCCCTGAGCGTGTCATTTGCCATGTCGCCTGCCACCAGATGCCATCAGGTTCCCCCAGCAGAGTCCCTCCTTATATCTGTGTCCCTGCCAGCGGATTCCCTCCTTACATCTGTGTGCCCGCCAGCGGATTCCCTCCTTACATCTGTTTTCCCCGTCAGTGGAGTCCCTCCTTACATCTGTGTCCCCGGCAGTGGAGTCCCTCCTTACATCTGTTTTCCCCGTCAGTGGAGTCCCTTGTTACATCTGTGTCCCCGGAAGTGGAGTCCCTCCTTACATCTGTGTCCCCAGCGGAGTTGACTTATTCTAGTATGCCAAGAGAGAGAGATTCTCAGATTTTACCAAAAGGTCTGTGTGCAGCAATCTATATTTTTTGCACACTTTTTAATGTAAAATTAAATACAGCATTATTACTAAGTAAATTATCACAAAATATAAAACACCATGAAAGTGGCTGATATATAAAAGACACGTTTCACATTACTACAAAGCTAGAAAAAAAAGCAGACTATCGAAATTTAAAAATGACAAGCAATGCAGTTTTAGAAATGTGAGTAACATGGCAGCAGACAGAACCCATGGATCTTTGCCCTTTAATTCTCTCTGTGGAAACTGGCTATAAAACATTACACAGCTCAGCTATATTATTAACAGTTAGCAGTTCCTGCATAAAGCACAGACTTCACCTGTACACAACAGACAGAAATGGCATCCATTACAACAGAGGTACATGTGTTTTCTCCATACCAGGTATCAGTGGCGGCCCATCCATTCCTTCCTAGTTTTCTCCATGTGCTCATCAGTGGAGAGGGGCCTACCCTCTCCACTAAACACAAGGGGATTAGTCCTCACAGCAGCCATCTTTTTGTAGCCCGCTGGAAGTGACTTTGTTCTCACACTGAGAACAAAGCACCCGGCCGGGCAGATGCTGGTCAGCGTGATCGATTGCACCGCAAAGCATCTCCAAACCCCGCCAATGAAGCGCCGCGTCTGCAATCTCATGATTGCATTGACATGGCACTTCCCATAGTGCACTGTGTCCAGCACCCGAACACAGTGCACTTAGTTGAAGTACATTTTTTTTTCTTAAAGGGGCAGTTAAAAAAAAAAAAAATATATATATATATATATATATATATATATATATATATATATAATATAATTTTTTAGCTGTCATGTTAGCCCCTGTACACACGGTCGGACATTCTGCCAACCAAATCCGTCGGATTTTGTCCGTCGGATCTTGTCCGAAACTGTTGCATACACACGGGCGGACTAAGTTGTCGAAAAATCCGATCATTAAGAACGTGATGACGTAATTTCGTTACGATGGGACTACGTTCAGGCTAGTAGCCAATAGCTTTGATGTAGGAATTTGATCTGAGCATGCGTGGCACTTGGTCCGATCAAGATTCTCTACACATGATCGGAGTATGTCCGATCAAACCAGTTGGTCGGAAAATATTTCCAACAAGTTGGAAAATTGGGTCCGACGGATATTCCGGCGGAATCAGTCCCATGCATACCACACACAGTCGGATTATCCGACAACACGGTCCGATAGGACACATTCCGACGGATTCTCCGACCGTGTGTACAAGGGCTTATGGTGATTCATCCTCTTTATTTGTCCTGTTTACTGTTATCATTGAAAGTGAACGAAAAAGAAAATCTTACATTTTGGGTAGTCCCCAGAAAAGTAATAGTGGTGAAATCTTCCAATGGGGTCAGTTTTGGTGACCTGGGGATCCCCATGAAATTCCATTAATTTGCAGGGATTTCCTCCTGCTGCCTGTTTTGGCTATTGGACAGGAAGTGAAGGTAAATCCCCCATTGGGACAAAGATGGCAAAAAACAGAAACCTGTATCAGGTTTACGAAAGGGACTTTTGGAAAGGCACCACTATGACAAATATATAAAAAATACAAATATAGTTTATATTAAATACAATCTTAAAGGGTTTGTAAACCTTCCTGGTTTTTAACCTCAATGCCACTATGTGCAAAACGAGCTGCACAGTGGAGGTAAGTATGATATGTTTGTTATTTTAAACAAAAAAAACAAACCCTTACAATCCCTTTAAGACAATAAAAAAATACATGCAACAGTGAATGCAAATTTTTCACAGAATAATAGGACTTTCTTCATAACAAGAAATAGCTCTAGATCCCAAAAAGAGTCGTGGGTATCCCTACGTGTTTCGACTCCAGGTTCTTCGTCTAGGGGTTCTCAACAGCAACAGATTGGACAACAGTCTAAAAAATATAAACAGTAATACGTGTCATAAACACATAAATGCACATAACTTGTATATAGGAAAACATATCAAGTAAGGCAACTTACTACATATGGCACAGAATGCATGCATGCAAGAGCACCAGGACTAGGGATGACTCCGAACGCAAATCCGACTCGAACATCGCGTGTTCGCCTGCTCACGGAATAGCAAACCATTTTTGGTGTTCGCGGAAAATTCGAAAGCCGTCGAACACTCTTTATAAGTCTATGGGAGAAATAAAAAGTGCTAATTTTAAAGGCTTATATGCATGGTATTGTCCTAAAAAGTGTTTGGGGACCTGGGTCCTGCCCCAGGGGACATGTATCAATGCAAAAAAAAGTTTTAAAAACAGCTGTTTTTTGGGAGTAGAGATGGACGAACTTCTGACGGAACGTTTCGCTAATGCGAACCGCGAACATGGCCAAAAGTTTGCGAACCGCAAAGTTCACGGTGGGCCCCATTGACTTCAATGGCAGGCAACCTTTAAAAACCTACAGGTCATATTTTCAGCCACAAAATACTTACTAGCTGTGCACACATAGTCCCACCACATGGACACTGACATAACAAAAGTATGAAGTGAATCTGGGATCGACAACTACAAGCATTCTTTTTTTTATCTGTGAAATTTTGACAATTCAGGACTCAGGAGCTCATGAAGGCAATGGAGGAGAGGAAAGGTCAGGGTAGGCTATGAAGAGGGTGCAGGAGATGATCACCAGCACCGTGATATAGAGCACTGACACCAGCACCGTGAGAGCACTGACACCAGCACCGTGAGAGCACTGACACCAGCACCATGAGAGCACTGACACCACCACCGTGATAGAGTGCACTGACACCAGCACCGTGATAGAGTGCACTGACACCAGCACCGTGATAGAGTGCACTGACACCAGCACCGTGATAGAGTGCACTGACACCAGCACCGTGATAGAGTGCACTGACACCAGCACCGTGATAGAGTGCACTGACACCAGCACCGTGATAGAGTGCACTGACACCAGCAATGTGATAGAGAGCACTGACACCAGCACCCTATATATTGTACACCTATACCAGTCCTTAAAAGAACCTTTGTGGACCTAGTAGTAATAGCTAGCTAGTGATTAAACTGACTGTCCCTGCTCCACACAGCATCCTGTCCCTACACTGACAAAAGACAGCTGCAATCACCAGCACAGCAATGCACCAGCACCCTATATATTGTACACCTATACCAGTCCTTAAAAGGACCTTTGTGGACCTAGTAGCTAGTGATTTGCAGACTGTCCCTCAGTCCCTACACTGATAAAGGACTGCTGCAGAATAGGGCAGTAATCTCAGCACAGCCCTGCACCAGCACCCTATATATTGTACACCTATACCAGTCCTTAAAAGGGCCTTTGTGGACCTAGTAGCTAGTGATTTGCAAACTGTCCCTCAGTCCCTACACTGATAAAAGACAGCTGCAGAATCAGGCAGCAGTCTGCAGCAGTGCACCACAACCCTATATATTGTACACCTATACCAGTCCTTAAAAGGACCTTTGTGGACCTGGTAGCTAGTGATTTACAGACTGTCCCTCAGTCCCTACACTGATAAAAGACAGCTGCAGAATCGGGCAGCAGTCAGCAGCAGTGCACCAGCACCCTATATACTGTACACCTATACCAGTCCTTAAAAGGACCTTTGTGGACCTAATAGTAATAGCTAGCTAGTGAATAAACTAATTGTCCCTGCTGCACACAGCGTCCTGTCCCTACACTGACAAAAGACAGGCTGCTGCAATCACCAGCACAGCAGTGCACTGAACCCTATATACTGTACTACACCTATACCAGTCCTTAAAAGGACTTTTGTGGACCTAATAGCTAGCGATTTGTGTCACTAAAGTCTCTCCCTGCTCCACACAGCATCCTGTCCCTAAACTGACATAAGACAGAATGTAAAATGGCCGCCAGATCAGGTCTATTTATAAGGTAGGGGGAATGTCCAATTGTCCATGTGCTGAAATGTCTCAATTGGCTGTCCTGTACCCTATGATGGATGTGTCATCATGGGTCAAAGTTCTTTCACACTGTAAACACATATGTCCGCCGGGCGAACAGCGGCAATAGTTAGGCAATCGGGCGAATCGCGAACATGCAAAATTCGCCGCAAACTGACCGCCGAGCGAACAGTTCGGCAATCCCTATTTGGGAGCAGTGATTTTAATAATGCTTAAAGTGAAACAATAAAAGTGTAATATTCCTTTTAAATTTCTATAGTATGTATATAGTATGCCTGTAAATTGGCACATGTGTTTAGAACAGTCTGAGAGCAAAATTACATTTCTAAAGGAAAATAAATAATTTAAAAGTACTAGTGCTAGCGGCTATAATGAATTGTCGGTCCCGGCAATATACATAAAAGTTCATTGATAAAAACGGCATGTGATTCCCCCCAGGCCCTTCAGGTCTGGTATGGATATTAAAGGGAACCCTGCGCCATTTTTTTTTTTAAATGGCGTGGGGTCCCCTCCAAAAATCCATACCAGACCCTTATCTGAGCACGCAACCTGGCAGGCCGCAGGAAAAGAGGGGGGAATGAGAGAGCTCCCCTCCATTTGAACCATACCAGACCACATGCCCTAAACATTGGGAGGGTGCTTTGGGGTAGTCCCCCAAAGCACCTTATCTCCATGTTGATGGGGAGAAGGGCCTCATCCCCACAACCCTTGCCCAGTGGTTGTGGGGGTCTGCAGGCGGGGGGCTTATCGGAATCTGGAAGCCACCTTAAACAAGGAGACCTCCAGATCCTGGCCCCCCCTGTGTGAAATGGTAAGGGGGTACAAATGTACCAATACCATTTCACAAAAGATTTGTGAAAATTGGTAAAAAAAAAGACAATACACGCCCTGGGACAAGTCCTTTATTTAAAAAATGTAAAAATAAAACTGTCACACAAAGGCCGCGTACACACGCGCGGACTGTTTGCCCAACCTTGACTGTTTGCCCAACCTTGTTTGTCAAACAGTTTCGGCAAACAGTCCGCTCAAAATTTGCATGAGCGGACTTGCCCACACACGAGCGGACTGTTTCAGCGAACTGTTTGCCAAACAGTTCGCTCAACTTTTGAAATGAACGGACTCGCCCACGTAAGGAGGAGGCAAATCCGCCCATTTCGAGCGCGTGTACAGGTAGGCGGGGCCCGCGAAGGAGACGTCGCGGGCTCCGCCGCCTGGAATGGGCTTAAAGGGGAACCCCAACGCCGAAAAAAATCGGCGTGGGGGTTCCCCCAAAGTCCACACCAGACCCTTGTCCGAGCACGCTACCCGGCAGGCCAGGAAAGGGGGGCGAGCGAGCGCGCCCCCCTCCAGAGCCGTACCAGGCCGCGTGCCCTCAACATGGGGGGTGCCTTGGGGAAGGGGGGGCCGCGCGGCCCCCCCACCCCAAAGCACCTTGTCCCCATGTTGATGAGGACAAGGGCCTCTTCCCGACAACCCTGGCCGTTGGTTGTCGGGGTCTGCGGGCGGGGGGCTTATCGGAATCCGGGAGCCCCCTTTAAGAAGGGGGCCCCCGGATACCGGCCCCCCACCCTATGTGAATGAGTATGGGGTACAATGTACCCCTACCCATTCACCTGTGAAATAAAGTACAAAAAAAAACACAACACAGGGAAAAAATATTTTATTGCACAGCTCCGGGGGTCTTCCGTCTTCGGGGGTCTTCTCGCCGGACTCCTCCGCTATCTGTGTGTAGCTCTTTTGCTAGCGGAGGAGTCCGGCTTTCTTCCTCCCCGCCGCCGGCCTCTTCTCCCGACTTCGGGGGTCTTGTCCCCCTCTTCGGTTCTTCTGCCGGGCCACCGCGCCTTCTTGTAGCTCTTTTACAGGCGGTGGCCCGGTCTTCTGTCGCCGCTGTCGTCGTCGCCGCCGCCGCCTTCCGTTCTTGTTCTTCTTCTTGTTCTTCTTCTTCTTCTCCTGGAGATGTTGACTCGACGAGCTCTCCGGCCGGAATGCCAGGGACACGCTCCGCTGCCACTTATATAGTGACAATGGGGCGGTGTCACATGGTATATGTCACATGGGTTGGTCACATGGTGACCCCGCCCCCTTACGATGTCATAGTCCCCATGTGACATCAACCCATGTGACCAACCCATGTGACATATACCATGTGACACCGCCCCATTGTCACTATATAAGTGACCGCACAGCGCGGCTCTGGCATTCCGGCCGGAGAGCTCGTCGAGTCAACATCTCCAGGAGAAGAAGAAGAAGAACAAGAAGAAGAACAAGAACGGAAGGCGGCGGCGGCGGCGACGACAGCGGCGACAGAAGACCGGGCCACCGCCTGTAAAAGAGCTACAAGAAGGCGCGGTGGCCCGGCAGAAGAACCGAAGGCGGCGACAGAAGAACGGAAGGCAGCGGCGACAGAAGACCGGGCCACCGCCTGTAAAAGAGCTACAAGAAGGCGCGGTGGCCCGGCAGAAGAACCGAAGAGGGGGACAAGACCCCCGAAGTCGGGAGAAGAGGCCGGCGGCGGGGAGGATGAAAGCCGGGCTCCTCCGCTAGTAAAAGAGCTACACACAGATAGCGGAGGAGTCCGGCGAGAAGACCCCCGAAGACGGAAGACCCCCGGAGCTGTGCAATAAAATATTTTTTCCCTGTGTTGTGTTTTTTTTTGTACTTTATTTCACAGGTGAATGGGTAGGGGTACATTGTACCCCATACTCATTCACATAGGGTGGGGGGCCGGTATCCGGGGGCCCCCTTCTTAAAGGGGGCTCCCGGATTCCGATAAGCCCCCGCCCGCAGACCCCGACAACCAACGGCCAGGGTTGTCGGGAAGAGGCCCTTGTCCTCATCAACATGGGGACAAGGTGCTTTGGGGTGGGGGGGCCGCGCGGCCCCCCCTTCCCCAAGGCACCCCCCATGTTGAGGGCACGCGGCCTGGTACGGCTCAGGAGGGGGGGCGCGCTCGCTCGCCCCCCTTTCCTGGCCTGCCGGGTAGCGTGCTCGGACAAGGGTCTGGTGTGGACTTTGGGGGGACCCCCACGCCGATTTTTTTCGGCGTTGGGGTTCCCCTTTAAGCCCATTCCAGGCGGCAGAGCCCGCGACGTCTCCTTCGCGGGCCCCGCCTACCTGTACACGCGCTCGAAATGGGCGGACTTTCCGAGCGGGAACAGTTTGCTCATTTCGAAAGTAGCCTACACACGGGCGGACTGTTCGCTCAAACACAGTTTCAGCGGACAGTTTTTCGGAATTTCCGAAAGACTTTGTCCGTCCAACTGTCCGCTGAAACTGTCCGCTGAAAGCCCACACACGGGCGGACTGTCCGCCCAAACACTGTTCAGCGGACAAGGTTGGGCGAACAGTCCGCCCATGTGTACGCGGCCAAAGTCTCCTATTCTTCGCTCCAACGCACCGAAAAGAAGCAGCAAGCCGCCTACAATCTGCCTCCATGGGAGGCATCCGCCATAATGACCGGCCTCTCAGGTGACAGTTCTTTTATAACTGAGGGGGGGGCCACACAATGACATCGCCGGGTCACCCCGCCCCCCTCTGATGCACAGGGACATCCATATGGCTTTCCTGTAGCGTCAGAGGGGGCAGAGTCACTCGGTTAAGTAACCGCCCCCTCTGACGCTATGGGAAAGCCATAGGGATGTCCCCGTGCGTCAGAGGGGGCGAGGCCACCCGGTTACATAACCAAATGACCCTGCCCCCTCTGATGCTATGGGAAAGCCATAGGGATGTCCCTGTGCGGAGTCACCCGGTGATGTCATCGTGTGGCCCTGCCCTCAGTTATAAAAGAACTGTCACCTGAGAGGCCGTCATTACGGCAGGTGCCTCCCATGTAGGCAGATCGTAGGCAGCTTGCAGCTTTTTTTTTTTGGGAGGGTGCTACCCCAAAGCACCCTCCAAATGTTTAGGGCAGATGGCCTGGTATGGTTCAGGAGGGGGGCGCTCTCTCACCCCCCCCTCTTATCCTGTGGCCTGCCAGGTTGCATGCTCGGATAAGGGTCTGGTATGGATTTTTGGCACGGGGTTCTCCTTAAAATTCATACCAGACCTGAAGGGTCTGGTATGGATTTTGAGGGGGGACCCCCACGCTATTTTAAAAAAAAATTGGCGCGGGGTTCCCCTTAATATCCATACCAGACCTGAAGGGCCTGGTATGGAATTTGGGGGGACCTCCATGCATTTTTTTATTTTAGTTCGGGGTTCCCCTGTAGGGGAATCCCATGCCAGTTTTATCAATGAACTTTTATGTGTATTGCTGGGACCGACAATTCATTATAGTCGCTAGCGCAGGTCCTTGTAAATTACTTTTTTTCCTTTTAGAAATGTAATTTTGCTCTTGGACTGTTCTAAACACGGGAAACATGCGCCACTTTACAGGCATACTATAGACACCCCTCAGGTACGAAATTTAAAGGAATATTACACTTTTATTGTTTCACTTTAAGCATTATTAAAATCACTGCTCCTGAAAAAATTACAGTTTTTAAAACTTTTTTTTGCATTGATACATGTCCCTTGGGGCAGGACCCAGGTCCCCAAACACTTTTTAAGACAATAACTTGCATATAAGCCTTTACCATTAGCACTTTTGATTTTTCATGTTCGTGTCCCATAGACTTTAATGGTGCTTGCGCGTTCAAACAAATTTTTGGCCTGTTCGCATGTTCTACTGCAAACCGAACAGGGGGGTGTTCGGCCTATCCCTAACCAGGACCCCTCCAAAGCCTCCACAAGTATAAAAGTCTGACTGAGAGATATCTCCCCCATTATCCATACAAAGAACCAGATCAAAAAAGGGAGTGTTTGTATGCTGCCATGGATTGGCACCAGGAAGAGAAAATTACTGTAAGATTTGATACAAGATTCCATTTTCCTGATGCCAAAATGGCAGCATACATAAGATAAATAATGAGCTAAACACAGATTGCTCATTCTTCAAACTCAATAGGGCTTAGTCAACCAGCCTGTATACTGGATCTGTGGATGAAAAGTAGCCTTATCCTATGCTCCTCCTGGTCCATGCTTACATAGTCACAGCTGCATTTAATGCAATAGGGCTCATTGAGTAGTCCACAGCTTATTGAATGGAGATTTAAGGAAGGAGCAGAACCGGGAGACTTCTAGTGATGAGGCCATGTGACTCCAAGTGGGCAGTAGAGGAGTGGGGACAGATCAATATAAGTCTTGGGATGGGGGGGGGGGGGTACTATTGTCCTTTAAAGTTTAAGTTATGAATGTGTAAGCTTACTTTACAATGTTCTCTTTTGCCTTTCTAGGTGTCAGTAGCTACATACCCAAGAAAAATGACCATATCACCGCCATCTTCAGCACATACTGATTATATTGGCCTTTTAGCATATATCTCCATGTATATCTGGGCAGCTGGCTTAACAACTTTAAAGAAGGACTAAACTCTCTCAATCAGCTATTTTTTATTGCTTATGCTGCTAACATTAAATAGATAGGAAGGTATATTATATTTACTTGTTTTAGACTGTTTTTTACAGATCTTCAGTTGCTTCCTGGTTTCAGGCCTAGGCAAATTATGTCATACATCCCAGTAGTCTTCATGGGCATTTTTATTCTTTATTTGGAGAAGTGGAGAAGGGGCTTTCTGAGCTAAGCACCCTCCTGCCTGCATGACTGAGCTAAGGGCAGATGGATTCCAGGAAGTAAATGCTAAATGAATCATCTGCCCTTACTCAAGATGGCCACAACTAGAAATGCTAGGGAAGTGTTTTTCAAAATGTTTTCTCAACAAAATAAAGCTTGGAGACATGGGTGGATAAGATTGCTTTGAAAATTAAACATGCATTAAATAGTGTTTTAGTTTGTGGTGCTCAGATAGTCGTGTTCTACTTCTTCAATAAACAAGAAGAAACTTTACTTTTCTTGTAGTTGCATTTACTGAGTGTGTTCTTTATGTTGTGAAACTGCAATACATACAAAACCGATGAGAAATGTTAAAACTGAATACAAATTCTCCATACTGGGAGCATTACATACAATGAACAATTATAGATTACTAACACTGAACCGAGTGGGAAAACATGCTCACTGCAGAATCTTAAAGTACGATGAAAGGTTCTTTATAACATATTTTTTTTTTTTTTACTTACCTGCTCTGTGTAATGGTTTTTGCACCGAGCAGCCCCGATCCTTCTCTTATCAGGTCTCCTGTCTGCGTGCCTGGGTCCTCCCCTTTGACCAGTGCCCCCAATAGCAAGCCACATGCTATGGGGGAACTGGTGTGTGCTCGCTCCTGAGCCCCCACTCTGTGTCCATAAGACACATAGAGTTGTGGCTCGGCCCTGCCCCCCACTCTCTCATCATTGGCTGACTGAGTGTAATTAACAGCAGTGGGAGCCAATGGCTCCTGCTGCTGTCTCGGACAATATGTGGAGAGAGACCCGGGACAGCCGAGGCTCCCGTGCACATCAATGGATCGAGAGGGGGCTCAGGTGAGTATTAGGGGGGCTGTGCGGGGAGCAGCACACAGAATGTTTTTTACCTTCATGCATAAAATGTACGCAGTTTCCTAGCCAGAAGGGAGTGAGCCTTGTTACCCTTATTATAATATAACTGTTTCAGTCTGATCAAGGCTTTTTCCACTCAACCCAGTGCTAAGTCGCTAAGGGTTGCGTAAGCTGGTTATTTTCTCAAGTAAGGATAAGGAAGGGGAAAGTTGCAACCGGTAATCCAGGACCTTAAGACCCCTTTCAAACTGGGGCGCTTTGCAGGTGCTACAATGCTAAAAATACCACCTGCAAAGCGCCTTGAAAGAGCCGCTGCTGTGCCTCCAGTGCGAAAGCCCCGAGGGCTTTCACACTAGAGCGGTGCGTTGGCAAGACGCTAAAAAAAGTTCTGCTAGCAGCATCTTTGGAGCGGCAAAGGAGCGGTGTATACACCACTCCTTCACGGCTCCTGCTCCTTCACGGCAACTTTGCTGTTGCGGTTGAGATTTGAGGTATACCGAACATCAGAGGTTGATTGCCTGACGCCTGAGTTGTAGAAAGGAAAAAACCACCTTCATCCAGTAATCATTCTTAAATTAATAATCCAGCAGTACAGATAACAGGAGTAGCCATTACTCTATCATAAATGCAGGACATCCCCAGCGGAACTTCACAGTCATCATGCAGGTACCTGACCACTTCCTCCCAGTAGGGCTGGATTTTGGGACATGACCAGACCATGTGCCAGAAAGTGCCCACCTCCTGTTTACACCTTTGACAATTAGGGTCCCTTTGGGGGTAAATATGCGCCAGCCTCTGCGGGGTGAAGTAGGCCCTATGCAGGAATTTAAATTGTATAAACCTGTCTTTCGTGGCTATCATTGTTGGAATGTAAGAAGTCAGGCACTCCTCCCATTCCTCCTCCCCTAGGGACGGAATTTCCGAACTCCACTTCTCCCGGGATTTGGTCAAACTAGTGTCATGTTCCACCGTGAGGTAAAGATATAAGGTCGACAGGGTTCTCCCCATCACCCTGGAAGTTAGTAGACGTTCAATGGAGTCCGATTCCAGAGTCAGAGGGGCAGGAAACTGAGCCCCAAAGGCATGCTTCAGTTGCCAATATCTGAACTGGAAAGAAATTGGAAGCTCATATGTACATCTCAGTTCTTGGAAAGTCATTAGCCTACCCTGATAAACTATGTGCTTTAAAGTGACGATTCCTCTTTTCGCCCACAGAGAAGGGTCTGGGATACTATTCAGGTGAGGGAGCATGGGGTTGCTCCATAGGGGCATATGTGGGGAGATGTGGTTGGGCTTTCCATAGCTCCTCCTTGCCTCCCGCCAGACCCTCACCGTAGTACGCATCAAGCCCGTCATGGAGGAGCTCGCCCTAAGCCCCCGAAATGGTAGGTTACTCAGAGCTGCATAAGAGCCAAGGATGGCTGCCTCCAGGGTGACCGCCGGGTTTTGTGTGGGCTGGGAGAACCACCACCGAATTGTGACCAAAACGGCCGCCCAGTAGTAGATCTGAAAGTTTGGGAGCGCCAGGCCCCCCCCCCCCCCCGATAGTGGGAGATATAGTATGTGCTTAGCTACCCTGGGGAGTCTCCCAGCCCAGACAAAGGATATCAACAGACTCTCTAGTCTCTGGAAAAAAGTCCTGGGTATGTGGATGGGGGTATTACGAAAGAAGTACAGGTACTTGGGGAGATAGATCATTTTTAACAAATTGACTCTGCCCACTGGGGATAAAGGGAGAGATCGCCATGCCGTGCACCTAGCCCCTAATTGTGTCATGAGTGGCTGTATATTGTCCTCCAGATAGTTCTGATCTCTACCACTGACCTTAATCCCCAGGTATATAAAACTTTCCACCCATTTAAGCGGTGGATGAGGCACGCGAGGGGTCGAGGAGTGGAGTGGGAAAAGAACCGATTTGTCCCAATTGATGTGGATACCTGAGTACCGACCGAATCGATTAATCAGTTCCAGTGCAGTGCCCAAAGAAGATGACGCGTCCGCTAAATAAAGCAGAGCGTCATCTGCATACAAGGACAGCTTTTCCTCGATGGGCCCTACTTGTATTCCCTTTATCCCAGTATCTGCTCTCAGCAAAATAGCCAAGGGCTCCATCGCGAGGGCGAATAAGGCTGGTGAGAGGGGGCGCCCCTGTCTTGTACCCCGTGCCAGCTGAAACTGCCCGGAGAGACAGCCATTGGTACAGATTCTAGCAGAGGGGCTGTAGTACAGCACGCGGATCCAATTCGTAAATCCCGGGCCAAATCCGAATCGCGAGAGCACCTCCCATAGGTAACCCCACTCGACAGAGTTGAAGGCCTTCTCTGCGTCGAGCGAGGCCACTACACCCGTCTCCCCCCTGGCCGCTCTATCTATGTGCGTGAGTAGGCGTCTGATATTAATGTCTGTGCCTCTGCCCGGCATAAAACCTGTTTGGTCACTATGGACAAGGGCCATGATGACTAAGTTTAGTCTGTTGGCCCAGATTTTGGCTAGTATTTGCGCGTCCACATTTAACAGTGATATAGGGCAGTATGACGAACACAAGGTGGAGTCTCTCCCCGGCTTGGGGATCACCACTATGATCGCCTCACTCATGGTGTCGGGAAGTTTATCAATATGCGACGACGCAGAGAATAGATGGAGTCTTTCAGAGAGCTCCGTAGCGTAGTGCTTATAGAATTCCGCCGGGATTCCGTCCGGTCCCGGCGTCTTACCCGCCTGCATAGATTTAAGCGCCTGGAGAATCTCCAGAACCGTGATAGGGGCGTCCAGCCTATTTCGGTACGTTTCCGTGAGGATTGGTATATCTATGTCGGCCAAGTAGGTTGTTAGCTCTTCCTTACTGTAATCCGACCTAGAGGTGTAGAGAGATGTATAAAACTCTGCAAAACAGTTATTAATCCTGTCTGGGGTGTGAAGCAACTGACTGGATTTGTCCCTGATATGTGAAATGCTCAACCCCCCTGCCTGTTCCCTGGAGAGCCAGGCCAGCATCCTCCCCGACCTCTCCCCCTGCTCAAAGATCCACTGGGACTGAGCCAGCATTCTCTTCTGGGTGAGAGAGGTACGGAGATCAACAGCCTCCCTGGTCAGGATTTGCAGTTGCAGATAATTTTGGGGGTCCCGAGTGCGGACAAAAAGAGCCTCCGCGCAGACCGCCTCTCCTTCAGCTCTTTTTAGCTCTGCTCTACGTTCCCTGCGTATTTTGGCAATGATAGTCTGATAGTGCCCCCTCGTGGTAGCCTTAAAGTCATCCCACACTACCGTGGCCTCAGCCGAACCTGCATTCTCCTCCCAATAGCTGTTCAATTCGGTCCTAAAATGATCATCCACAGCGGCATCTGAGATCCAGAACCTGGAAAGCCTCCATAGTCTAACCGCTGGTCCCAGGGAAAGATCCAATGTCAGAAACAGAGGTGCATGGTCCGATATCCCCCTGGGCAATATTTGTATGTCTACGACCCTTGGGAGGACTGGGCTCTGCGCAAATACCAAGTCAATGCGGGAGAATGTTTTATGGGTGGCAGAGTGACATGTAAATGCCCGAAACCCGGGGGGTCTCCACCTCCAGACATCCGTCAGGCCATATGTGTCTGCCCAGGCAGCCAGCCCAGGTCCATGGTGTCCCCCCGGAGTCAGTCTGTCCATGTCTGGGTCAGGAACTAAATTAAAATCACCCAGGATAAGAGCATTATCAGAGGCAAACTCGGCCATCTTGCTAGTGATTTGATTCAGCACCAGCAATGAGGCCGGCGGGGGCAAGTATAATCCCACAATGGTCCAGGTCATTGAGTAAATTGTCGCATGAATAATGACATACCTGCCGTCCGGGTTCAAGGCCAGATCCAGGAGCCGAAAGGGGAGGGACTTCAATACTAGGACACTTACCCCCCTGGCAAAACTAGAGTGGGTGGAGTGGTAATGGTACCCCACCCAGGATTTTTTTAGGGAAAGAAGCCTACTGCCGATGAGGTGCGTCTCCTGGAGTACGCATATATGTGGGTTATAACTTTTAAGAAATTGGAACACCAGGGATCGCTTAACCGGGGAGTTCACTCCCCTGGTGTTCCAGGATACAATGTTAAGTGTAGACATGGATTCTGGGGGCAGTTGAAGGATCAGGATCATTGTGGAACCCGGCTCCCGATTTGGACCGCTGGACCCGGGACATACATATCCGAGGACAATGCAACACTGAAATATCAATATTTTTAGTAAACAAGTACAACAAAACTAAACAGAGAACAAACAGATAACCCCAATAACCATACATAAAAAAAGAAAAAGGGAAACAAAAATCCCTGGCCCCGTTAGGGGAACAGTCCCCTACCCCCAACCCCACCTAACCCCCTTAAACTGAGGAGGGTATTCATCCCAAAGTGTATCAGCTCGCCGGCTGCAACTGGGGGTCCGTGCAGGAGGCAAGTTCCACCCCTCCAGACATCCTGGGGGGGTTTAGGTAACCAAGTGAGCGGCTCACTAGGCGTGAGGCAACCACCTGCTCTATGAAGGAGGCTGACAGGGACATGGATCTGGGAGGATAAAGAAAATTAGCAGTTTGTCCCATCAGTGAAAATGATCCAAAAAGGGGAAGAAGGAACATATGGTATGAGCCCCCATGCTCCAGGAGGGAGCAGGAAAGGGCGAAGAGGAGCGGCATGTCACAGCCTTCTCCCGACCGTATCTCAGGTCAGAGGTATCAACTTGAACTCCCGCTACCGGGGAGGTTGCTGCCAGCATTAGAGGGGAGCCCACCATCGGTACAACCAGGGCACAACAGGTGCAACAAAGGCCGTGGGCATCCCAACAGTAGAATGGGTTGTAAACAATTCCGAAGAGGTATTTAGTCGATCAGCAAGCCGGCGCCAGCGAATCAATCCAGGCGGATGCCTCTCCGGGGGTGTTAAAGAAGCGGGTCGTCTCTCCGTCTTGGACTCGTAGACGGGCCGCAAAAAGAACACTATAGTGGATGTTACGTGCTCTCAAAGCCGCTTTCATGTAATCAAAGGATTTCCTGAGCTTCTGAGTCTCCACCGAGTAGTCAGGGAAGATCATCAGTCTGGAATTCTGATACTGAAGGTCGCCGACCGTTCTAGAAGCGTGGAGAACTGCATCTCGGTCTCTGAAATTAAGGAGGCGGAGGATGAAGGTTCGCGGGGGGGCTCCAGGAGGCCCCGGTTTAGGTGGTACACGGTGTGCCCTTTCCACTGCGTAGTGAGGCGAGAAACGAGCATCAGGGAGGAGGTCCCGCAGCATGCCCTCCACAAAGCAGGTGGAGTTGTTCCCCTCAGCCCCCTCTGGGAGGCCGACAATGCGGAGATTATTGCACCGGTACCTATTCTCGGCATCTTCAGCTCTGTATTCCAAGGCTTTAACTTTAGTTTGAAGGGTGCGAAGTGCAGCTCCATGTTCGCACACTGTGTCTTCAGTATTGCTCACCCTTTGCTCGGTCTCAGTAACCCTGGATCTGAGTTTGTTTATATCCTGTCTGATAAGACCCATATCCAACTGCACGGCTTCCATTTTGGCTGTTAGGGTGGTTTGACAAGTGGCAATGGCCGCCATGACCTCCGCCAGCCAGGGAGGCCGGGACTCGGCTGGATCCATGGGGGCCGTCTGGGAAGCTCTATGAGCACTCCGTGTGGTACGGGTCTCCTCCTGGGGGACCAAGTCTGCCCGGGGGGGGGGTCTGGCTGGGATGGGAAAGACAGACGCTTGCCCCCTTTACTAAAATTCTTGCCTGAGTTCTGGCGCCTCATTCAGATGGAGTGGCGCAGGACAAGTCCAGGTGGGTTCAGAGAGTGTCCACCGGCAGATCTCTGATGCCCCGGCTGTACAGTCCAGGTGTCTTCGGGCCATTAAGGGAGCGCTGTGGTGTGTGTGGGCAGAAGGGCCCGTTCCCGTGCCCAGGGCCGCCCTTGGTCCGTCGGTTGGGGTCCTCCAGGACAGCTGGGGCGTTAAAGAAGTCCCCTGCCCGGTTTCACCCTGCAGGGGCCGTCAGGGGGGCCGCCCCCAAACTCCCTCCAATCGATGTCCCAGATGGCCCCTATATACCGGGGGGGCGGGGGGTCAGCAACCTCCCCAAGACAGGCCCCCTCTCCTCCCTATATAATGAGCAGGCTAGGCAGGGGACCTCCCCTCAGTGCAGGGGGGGTTGCAGGTTGGAGCCCCCGGGCAGTCCGCAGGCCGTCAGGAAAGGCCCCGGTCGCGGCCTACTCGCCTCCGGATGTCCAGGCTCTGCCTCACCTCGTATGGGGTCAGCCACAGGCCACGGGGGATGTCACTCCGGGAGCACTGCAGTCGCTCGGGCGGGGGCCGTCAGGAAAGGCCGCGGTTGTGGCCTACTCACCGCCGGAGGTCCGGATTCCGTATCTGGGCCACAATCATCCGCCAGGCAGGGGTCCACCCTTTGTTCAGCCACCGGTCTCGGGGGTCCCGCCTCAATCCTCCGCGGACACCGCGCTCCGCCGCCCGGACAGGGGCTGCCAGGAAAGCACCGTCAAGGCCGCGGAACGGCCGGGAGATCGCTGCGCCCTCAATCCTCTCCCGCTGGGCCACGGGGCTAACAGGCACCAACCCCGGGCTCCGGAGGGGCTGAATGTGGAGGAGGAAAGGCAATCCTGGATGCGGGTAAGTGTATCAGAAGCGGAGCTCACTAAAGAAGCAGCCGCTCACAGTGCCATCCTGGCCACGCCCCAATTGGGGTAGCTTTAGGCGCACACTGTGCAGATGGCACAATACACCGACTGTAATTACTGCAACTGCCTGCCTGTGGTATAGGATCAGAAGAACACCAGCAATTGGGGTATCTTTAGGTGCACACTGTGCAGATGACACAATACACTGACTGTAATTATTGCAGCTGCCTGCCTGTGGTATAGGATCAGAAGAATACCAGCAATTGGGGTAGCTTTAAGTGCAAACTGTGCAGATGACAAAGTACACCGACTGTAATTACTGCAGCTGCCTGTGGTACAGGATCAGCAGAACACCAGCAATTGGGGTAGCTTTAGGTGCACACTGTGCAGATGGCACAATACACATACAGTATTTGCTACAGCTGCCTGTGCATAGGATCAGCAGAACACCAGCAATTGGGGTGGCTTTATGTGCACACTGTGCAGATGACACAATACATGACTGTAATTACTGCAGCTGCCTGCGGTATAGGATCAGCAGAACAGCAGAAATTGGTGTAGCTTTAAGTGCACACTGTGCAGATGGCACAATACCCCGACTGTATTTGCTACAGCTGCCTGCGGATAGGATCAGCAGAACACCAGCAATTGAGGTAGCTTTATGTGTAAACTGTGCAGATGACACAATACACCGACTGTAATTACTGCAGCTGCCTGCGGTATAGGATCAGCAGAATTGGGGTAGCTTTAAGTGCACACTGTGTAGATGACACAGTACACCGACTGTAATTACTGCAGCTGTCTGCGTTATAGGATCAGAAGAACATCAGCAATTGGGGTAGCTTTAGGTGCACACTGTGCAGATGACACAATACACAAACTGTAATTACTGCAGATGCCTGCCTGTGGTATAGGATCAGAAGAACACCAGCAATTGGAGTAGCTTTAGGTGCACACTGTTCAGATGACACAATACACCGACTGTAATTAATGCAGCTGCCTGCATATGGTATAGGATCAGAAGAACACCAGCAATTGGGGTAGCTTTAAGTGAACACTGTGCAGTTGACACAGTACACCGCCTCTAATTACTGCAGCTGCCTGCGGTATAGGACCAGAAGAACACCAGCAATTGGGGTAGCTTTAGGCGCACACTGTGCAGATGGCACAATACACTGACTGTAATTACTGCAGCTGCCTGCTTGTGGTATAGGATTAGAAGAACACCAGCAATTGGGGTAGCTTTAAGTGCACACTGTGCAGATGATACAGTACACCGACTGAAATTGCTGCAGCTGCCTGCCTGTGGTATAGGAGCAGCAGAACACTAGCAATTGGGGTAGCTTTAGGTGTACACTGTGCAGGTGGCACAATACACCGACTGTAATTGCAACAGCTGCCTGCCTGTGGTATAGGATCGGCAGAACACCAGCAATTGGGGTAGCGGCGGGCATCACGAATGACGATGGATCTACATTGGGGGACATTGTTTTTTTATTTTTTAATAAAGGAATTGTCAAAAACTGCCTCATGTCTTTATTTTTGACACTTTGTTTGGTGAATGGCAATGTACCCCTACTCATTCATATAGGGTGGCCCCCTGCCCACAGACCCCCACAACTACCCCACCCAGGGTTGTCGGGAAGAGGCCCTTGTCCCCATCAACATGCAGCATGCATTGCATTGTGTGGCGTTCGGCAGGTGAATATCTCACCAAGCGCACCCCAAATTACAGTAAGTTGTTCGTCGAACAGGCGATGTTCGGGCTGAACTTTTGCTCAGCTCAAACTGTTCACACAACTCTAGTCCAGTGACGTATGGGTACATCTCTGGATGGAAAGTGGTTAAACTAGAACTAAAGGCAAAACTTTTTTTATGTTGGATAGAGTAAGGGGGGGGGGGGTTATAACCCCTGTCAGTTATATATATATTTTTTTCTTTTTTCATTTATTACTACTTCATTACCTCCTTTATTTTATTATATTATTTGTAATCCTCTTATATGAGCACTGTCTGCTAATGAAGAGGGAAGGGAGAGGGGATCTTTTCAGTCTCTGGGGCCACCTGACATGGCTTTGCCTGGTTCCAGACTGTCCCCCTCTTGCATGGAGAGGCGACTGAGGTCAGGTATACAATGCAAAGCCGCTGCTCAAGGTAGTGTAACACTATACAAATCCCTGCTCAGCATCCACACGGGTGCAAGCTCTGCTGCACTGGTTCAAAAACAATATCCAGGAGGTTGCAGTCCTTTGAGCCTCAGTTAAAAAGCCATCTTTATCTTAAAGCGGAGGTCCACCCACCACTGCAAAAATTAAAAGCCAGCAGCTACACATAATGGAGCTGCTGACTTTTAAAAATCGTACACTTACATGTCCTGGAGTTCAGCGATGTCAGCACTGTAGCTGATGTTTTCATCAGCTGTTGGGTGCATGCCGCCTCCATTGCGAGTAAGGGAACCCGGCAGTGAAACCTTACAGCTACACACCAGGATCCCTACTGTGCATGAGCGAGGCTCCGCTCCGCTCCTTTCTCCTACTGGCCCGGCGGCCGGGGAAGAAGGAAGGAGGAGGAGGGAGCCCGGGTGGTGACGTCAATACCCACGGCTGAGGCTCCCGGAAGTGGGAACAGGATACCTGTAAAAAACAGGTATCCTGTTCTCCCCCGCAACCCAAAAGGTGACAAATGTGGCACTTGAGGGGGGAAGGAGTACAACGAGTGGATTTACACTTGGAACCACATGGAACTTTGCTTTAAATCTTCTAAAAACAGCCCAACAAACACAGGGATAAAGAGCAGACAGGGCTAACGTGTTTCATGCTACATAGAGTGCCCACTCATAACTGATTGAGTCACCTGATATACCCATCAGATTCAGTTTACATCAGTGTTCAGTTCAGTTCAGCTTACATCAGTTATTACATCCACCCACTGGCATCCTTAACCACTTGACCTCCGGAAAGGTTTTACCCCCTTCATGACCAGGACATTTTTTGCCATTCAGCACTGCGCTAATTTAACTGGCAATTGCTCGGTCATGTAATACTGTACTCAAACACAATTTATATCATTTTTTGCACAAAATAGAGCTTTCTGTTTTTTTTTTCTTGTTTGTAATATGAATGAAAAAAAAAACAACAAAAAAAATAAACAATATTTTCTACTATCTGTCAAAAAATATATAATAATATAAAAAATATATCTGATAAAATCAAATGTCCTCATATATTTGGCCAAAATGTATTCTGCTACATGTCAAAAAAATCTGCTACATTGATACAAAAAAAATCCCAATAAGTGTATATAAATAGTTTTTTTGTGAAAGTTATAGCATATACAAACTATGGTATATATACACTACCGTTCAAAAGTTTGGGGTCACATTGAAATGTCCTTATTTTTGAAGGAAAAGCACTGTACTTTTCAATGAAGCTAACTTTAAACTAGTCCTAACTTTAAACAAATATACTCTATACATTGCTAATGTGGTAAATGACTATTCTAACTGCAAATGTCTAGTTTTTGGTGCAATATCTACATAGGTGTATAGAGGCCCATTTCCAGCAACTATCACTCCAGTGTTCTAATGGTACAATGTGTTTGCTCATTGGCTCAGAAGGCTAATTGATGATTAGCAAACCCTTGTGCAATCATGTTCACACATCTAAAAACAGTCTAGCTCCTTCCAGAAGCTACAAAACTGACCTTCCTGTGAGCAGATTGAGTTTCTGGAGCATCACATTTGTGGGGTCAATTAAACGCTCAAAATGGCCAGAAAAAGAGAACTTTCATCTGAAACTCGACAGTCTATTCTTGTTCTTAGAAATGAAGGCTATTCCATGCGAGAAATTGCAAAGAAATTGAAGATTTCCTACAACGGTGTGTACTACTCTCTTCAGAGGACAGCACAAACAGGCTCTAACCAGAGTAGAAAAAGAAGTGGGAGGCCGCGTTGCACAACTAAGCAAGAAGATAAGCACATTAGAGTCTCTAGTTTGAGAAACAGATGCCTCACAGGTCCCCAACTGGCATCTTCATTAAATAGTACCCGCAAAACACCAGTGTCAACATCTACAGTGAAGAGGCGGCTGCGGAATTTTGGGCTTCAGGGCAGAGTGGCAAAGAAAAAGCCATATCTCTATTTTTGTCATACGATTTTTTGGGCAGAGTTCACTCTGACCATGGGCCTCAGGGCCAGTTGAAAACTTTTTGAAAAATTTTTTTTTTTTTTTTTTTTGGGGGGTTTTTGCCCATTGGACATTATTACACCTTAGTGCAGGCCTTATCTCAGGCCTTTAATTTGCATTATTTGGTCTTTAGTATTTAAAAAGTTGATTATTGGTGTTCGGTTTTTCTCTATTTTAATGTATGCTTATTCATTGGTGTTGTGGGGGTTGGGGCGTACCTCCTGCGCACTCACTCTATCCTGGGTGAGAGATTCCCTAGTGGAGTGTTCTTACCTAGGATGGGACATTCCTCCTTTGGGGGGACTATGTGGTTGGTGGCTTCGGGCGGAGGGATTCTGTCCTTTCTCCGTCTCGGATCCACTGTTTTTCTTTTATTTTTATCTCTTCTTTTTATTCTCTCTCTCTTTACCCCTTCTCTTCTTCCCTTTTTGCAGCTCTAGAAGTGGACCCCCTCACCTGTGACACACGAAATGACGCTTGGTGGATCTCTTGGATTCTCTGGAACTCGCATCTGGCATATAGCGCGAAGGTAGGCTTACAGAGATTTCCTGCCTTCGGTACCTCTCTGCTCCATGGCTAATCCCCCCAGTAATAGCACTTCACTACGCCTAGCTTCTCATAACGCCCAAGGCCTTAATTCCCTGGTCAAACGTAAAAAAAATTTCCAACAATATTACGGCCAAAAAATTGATATCTTATTCCTTCAAGAAACACACTTCCCTAAATCGTACCAACCATCTTTCATTCATGCCAAATTTCCCAAATTTTTCTTAGCCAACGCTGACAATAAAACGAAAGGGGTGGGTATTTTCTTTGCACGTGGGGTTCAGTTTTTCGGAAGTCTCCATTTTTAGAGACCCTGGAGGCAGATTCCTACTTGTCAAGGTTCTCATAGATGATCAAATTTATTCTCTTATTTCCTACTATGCACCGAATAAAGGACAAGCAAAGTTTTTTCAATCCATGTTCAATACCCTAGCCCCAATAACAGAAGGTATTGTCATTTATGGTGGGGACTCTAACCTTGCGTTCGACTGTGGTGTTGACAAATCACGTCCCCCAGGAAAGGACAGGGTCCGTCCGACCAAGCAGAGTCTGAAAGTTGCTAGACAACTGTTTCATTATGGTCTAGTCGATATATGGAGGGAACTTAATCCTAGAACTCAGGACTATACTCATTATTCTAGTCCTCACCAAACCTTCGCTAGAATTGATCACTTTTTTGTCCTCCAACAACATATTCCGCTGGTTCAAAGGGCAATTATTAAAGACTCTGCTTTGTCGGATCACTCCGCAGTTCTTCTCTCTCTCCAGGGTGGCTCACTCCCGCGATCGGGATTTCATTGGCGACTGAATGCTTCCATACTTAGTAACCCGGTTCATGTGACTGAGATAGAGAAACACATACAGGATTATTTCCACCTCAATGACGTGGGCGACATCTCCCCTTCGTCGCTCTGGGCGGCTGATAAGGCCACCATTAGGGGTACCTTTATTCAAATCTCCTCTAGACTTCGCAAGGCTCGCAAATTAGACATAGACAGGCTTGAGAGGGAATTCTCCTCCTTAAGCAAATTAAATAAAGCTCATCCCTCTAAACTCACTGCTGACCAGCTTAATGCTACCCGCACCAATCTAAACCTTGCACTAACAGCTGTAGCGGAAAAAGATCTCAGATGGGAAGGGGGACGCTTCTATCATCAAAGTAACAGATTAGGCACATTACTTGCTAAAAGACTAACCCCCAAAACCAGACTGTTTTCTCTTCCCAAGATAAGATTGAAAGACGGGTCTCCCTCTCAGAATCCCCATAAAATTTTGGCCGCTTTCCACGACTTTTATCTCTCTCTTTACGGTAGCAAGGTTGACTGCTCATCTCCTGGTGATGTCCATTCTTTTCTACAATCGATACAAATACCTAATTTAAAAGGTCGCCATAGGGATGAAATGGATGCGCCAATTTCGGCTGAGGAAATAGAAGGGGTCATCAAAAATCTAAAGACCAACTCCGCTCCTGGGCCGGATGGGTTCTCTGTTCATTACTATAAACACTTTTCTCATGTCTTAGCCCCTTACTTAGCACGCTTCTTTAATCACCTCCGGTCTGGTTCTTCCCTGGATAAAGCCCTGAACTCAGCTTTCGTTACGGTCATACCTAAACCGGGAAAAGATCCCAGTTGTGTTGCTAATTATAGACCGATATCCTTGATAAATAATGATCTTAAAATCCTAACGAAACTCCTAGCTAATCGACTCTCTAACTTCATCAGTCTTTATATTCACGCTGACCAAGTGGGCTTTATCCCGGGAAGACAGGGACCGGATCAGATTAGGAGGGCAGTGGACGTAATTTCGCTCCTGGGTTCGAAGTGGGATGGGGGACCCCCCCAACAGGGTTGTCTCCTTTCTCTTGATCTTATGAAAGCGTTTGACTCGGTTTCCTGGTCTTTCCTGTTTTCTACCCTGGAAAGATGGGGATTTGGTAAGTCATTTATGAATATCATTTCACGCTCTCTACTCAAACCCAGAAGCCCAAATTAAGATGCAGGGTTACTATTCCAGCCCTTTCCCGATTCTCAGGGGCACAAGACAAGGATGCCCCTTATCGCCCCTGCTCTTTGCCATGATCATTGAGACTCTGGCAGTAGCGATTAGAGCGAACCCAGACATTACAGGTGTACGGTGTGGCCCTCAAACTCATAAATGTGCCTTGTTTGCGGATGACGTTCTGCTTTTTATTACTCATCCTACCACATCGCTCCCAGTTCTCTGCAGACTTCTCAATGATTTTGGTGAACTCTCGGGCCTTAAGGTCAATTATGCGAAATCCTCTGCGCTTAACATTAACCTTCCATTATCACTTGTCTCCCGACTAAAATCTAGCTTTAAGTTCACATGGTCAGACTCTTCCCTCCCTTACTTAGGAATACACCTGACGGCCTCCATTGACAGATTATACAATGCTAACTTTCCCTCGACTTTTTGCAAATTGGAGGAAGATCTCGTCTTTTGGGACTCACTTAAATTATCTTGGTTAGGTAGGGTGAATTCAGTTAAAATGACTCTTCTCCCACGTATCCTGTATCTTTTTCGGTCTCTACCTATCCTGGTACCTAAGGATCATATCCGTATCTTTCAGGCCAGAATTATGAAATTTATTTGGGGATCCAAAAGCCACAGACTATCGAAGGAAACTATGTTCCGTATGAAAAATCAAGGGGGTCTTGGAGTCCCCAACATTCTCTGGTATTATAAGGCGGCACAACTCTCCCAATTATCTACGGTTTATTTAAAAATCGCTCACCCGGATTGGGTAAATATGGAAAGACAGGCAGTTCCCAACTTTACACTTGACTATCTTCTTTGGTGTGCACCTAAGATCAGACCAGCCATACTAGCACCTACACTCTCACACTCAATTGCTCTCTGGGACTCCATGAAAGCAAATCCACATATTACCTCCAACTGGAAGCCCCTCTCTCACGTTTTTAGGAACCCTCTATTTCCTCCGGGCCAGGACATTAAGGCATTTCGTTGGTGGCTCGATAAGGGCATTTATAGGATTGGCCACCTAGTCTCCCCCTCAGGTCCTTTTTCTCTAAGTCATTGTCTGAGGAAACTGCACATGCCAGTCTCGGAAAAATTCAGATTCCAACAAATCTCTCATTTCCTCAAATCTCTAGAATTGTCCTCAGGCTCTCCTCTCTCAATTACTGAATATGAACTTTGGGGTGGCCAGGCCATGGAGCAGAGAGGGGGGATTTCTGTGATTTATCGTGCGCTTGCCCAAACAGAATCTAAAACGCTTTTTATGCGGGAATGGGAAAATGATCTCCAGCAGCAATGGTCTTTAGGCGATTGGCACATGGCAACTCGTGCGGCAGCTAAAGGCTTACTCAATACAACTCTTATTGAAGCTAACTTAAAGGTTCTTATGAGGTGGTATATGGTTCCTCTGAGACTAGCCAAAATATACCCACACGCTTCTCCCCTCTGTTTCCGCGAATGTGGTCACATTGGCTCGATGGTACACATTTGGTGGGAGTGCCCCAAAATTAGAAATCTATGGAATAAGGTATTCCATATTATCCGGAAGATCACAACCTTGCCTATCCACAAAACGCCTCAAATAGCCCTTCTAAATTTCCCTCTACAGGGTGTTCCAAAATTAACACAACATCTCATTAGATTTATTCTCATTGGTACCAAACTTACCATTGCCAGGGCCTGGAAGCAGCCCACTGTTTCCTTGGGATTGGTAAAAAGGAAAATATCATGGATCATGGTTCAAGAAAAGATAGTGAGCATCTTCCTTGACAAGGTAGATAAACACTCAGCGACATGGGATCCGTGGATCAGATACACCACCAAATGTCTTCATTCTCCTGAACAACGTTCGTGAGCCAGGTGAGAGCGGTCCATTTCGATAGTTTCTTCTATCTCAACTGTTCCTTACTATCTCTACTTTTCCTTTTCCTCTCTATTCTTCATCTTTTCTTTTTCTTTACTGTTTTTCTATATCTAGTGCTCTCTTTGCTACCGTAATTAGGTTCAACATTGGGTTTCTATACTCTATAAGAGTACAACATTACCATGCTAAATGTGTTACATGACTTTCTCAGGGCAATTGCCTTTCTTTAGCTCAAACAGCTCTTTAATTACCTGATACGAGTTATTTTCACTCGCTTAGGCAAAGGGTTTTTTTTTGTTTTTTTCCTACCTAGACCAGTTGATAGGTTATTTGCAGGCTTATGATATTCTTTTTTCTTTTTTTTTTTTTTTTTTTGGGTCTGAACCTTCAGGTGTCCGACACAGTGTGATCCCATTTGGGGTGTCGGACACGAGTGGTTTTCCACTACTGTTTAGCTGCTAGTATTATGGGTTCTTAATCCCAAGTGTTGCTATGTACCCCTGCAGATATCTCTCGTGATACTCTTTGTATACCAGTTTGTATGCCTACCTTAGTCATCTCAACTATACTAGACTTGTTTTAGCAAACCTTATGCTTTGCTCTCTATCTATGTGAAACTCATTGTTGTCAGCTATCACTTTGAGCACAGATCTGCTGTTGTTATGTATTTCATTGCTATTTCAATAAAAATCTATTGAAAGTAGAAAAAGCCATATCTGAGACTGGCCAATAAAAGAAAAAGATTAAGATGGGCAAAAGAACACAGACATTGGACAGAGGAAGACTGGAAAAAAGTGTTGTGGACGGATGAATCCAAGTTTGAGGTGTTTGGATCACAAAGAAGAACGTTTGTGAGACGCAGAACAAATGAAAAGATGCTGGAAGAATGCCTGACGCCATCTGTTAAGCATGGTGGAGGTAATGTGATGGTCTGGGGTTGCTTTGGTACTGGTAAGGTGGGAGCTTTGTACAGGGTAAAAGGGATTCTGAATAAGGAAGGCTATCACTCCATTTTGCAACGCTATGCCATACCCAGTGGACAGCGCTTGATTGGAGCCAATTTCATCCTACAACAGGACAATGACCCTAAACACACCTCCAAATTGTGCAAGAACTATTTACAGCAGAAGCAGGCAGCTGGTATTCTATCGGTAATGGAGTGGCCAGCACAGTCACCAGATCTGAACCCCATTGAGCTGTTGTGGGAGCAGCTTGACCGTATGGTACGCCAGAAGTGCCCATCCAACCAATCCAACTTATGGGAGCTGCTTCTAGAAGCGTGGGGTGCAATTTCTCCAGCTTACCTCAATAAATTAACAGCTAGAATGCCAAAGGTGTGCAATGCTGTAATTGCTGCAAAAGGAGGATTCTTTGACGAAAGCAAAGTTTGATGTAAAAACAATGTTATTTCAAATACAAATCATTATTTCTAACCTTGTCAATGTCTTGACTCTATTTTCTATTCATTTCACAACGTATGGTGGTGAATAAGTGTGACTTTTCATGGAAAACACAAAATTGTTTGGGTGACCCCAAACTTTTGAACGGTAGTGTATATTGGAAAATTGATCAGTCCTGATGAAGTGATGGCCTATCTCATTTCTTGAGGTCCAAAAATGCCAGGACAATACAAACACCCCCAATTGACCCCTGTTTTGGAAAGTAAACAGTCTGAGGCATTTACAGCCATGGTGAGCTTTTGAAGTTGTCATTTTTTTTTTCACTATTTTTGCATACTGCCACCAGTCAGGGGCACGGACAGTATGTTAAAAAGAAATTATTTTTTATTCAATTCTTTTTGAACATTTTATTTTTATTTTTTATATACTTTCACCAGAGTAGTTCAGTGTCACTATAGTAACATTGTACTACTCTGGGGTGGGGGGCTTGATCAGGGATTTTTTTCTATTACATTTTGTGTAATTACATGTTGTGTACATGTAACCACAAAGTTTTCAACTGTCATTAATGGGTTAATCATTCATTACAGCTGTGATCACTAGTGATCTGTGATTGGTTACAGCTAATCATAGGCTGCTGTGATTGGCCCAGATACCATGTGATAACTAATCACAGCATAGGCAACTGTTTGGAACAAATGAATTCCTAACAGCTTTGTCTACATTGTATTTAACCACTTTCAGACCGGACCATTTTGCTGGTAAATGACCAGAGGTCTTTTTACACTTTGGCACTGCGCTGCTTTAACTGGTAATTGCGCGGTCATGCAATGTTGTACCCAAACAAAATTTGCGTCCTTTTCTTCCCACAAATAGAGCTTTCTTTTGATGGTATTTGATTGCCTCTGCGATTTTTATTTTTTGCGATATAAACGTAAAAAGACCGCAAATTTTGAAAAAAAATGATATTTTCTACTTTTTGTTATTAGAAAAATCCAATAAACTCAATTTTAGTCATACATTTAGGCCAAAATGTATTCAGCCACATGTCTTTGGTAAAAAAAAAGTCAATAATTGTATATTTATTGGTTTGCGCAAAAGTTGTCACATCTACAAACTAAGGTACGTTTTCTGGAATTTACGCAGCTTTTAGTTTACGACTGCCTATCTCATTTCTTGAGGTGCTAAAATGGCAGGGCAGTACAAAACCCCCCCAAATGACCCCATTTTGGAAAGTAGACCCCCTAAGGAAATTGATAAGAGGCATGTTGAGCCCATTGAATATTTTATTTTTTTGCCTCAAGCGATTGAATAATGACAAAAAAAAAATTTTTTTTTTTTTTTTACACAAAGTTGTCACTAAATGATATATTGCTCACACATGCTATGGGCGTATGTGAAATGACACCCCAAAATAAATTCTGCTGCTTCTCCTGAGTACGGGGATACCACATATGTGGGACTTTTTGGGAGCCTAGCCGCGTACGGGGCCCCGAAAACCAAGCACCGCCTTCAGGCTTTCTAAGGGCGTACATTTTTGAGTTCACTTCTCACTACCTATTACAGTTTTGAAGGCCATAAAATGCCAAGATGGCACAAAACCCCCACAAATGACCCCATTTTAGAAAGTAGACACCCCAAGCTATTTGCTGAGAGGCATGTTGAGTTCATGGAATATTTTATATTTTGCCACAAGTTGCGGGAAAATTACAAACTTTTTTTTTTTTTTTTTTTTTTTCACAAAGTTGTCACTAAATGATATATTGCTCACACATGCCATGGGCATATGTGAAATGACACCCCAAAATAAATTCTGCTGCTTCTCCTGAGTACGGGGATACCACATATGTGGGACTTTTTGGGAGCCTAGCCGCGTACGGGGCCCCGAAAACCAAGCACCGCCTTCAGGCTTTCTAAGGGCGTAAATTTTTGAGTTCACTTCTCACTACCTATTACAGTTTTGAAGGCCATAAAATGCCAAGATGGCACAAAACCCCCACAAATGACCCCATTTTAGAAAGTAGACACCCCAAGCTATTTGCTGAGAGGCATGTTGAGTCCATGGAATATTTTATATTTTGCCACAAGTTGCGGGAAAATTACAAACTTTTTTTTTTTTTTTTTTTTTTTCACAAAGTTGTCACTAAATGATATATTGCTCACGCATGCCATGGGCATATGTGAAATGACACCCCAAAATAAATTCTGCTGCTTCTCCTGAGTACGGGGATACCACATATGTGGGACTTTTTGGGAGCCTAGCCGCGTACGGGGCCCCGAAAACCAAGCACCGCCTTCAGGCTTTCTAAGGGCAATACAGTTTTGAAGGCCATAAAATGCCAAGATGGCACAAACCCCCCCCAAATGACCCCATTTTGGAAAGTAGACACCCCTAAATTTAGGGGTACACTAGTGAGACTAGGTAATAAATGGCGGGTGCCCTGAAACTATAAAAAAAATAACTAACCAATCAGCGTCACCTGTAACAGTTATATGGTGATCACTGGTGAAAGGGTTAACTAGGGGGCAATCAGGGGGCTTTATGCGGTAGTATATGGGGGTCCCTGGCGCTATAAAAAGCTGCGGCGAACCTAAATACCTACCTGCCTAACTAGCGTCACCTGTGACACTAATACAGCGATCAGAAAAACGATCGCTTATTAGGCTGGGTTCACACTGGAGCGATGCGGGAACGCCACGAATGCGCGGCGGGTTCCCGCATCGCATGCCTCCCGGCGGCAGTTCACACTGCCCTATGCGAACTGCTGGGAGTGTCAGTGAAATGTTACTGACACCCCCAGATCAGTTCGCATATCGCAGTGCGATCTGCAAACTCGGATCGCATGGTGTGAACACCCATGCGATCCGATTCTGCTGCGGGCCAAAAAAAGGGTCCCGTGCGAATTTGCGGCGGGTGCGGCGGGTGTGGCGGGTGCGGCGAATGGCTGAACTCGAATCGCACAGAGATCGGATGTGATTTGCACTGCAGTGCGGTGCGAATCACATCCGTTCTCAAACCGCTGCAATGTGAACCCAGCCTTAGTGACACTGGCGACGGGGGGTGATCACGGGGTTAAACCTTTATTGGGGGGGTTAGGGGGGTACCTTAGAACTAAAGGGGGCTAACCCTAACTGCCCTAACAGTTATTAGTCACAAATGACACCCGCCGGGTGATCAGGGGGTTAAACCTTTATTAGGTAATAAATGGCGGGTGCCCTGAAACTATAAAAAAATAACTAACCAACCAGCGTCACCTGTAACAGTTATATGGTGATCACAGGTGAAAGGGTTAACTAGGGGGCAATCAGGGGGCTTTATGCGGTAGTATATGGGGGTCCCTGGCGCTATAAAAAGCTGCGGCGAACCTAAATACCTACCTGCCTAACTAGCGTCACCTGTGACACTAATACGGCGATCAGAAAAATGATCGCTTATTAGGCTGGGTTCACACTGGAGCGATGCGGAAACGCCACGAATGCGCGGCGGGTTCCCGCATCGCATGCCTCCCGGCGGCAGTTCACACTGCCCTATGCGAACTGCTGGGAGTGTCAGTGAAATGTTACTGACACCCCCAGATCAGTTCGCATATCGCAGTGCGATCTGCAAACTCGGATCGCATGGTGTGAACACCCATGCGATCCGATTCTGCTGCGGGCCAAAAAAAGGGTCCCGTGCGAATTTGCGGCGGGTGCGGCGGGTGTGGCGGGTGCGGCGGGTGCGGCGAATGGCTGAACTCGAATCGCACAGAGATCGGATGTGATTTGCACTGCAGTGCGGTGCGAATCACATTCGTTCTCATAAACCGCTGCAATGTGAACCCAGCCTTAGTGACACTGGCGACGGGGGGTGATCACGGGGTTAAACCTTTATTGGGGGGGTTAGGGGGGTACATTAGAACTAAAGGGGGCTAACTCTAACTGCCCTAACAGTTATTACAGTCACAAATGACACCAATGCAAAAAAAAAAAAAAAAAAAAAAAAAATGACATTGGTGTCATTGTGACTGGGGGGCAGGGGTAATTGGGGGGGTGATCGGGGGGTAAAGGGGGGGTGTGAGTGTGCCTGGCATGTTCTACTGTGTGTGGGATGTGTTGGTGCAACTTACTGATCCGCTCTCCTCCGTGTCGGAACGAAAAATACCGACACGGAGGAGAGAATACATCACTTCCTCTCCTGTGTTTACATTACAGGAGAGGAAGTGATGTCACCGTGGATTTCTATTCGTCGGGAGCGATCGCGAGGGGGTGGCCATGAATGAATGGCCGTCCCCTCGTCCGGGATCGCTCCCGTACGAATACCGACCGCCGCAGGCACCGGGCGGGGGCCCGATCGGGCCCCCGACCCGCGGGAGGCAAGGGACGTACATGTATGTCCTTATGCCTGCCCGTGCCATTGTACCGACGTACATCGGCGTGCGGCGGTCGGCAACTGGTTAAGTGATCGCATCAAATGATCACCGGTCCCCAATTTGCTGTGACACAGCGGTCGAGGGAGGGGTTTAGCCCGAATAGGCAAAATCACATACATTGTACATGATTTTGCCTGCGCGTGCCAACCTGCTACAGTATATGTCTTGTGGCTGGTTGGCAAGTGGTTTGCGTCATCCCTGTTGTCAGTGAAGGATTCCCCACTGACAGCAGAATGTAAGCAAAAGAGGCGCAATTAAAGTGGTTGTAAACCCTTAACAACCACTTTATACAACAGGTAAGCCTATAATTAGGCTTACCTGTAGCTACACTGGCTATCTCCTAAACCTGCACAGTTATCCCCAATATTTACATGTGCAGATGTCATCTGCAAATATGCACTTAAGCAAACTGAAGCAACTGCACTGTGGCTTGTATGAGAGGGTTGCAAGAAAAAAGACGCTCCTCAAGAAAGGCCACATGCAGTCATGACTGAGCTTTGCTAAAACACACCTTGAAGATTCTAAGGCCACATTGGAAAAGGGTGTTCTGGTCAGATTAGGCAAAAATTTTATTATTTGGCCTCAACACCAAACGTTATGTCTGGCACAAATCCAATACAGCTCACCATCCAAATAACACCATTCCTACAGTAAAGCATGGAGGTGGTAATATCCTGTTATGGGGGTGGTAATATCCTGTTATGGGGCTGTTTCTCTGGAGCAGAGACTGGAGCACTTGTCAGGATAGAAGGAACAATGGATCGGGCAAAATGCCATCAAATTCTTGAGGAAAATCTGCTGCCCTCTACCAAATAGTTGTCAATGGGAAGAAGGTTTACCTTCCAACATGACAATGACCCATAGCACATAGCAAAAATGACCCTGTGATGGAACCGATCCCACATTACGATTGAGTGCTTCCGTCATTATACTGCTTCCTAAATCTGAATATAGATATCAGATATTCCAACCGCTCACAAGCACAAAACAAGACGACACTTGCTTAGCTGCTCAACATGGACTGATTTATTAGAACCAAAATGCCAAACATGAGCTAATTATCTAAATCAACACTCAGACTAGTTGACTGAGGGATAAGACTTTTCGGCTCCTAGCTCACTAACAATTCAATAAACATTACCATAAAAATCAACACAGGGTTTATTAGCCCTAACAACAATGTGTGGAATACTATTACAAGCCAGACTAGACTCATTTACATTATACAAGCCAACAGACAGGTGGATGGAGTTCATGACATTAGCATCTGACAGTGTGTGTCCCAACAGCATGAGGTAACACACACTATATATACATATATACAGCATTAAATCTAAATAGCACAGATTATAGTGGGGTTCTCATTCACCCTGTGCCCCTTAAAATCCAGGGCCCATAATCAGTCGGCAAGAGGCTCGCATTCAGTCCTCTCAAAAAGCCTGTGTCCTGGCTAGGTCTGTCACACAGGAGGAGACCCCAGACGGGTTGACTCCGAAGTTAGTCAGGGGTTCCAGTCCTCTAATGCTGGTATCCACACAGTACCTCAAACAAATTGTCCCAAACAGAGTATTCCTCACCCAGCCAACCTCTGCCTCTCTCAGAGAACATGCCTGATGCTGGGAAGAGGTGTGGACCGCCCCTTCTCCCTGGAGTCCTTTCAGCCACTAGAGAGAAGACAGGGTGGTTGGGCTCAGTCTGCCATGCTGTTGGGCATCTGGGCCAACTGCCCAGAATCCCTGGGGTATACAGGTGGAGACTGAAGTCCCATCCACCTTTACAGGAAATCTGTCCTCTGTTTGTTGTGGGCAGAGGCCAGCAGCACTCTGTTCCGTTGCCAGCAGTTCAGCGGGGTGTAAGCGCTTTTCTACATCATCTGCTCCAGCTAACTGTTGGGGAGAGAGGCTGACTGCCCCAGCTCCCTGGAATGCCACAGTTGTTGCCGGTGCTGGGCAGAGGTTGCTAGCACTCTGCCCGGTTGCTAGCACTTCTGCTGGTGTTCTGTTAGTGGAGACCACAGGCCCATCCATTGAGACCAGATCAAGCTGCAGTTGTGAGGTGATGACTGCATTCTCTCCTTGGATCCTGATCTTCAGCTTGTGATAGACTGCCACCTCCTCACCCTGGGCCTCCAGAATTGCTGCAGGTGTGTGGCAGAGGTCTTGGACCCTCTGTCCGGTTGCCAGCACTTCTCCTGGGGGTTTGCTAGGTGATTCCTCCTCTACAGAAACGTCTATTAAATCCCCAGTCTCTGGAATTGCTAAAAGTGTGGGACAGAGGTCTTGGACCCTCTGTTCAGTTACCAGATCTTCAGCTGGAGAAGTTTGTTGCAACTCCATAGATGCTGCTGGCAGAAAATCACATGTCCCTGTCAGTGTTGTGGGAGAAAGGCTGACTACCTCTTCTCTCAAGAAGGCCAAAGCCACCGTTGGTGCTGGGCAGAAGTTAGCAGAACTCTGCCCTGTTGTCAGAACTTCAGGTTTGGGGACGACAATCTCCGGAGTTTCCACTGCCGATTCTCTGGCATGCTGCTGAACGTGTTCTAGCAGTTTCCTGTATGCCCTTTCCAGATGCTGTTCCTTCCTTAACAAATGGTCCAGATCAGGTTTAAGCTCTGAGACCCCTGCAAGACCGAGCATAGCCTCTCTATATTCTCGCAGGTCCTCAAGGGTAGGTTCCCCTTCATCGCCAAACACAAAACGATCTGTAAGGCTCTCCCACCGCAATCCAGGGCCTCCAAAGTCATATCCCTCCGGAGAGCATTCTGTTGTCTCCCCTAAATATCCCTGCTCTGCGTGCCATTGCAGAGCCCAATAATGATTGTCCAGCTCTATCTCCTGCTGGACCAGCCTGTCCATTTCAGTCACCCATTGCTCCTGGGGCCGCTCTCCCAGGAATGCCATCCGCAATGCCCATTGGTCACTGGCCCATTGCTCTTGGGTTGGAAAGCACTTGCCCTGTTTTATACCAGCGAGCTGGAGGGCTCCAATCCAGAGCTCCACCCAAATCCGCTGTCCAAGCTCCAGGTATTAATCCTCAGACACAGTCCTGGTGTATGCTGAAAGGACGATCCGCAGCAGCCCTGGGAACTCTGATGCCAGGTCCATATCTCCGCTGAGGTGACTTAAGTCTGCTATCCTGATCTTGGATCCCAGTGGAGGTTTGGATGTCCCAGACTGCAGGAAGCAACCCACTGCTTGCCACCAATGTGACGGAACCGATCCCACACTCCGATTGAGTGCTTCCGTCAGTATACCGCTTCCTAAGTCTGAATATAGATATCAGATATTCACAAGCACAAAACAAGACAACACTTGCTTAGCTGCTCAACATGGACTGATTTATTAGAACCAAAATGCCAAGTATTTATAATACAGTAGAAGACTAAAACCTAACCTAATTAGCATGAGCTAATTATCTAAATCAACACTCAGACTAGTTGACTGAGGGATAAGACTTTTCGGCTCCTAGCTCACTAACAATTCAATAAACATTACCATATACATCAACACAGGGTTAATTAGCCCAAACAACAATGTGTGTAATACTATTACAAGTCAGACTAGACTCATTTACATTATTACAAGCCAACAGACAGGTGGCTGGAGTTGACATTAGCATCTGACAGTGTGTGTCCCAACAGTATGAGGCAACACACATTATATATACAGCATTGAATCTGACTAGCACAGATTATAGTGGGGTTCTCATTCACCCTGTACCCCTTAAAATCCAGTGCCCATAATCAGTCGGCAAGAGGCTCGCATTCAGTCCTCTCAAAAAGCCTGTGTCCCGGCTAGGTCCTTTACAGACCCCACAGTGGTTAAAGGATAAAAAGGTGAACGTCCTTGCATGACTTAGTCAGTGAGACTTAAACCCCATTAAAAATCTGTGGTCACTTGTTGAATGGGGGAGGGGGTCAGAAAAACACATTGGTGGTCTTAAATAGCAGAGGCGCCCATTGTGGTGTGTAATGCGAATATGGTGTGTCTAGGGATGGATCATCATGTTTGACAAACCCCACAGAATGCCATATCACCAAAAAGATGCATTTTGTGATTCACAAATGCCACTGCCTCAGTTTATAGTGATACACAAAGGTTTGCATCTTCCTGGTTCTAAGTTATACCATAGCATGCTTGGAGCTTTAGTTCAGCCCAAACCTTTTTATTTATTTCTTTTTTTATATATAATTTGGAATATTTTGTATATAGTTTGGAATATTAAAACCACCAGCATTTTTGTTTGCCATCTTTGTCCCATTACAGCGATTGTCTGTCATTCATTTCCTGTCCTGTATGCACAACAGGATGTAAGAGAAAGTTCCCTCAAAATAAAGACAATTCCTCGTTAGTGTCCCTATTGGAAAATGTCTCCTCTTTTACTCTTCTAAAGACAACTCAAAATGAACACAGGTTGTCACCCAAAACTACAAACCAAATTTTTGACTTTTGATACAATTTAACCCTTTTCCTTAGCATCTTCCTACAAAAATTATATGAAAAATGATATGTACTCAAACTGAGTGTTAACATGATTGCATGGAGTTCTGCTTTAAAGGTGGATAACTTCTCAGAAATTTTCATATAGATATTTTGCAATCAATTCTTCCTTCTATAAAAGCAGAAGGAGCTTAATCGTGCCTTGTACTGTGTGATCCTTCAGTGCTCCATTGTCCATCACAGCTCTACATCTTGCTAAGGGAAGGTAGAATATGTAAACTGGGAGGTAGTTTGGCTTCAATCAAGGGATTTAAAAAAGCAAAGACAAAACCTGATATATAAGACAGAACTTGTCCTTTTGTAAGACATTGTCAACATGGAGAACAAGCTTGGAGTATTCCTTGTGCTACTCAGCGTTACCTGTTTCTGCAAAGCTAATAACACCTGTAGTGAGTATGAGAAGTATCAGAAGATGAAAAGTGACATGATGTGGCTTCCATTCTGATAAAAAAAAAATCAAAAATCTAACGGATCTCCATTTTTTTTGCAGACGTTCCAGACACCAAAAAGTCTTATGTCACCTGCCTTGCCATCAGCATGGCTCATAGCGTGGGGCCGTGTGTCCCTCCTGATCCCAGTGTTCTTCTGGCACTTAACCTGGGACAGGTCAAGGATCCTACAGCCCAAGACATCCTAATCGATCAGTTGAAAAATGATGCTGTGGATAGAGTGTCAAAAAGTAAGTAACTTTCATCTCTCCTTCCTTTAGCTGTCCATCAAGCTATGCAACGGATTAAAGTCCTTACAGGATGTCTCTAATTTAAAAGCCGCCCTCAATGCTCTGTCTAATTGGGAAACTAAGTGACAAATTAGGTTTAATGTTAATAAATGTAAAGTTATGCACTTGGGGGCTAAGAATATGAATGCACCATACATTCTAGGGGGAGTACAACGGGGGGATCCATAGTGGAGAAGGATCTGGGGGTTTTATAGATCATAAGCTTAATAGTAACATGCAATGCCAAGCTGTGGTTTCCAAAGGGAGCAAAGTCCTTTCTTGTATTAAGAGAAGTATGGACTCCAGAGAGAGAGATATATTATTTTGCCCCTGTACAAATCATAGTAAGACCTCATCTGAAATATGCAGTTCAGTTTTGGGCACCAGTTCTCAAAAAGGATATCAGGGAACTGGAGAAAGTGCAGAGAAGGGCAACCAAACTGATAAGAGGTATGGAGGAGCTCAGCTATGAAGAAAGATTAAAGGGACTGAATGTATTCTCTCTTGAGAAGATGAGATTAAGGGGAATATGATCATCATGTACAAATACATAAGGGGTCCATATAGTGAACTTGTTGTTGTGTTAGTCACTTTAAGATCATCACAGAGAACAAGGGGGCACTCTTTACGTCTAGAGGAAAAAAGATTTCACCTCCAAATACAGAAAGGTTTCTTCACAGTAAGAGCTGTGAAAATGTGTAATAGACTCCCTCCAGAGGTGGTTCTGGCCAGCTCAGTAGATTGCTTTAAAAAAAAATTGATTATTTCCTAAATGTACATAATATAAGGATTTTTTTCCTCTGCTGTAGCAAATTGGATCATGCTTTGCTGTTTTTTTTTTTTTTTTGCCTTCCTCTGGATCAACTGTGGGTGAAGGATTCTGTATGTGGGATTGTATAATTATTTTTTATTTTTTTGTTTGAACTAGATGGACTTGTGTCTTTTTTGAACCTGACTAACTATGTAACTGAAATGGATATTTTGATGATAGGCAACTCCTATCCTCATATTGATTAGTGGTTCCAAATTAATAACTACTGCAATAGGGAACATACACAAAAGATACGCTCAGCATCTTTCCAGATAACCGTTCTCCTTTATTATGATGCATTTGAAGGTTTTTATACACATGATTACGTAGGTATCACATTAATATTACAATTGTAAGTTTATGGTAACAAGAGGCGTTACATAGGCAGGCTAATTCTAATCAGGACTCGAAAGAATGCAAAACATGTACTGAAAACATTGTTAGTGCCGTGTGCACAGTGAGGGCATTATGCAATACATAAAAAATAGAATACAATTATATACAGAACCTACAAATTTCCATTACAGTCTCCTCTCTTTTGATCAATATTTTGATCACTAACCATACCTGCTATCACCTTTAACCTGGAACCTCCACATGCTTAGGTGGAGGTAGTCCTGGCCAAAGAGGCAAAAACTCCATTGTGGAGAAAATAATAGCTGAGCAGCTTTTTTCATTACAAAATGACTTTTCACTGTGAAAAACAAATGATTGATAAGACATATTTACAGAGTACTGGCTGCACACTCCTGTGGCCAGAATGGCCTTCTAGCTTAATTGCTGGTATGATGACTTATCAGCATATGTAAACACAGACAATTCTACATACAATGGAAGAGGTACAAAACACACATATGACTTCAACATGGCTAAACTACTTTTAAAATATATATATCCCTTACAATTAAAGTAATTGAATCAAAAAGTACCCTAGAATGTGATCGCAAGAGGGAAACAAATCAAACACAGAGATTTCTTTCATTTAGTCATTTTTGCAGTGTCTGGTGTGGATCCAGGTGACTTTTCCTTCAAGTTTTGCAAAACTGTACATGAAATAGATGTGGTATTGAGTCTCCAAACATTTCCTTATATATGTCTCTTAACAATCCACAAGTCACCTGGCTTTAGTTTTAGATCCTTCCAAACTTTTAGGATCTGGAATTGGGGAGAAAACACATAAATGAGTTTGTCAAAAACCTTAAAAGATCAGCAACATTCTCTGTGAGATCCGAATGGAGGACTTCAGCTGCTGAGACAAAATATAAGCAAGTAACACACTCCCAACCCAAATCCCATAGGGAGAGAGTCCAACATCCCCTTATAGCTTGATAAAATATAATAAAACATTCAGGCAAAAGTTTTCTAGTTTCTTACTCTAATTTGTCTGCTACATTGTAGACAGTAGGGGGTGTAAAAAATAAAACCTCAAAACTTCTAATAAGGACTCTCCTATAAAAATGATTTCCTCTGTTACTGGATTCTGCACTCTGTACTTACAAACTACTTCTGAGAACACCTTTTTACTGTGGCCTTTGCAGTAGCATTTGCCACTGGACATCCAGAAAACATGTCCATACAAACAAAATACATACTCGTAAGATCCTGACTTGGGCATCTGGATGTATCTTTTTGTTATCTCTGGAAGGGATGTTCAGCTTTTGGTAACGTCTTTGGTAACAGGTAAAACAAGAAGTGGTATGTTATAAAAACAACTGTGGAGAACCCTGGCTCTATCCCACGCTCATTTACTAAGGCAGCCATAACTACTTGTGACTGATGACACGGTCCATGTGTCAAGCTGAAGGGAAAAAGAGTGTCTGGCAGACATAAATGATCACCTTTTCCAAAGTCTTGTTTCGTAAGAAGTTGCCCTCTGTGGACCACTTGTGTTTCTCGTTCTGGGGTCCTTAAAGTTGAATTATTAATCCCTGCTATACTGGGCCAGAACTAGGGTGGAATCTGTGAGTTGCACAGACCCAGCAAGTGTCCGGGGCTGTAAATGCAGCATCCTTAGAGTCACCTGGTCTGCTTCCATATGTGAGTTTTACTGTTAGTATGGCTGCCTCAGCAAGAACCTGGAAGGCTGAAAACAGCCGATCAAATTAACTTGGCATGCTTGATTCGTTTACCTGCCGAAGTAAAAACAAACTTCTGGCCCTTCAAATGGAACCAAAAGCTCTCTATATCTTGACTATCTACATAAATATATACTCTTTTTATAGCTCACGGGCTTTTCTAAAGCATGGAGCTCTGCTTCTTGAGCTGGGGAAAAAGGATCTAATGACTCTGAATACAGAGTATCCTTCTGGGTAATAAACTTCATCCTCAGTATAAAACCGGGAATAACACTACAAAAAAGTAAATACTCGGGTCTCCAGGGAGTGTGATCTGCACTGGGCTCACAGCAGCTGATTCCCACGTCATCAATTTAACACATGTGCTTTTTCTTTGTCTCCAGCCTCCTCCAATACAGGCAATAAGGTGGCTGGATTCAAATGTACACATTTTTCATTGTTAGATTTGTACATAAACACACAAAACAAATTCATATTTTGAACCTTTCATTAGACAAACACTTAGCTATATATTTGCTGTGCAGAATGTCGGACTATTAAAAATTAAATATTCAACCAAAATAATATCTGTAACTTTGTCTAATAGCAACTTTGCATAAAGCTACAGCTCTGATACATCAGAGTGAACCCTTCATTACTGGGTCCAGCTTGCATCAATATAACAATGGCTTGTTTTCTATCATGCTGTTTGTGTAAGGCCGCGTACACACGCGGGGACTGTTCGCCCAACTTTGTCCGTCAAACAGTTTCGGCAAACAGTCCGCTCAAAATTAGCATGGACGGACATGGCCACACACGACGGACGAACAGTTTGCTGAAACCGTGCGCGATGACGTGAACGGCACGTACGACGGGACGAAAAATACGACGTCCTATACACTGCATTATAACTTTCGGCATGTAAATCCTTTCTGAGCATGCGCGGAACTTAGTTTGACGAACAAGCCTACACACGAGGGGACTGTTCGCTGAAACTTTGTTTCAGCGGACAGTTTTTCGGAATTTCCGAAAAACCTTGTTCAGCGGACTGTTCGCTGAAACTGTCCGCTGAAAGCCCACACACGAGCGGACTGTTTGCCGAAACACTGTTCAGCGGACAAAGTTGGGCGAACAGTCCCCGCGTGTGTACGCGGCCTTAGAACTCCAGTTTTATGTTTCAGAAAGACAACTTTTTCCTGGCAATATTATAATAAATGATAAGAATACCCTGCAGTCATGCAGAGATGTCCATAAATCCAAAACATTCTTCTACTTATACCCACTGCACTTACAAGGAAAAGGGGCACATCATTTCACAATCCACACATTCTGCTTTGGATTTCAAAAATAAAAATACATAAAAACACAAGGACCAACTATATGTATGACGGACCAGAAAGCACACGAGCCATAAAAAACTATAAAACTGGCTGCAGGGGGCATCTATCCTAACAGGGTGTGTGGACTTGATGTGATGGATCTATTATATTTAAATGTTATTATTACTCTCACATCATGGACCGCACATCAAGTTATTACCAGACTTTAAGATTTCATTTATGTAGAAAAATTTCCTTATGTATCCCACCCATCTTGGCTTTGTTAAACATTATTGCAGCTGTATTCAAATTAACAACCTCATCTTAATCTTTTTTTTCTTCTTTCCACTCAATAAATGTAAAATTACAAAATTGTTATCTTAATCTAAACTAATTCCATTTTTACCAATTTCCCCATTAACCTGGATTTAATTTCCAACCAAAGGTTGTCTAAACGAGTTTCAATATATCTATATTAATTAATAAAATTGTTAAACTCATATTAGAAATTAATACTCATATGATAATTTCAATATCACACACTAATATATATGCACAGATAAATGTCCTTAAAGGGGGACATATTACTTCATTTTACTCAATTTCTCTCTTTTTTTTTTTAATGCACTATTTCCACTATCACAGGATATTAAATTTGTGTAAGACACGGTTAATTTGTAACCTTCATTTTACCATGTTTGGAAAACAGATAAAAAAATAATTGTGATCACATTGTTTATCATTAGATTCGTTAACCCGGCACATTTTGTTATAAATGTTTTGTCTAAAAAACTGAAATTGGCACATGGTGTCCTTCCAGCTTATCACCAACCTCTCATGCCAGCCACATTCTTTCAGGAGAGCACAAACGATGGGGTCACATCTGCGTACATAACACAAGCGATAGAACTAAAGGTTCCAGCATTCACAAACATACACAAGTATCGCTCTAAAATCGCTTACATTATTCCCATTTGTACATAACACATGCATATCATTCTCTCACTTTCTTTTAATGCTTTTTAATACTTCCTTGCTTAAATTTCTGCTTTCTTTATTTTGTTCTGATATCCTTTGCATCCAATGTATTGTAATTCCATACTTCACATACTGTATCTTCTATGATAAGACGGGCAGCCATAGTGCTCATCCCATCTTCCCTCTCTGACAACATATAAAGCATTCTGTTTTAACTCTCATTACTGTTTCTTGACTTTACTAGTTGTAGTGCCTGACCCCAAATTCATCCCACAACTTAACATGAAAATGTCCCTTTCTGTCTAGTGTTAATGTCACTCTTGATCCATCCTGCTCACATAGATAGTCGTTTCTCTAGCTGTATACTCTGCATGATTCTTTGTCCCTGTGGACTTTGCTGGTAACCCAGTTACCCTTTGTGGATCCCTGTCCACTTTAACCATTAATCTAGGGGCTCAGTATAGGCGGAACCGCACCTTCGGTTCATATATAGCGCTCCTCTTGCGCTGGGCATTTTTGAGGGTCTCTTACCCGTCATTCTCTTACTTAATTTAATGCCCATAATGACTGGCCAGTCTTCTCTACGTGTGCCTATACCCTTTTGCCTCTAAACTACTTTATCTAGCAGATGTACTACATATACCTGTGAACAGCACTATTCTTCCCTTTCTCTATAACACTCCAATGGACAGTAGACAGTGACAACATAACATATAACCACCAATCAATACAGTTCGATTAATGGGAGTAAAATATGTACCCTTTGTCCCGAAAATGCCTTACCGATCAAGGAAGTCTGATAACTCAAATGTAAGCAAAAGGCTTACCTCAGCCGGCTGATTATCAGAAATTCCCGGATCGTCTCAAGCTCCTCGTTTTGGATACTCAGGGTCACCTGATAACCCCTGCTGGCTGGCTTCGCCATCTGAAATGGATATTTTGATGATAGGCAACTCCTATCCTCATATTGATTAGTGGTTCCAAATTAATAACTACTGCAGTAGGGAACAGACACAAAAGATACGCTCAGCATCTTTCCAGATAACCGTTCTCCTTTATTATGATGCATTTGAAGGTTTTTATACACATGATTACGTAGGTATCACATTAATATTACAATTGTACGTTTATGGTAACAAGGGGCGTTACATAGGCAGGCTAATTCTAATCAGGACTCGAAAGAATGCAAAACATGTACTGAAAACATTATTAGTGCCGTGTGCACAGTGAGGGCATTATGCAATACATGTAAAATAGAATAAAATTATATACAGAACCTACAAATTTCCATTACATAACTATGGGGGTTATTTACGAAAGGCAAATCCACTTTGCACTACAAGTGCACTTGAAAGTGCAGTCACTTTAAATCTGAGGGGTAGATCTGAAACGAGGGGAAGCTCTGCTGATTTTATCATCCAATCATGTGCAAGCTAAAGTGCTGTTTTTTATTGTCCTTGCATGTCCCCCTCGGATCTACACCGACTGAACTTCCACTTGCACTTTCAAGTGCACTTGTAGTGCAAAGTCGATTTGCCTTTAGTAAATAACCCCCCAATGTGTACCATTTTTTTGTAGTACCAATCCCTCTTTTGGGCAGTATTGTTCTGGTATGTTTTCTTACCTTTCCCTGCAGTTCTTCTGCTGAATTTAGCCAAAATTGTCCACAGGGGGGCTAGAAGAAGGGATCAAAAAAGTTATACCAACTTTGGCAGTGCCAAACCCCAACATTTACAATATTCATCCTGCGGCCTTGGTATTGGCCCACATGTGATATTATGGTAAATGCAAGCTTTACGTTTTTAATTGCGATCTCTGTTCTTTTTGGGTAAATCTCCCTTCACTTACTGTCCTAATAGAAGAAAAGACAAGGGCAAATCCTACTTTTTGTTGCTGGAACAGAACGTGAGTGGTACCCCTTCTCACATGACAGCTATTGGAAGGTGAGGGGTACACCTTTCCACCCCTTACATTTTATTAAAATCTTTATTATAAGAATCTTTTGTAAAAAAAAAATAGCAGATCTGTCCTGGGTTGTGTAAGAGGTGTTTGTATGAATCAAACACAGTCTTGCAATTACGGTATGTAGAAATGTTCTCTGCTTTAACCCTTTTAGGGTTTTCCAGCCATACAGGAATTGTTACTATTAACAGACATTCATGCATATGCAATTAGCGGACCTCCAGCTGTTGCCGAACTACAGGTCCCATGAGGCATAGCAGGACTCTGACACCCACGAGCATGATACCCAGAGGCAGAGGCATGATGGGACTTGTAGTTTTGCAACAGCTGGAGGTCTGCTAATTGCATATCCCTGCTAGATGAAGATCCAATTTTACTTGGATTGACAGAGGATGCACTCTCAGTAAGTGCCCCCCTGACCCAGCTAAAAATCAATCATCTACAATAGATTTTCTTATTGCTATTGTTTCCTCAAAGTAAAGCTAGAGTTTAGGGTGCATTTAGTGCTTAACCATGAACACTCGCCTGAAATAACCGTGTTATAAACAGCTATGATTGTTTTATGGAGAAAATGAATCTTATTCTTAAAAACTTAAAAAACTTAAAAAACTTAAAATAATCTCATGGTGAGAATGCCTACATTTGTTTCTGAAATGGGAATAAAAATATTAATTAAAATAATGCATTCTTATTAAAATATGGACATAATGAGAATAAATGTATCCAAAAAGCTGCCTCTACTGCTACATACCCGTTAGATTTGTCTGACGGTGCTGTTGCTCCATGATAATTTTTACAACTATATATGCCTATTTGATTTAAATTGTTATCCTCACAAATATAATGATAGAGGAAAGAGTCTCCAGTGTTCTCATGGCTCTTTCTACACCATCGTATTATATTGGACAGTATGGGGTTGATTTAATAAAAGCAAATAGACTATGCACTTTTCAAAATGCAGTTGCACTCTGCAAGTGCAGTTGCTCCAAGGCTTAGTAAATGAGCAGAAGCTATGCTGATTTCTATCATCCAATCATGTGCAAGCAAAAATGTATTTATTTTTTATTTCCCTTGCATGTGATTGGGTACTCTTGGCAACATGAAGCCTTACCTCATTTACTAAGCTCTGGAGTAACTGCACTTGCAGAGGGCAACTGCACTTTTCAAATTGCACAGTCTTTTTGCCTTTAGTAAATCAACCCCTATGTGCCTAAACTATGTGGCATGTTCACCAATGCCGGAGCCTGATGGACAAGATGGGTGAACTAGAGATACTGTTGTACGAGGAGGATTTGGATTTTGTTGGAATTTCAGAGACCTGGTTCAACAGCTCTCAACATTCAAGGGTATACCCTTTATCGCAAGGATAGAGAGGGTAAAAAAGGGTGAGGAGTATGCCTATATATCAAGAACAATGTATAAGTGAATGTGAGAGATGACATCACTAAGGGAGCTAGGGAGGAGGTGGAATCCTTATGTGTAGAGCTCCAAAGGGCTAAAGCCAAGGGGAAAATAATACTGGGAGTATGCTATAGGCCCCTTAATCTGAGGGAGGAAGGGGAGACAGATCCAGGGCCGATCCTGGGCAGGTGTACGGTGTGCACTGCACCCAGAGCTGGATTAACATAGGGGCTATTGGAGCTGCAGCTCCAGGCCCCTTTCTCAAGATAGGCCCATTTGCCCAAAAAAATAAAAAATAAAAAAATAAAATAAAAAAAGATTGACTTCAAGGATTGTAGCTCGGCGATCAGGAGTCACAGAGACCCCACATTTGGGGGGTAGGTAGCTAAAGACCCACTCCAGCACTGGTTAAAATGGGGCTGCTATCATCTATGGTTCCGGAGATACAGGGCTCCTTGCACAGCCTGTCAGAAGCTACATACAGAGCGGCCAGTTTAAACACAAGCTGGAACACTCTGCAGCAGACTGAGAGGATGAACTCACAGTGCTCATAATAATTATTTGTATATTACTTATGATAATTAACCCCTTGCCACCCAGGCCCATTCTGAGACTTCTCTCCTACATGTAAAAATCATCATTTTTTTATGCTAGAAAATTACTCAGAACCCTCAAGCATTATATATTGTTTTAGCAGACACCCTATGGAATAAAATGGTGGTCTTTGCAACTTTTTATGTTACATGACATTTGCGCAGCAATTTTTCAAACTTTTTTTTTGGAAAGAAACAGTTTCATTCATTAAAAAAAACCCACTAAAGTTAGCACTATTTTTTGTTGTGTACTAAGCAATGCTTTAAATTTTTTTACAGGTTACACGTTTAGAGTTACAGAGGAGGTCTAGTGCTAGAATTATTGCTCTCGTTCTAACGATCGTGGCGTATGTAACCTGTGTGTATCTGGCTCTGATACTAACCAGTGCCTACCCAGGGACTGACTAGTATATCTCCCCAGCCTGTCCCCACACCCTCTCAGCTGCTGAACTGTGAATGGGGCAATCACTCCTGCAGTGTTATTGTGTTCTGCTAGTGAATACAATGATTAGTGTTGCTAACTATAGCTGGCAGCACTGATTGTTTTGGGGAAAACCTGACAGGCTGGTTGTACTCAAGTCGGTTAATAGGTTGACTTGTGTAAAACCAGCTAGCCCATACATAGATCGACTATGGCTGGTCTCTGCTTAATTGGTGTAATTTCAATCCATGTATGGCCCGATTAACCACTACGCAGTCCCTAAACATCCTTCCACAAACCTTTACATTTTTCCTTCCCAGATTACTTCATCCTCCTCTCCTATACATAGTGCGCACTGTCATACTCTCCACACTTCTCTCCTATACATAGTGCCCACTGTCATACCCTCCACACTCCTCTCCTGTACATACTACTCACTGTCATACCCTCCATACTCCTCTCCTATACATAGTGCCCACTGTCATACCCTCCACACTTCTCTCCTATACATAGTGCCCACTGTCACACCCTCCACACTCCTCTCCTGTACATACTACTCACTGTCATTCCCTCCATACTCCTCTCCTATACATAGTGCCCAGCATCATACCCTCCCTCCACACCCCTCTCCTGTAATTACTGCTTACTGTCCTACTCTCCACACTTCTCTCCTGTACATAGTGCCCACTGTCATACCCTCCACACTCCTGTACATATTGCTCACTGTTATACCCTCCAAACTGTTCTCTTATACATAGTGCCCAATGTCATACCCTCTACACTCCTCTGCTGTGCATACTGCCCACTGTCATACCCTTCACACTCCTCTCCTGTACATAGTGCCTTCTGCCATACCCTCTGCACTCCTCATGTACATAGTGCCCACTGTTAGACCCTCCACATTCCTCTCCCTCACCTGCACATACTTCAAACTTTTATAGCATCCATACTCCTCCCCTATGCCTCTTACCCACAAAAACTGTTCTTTAAAATTATACTGAATATCCTCAATGTTACCAGCTCTAGAATGGGCACACTTTTGTCAGTTCAACTAAAGGAAATCTCACAGTCCTCATATTTGTTCTGCCCCATTATTAGTATTTATTTAATTTTGTAATTACTATTGTGATGTATAGAGGAACATAGGGGATGTCAGCTACTCTAAATATAGCAATTGTAAAAAAGCGTTCATGAAAATATTTTTGAAATGTTGACAACTATGCACTTAGGCACTGCCCAAGGGCCACAGGGTCAGTAGGGGGCCCCATGAGAGGCTCCTGTGATATTAAAGCAGTAGTAAACTTTTCGAACATTACTATTTTTTAGAGGCCCTGGGGTAGGTTATGCCATAATGTACAAGTATGCCCAGCATATTAGCACATTAGGGTACACTTAAATTGTCAGACTGAGCCCTCCAGTGCTGTGCTGTGATCAATCCGGTGGGGCCCGGGCACTTCCACCTTCACCCGGTCTTCCTTCTGGGTTCTGTGCCTTCGGTCACTTGCCTTGGCCAGGCTGCATTGATGTCATTCCCACACATGCTCATGTGCATATTCTTTCTCTCACCCCCCCTCCCCCTTTCTCTCTCATCCTCGATCCCTTACCCCTCACACCTCTTTCATCCCCTTTCTCTCTCTCTCATCCTCCCTCTCTCTCTTTAATTGAATTTGTTATAACAAAAAAATGTTTGCATTTTTATTTACTTATTGTTTATAAAAGGCCCTACCAAAATCCTCAGCACCAGGCCCATGGTGTTCTTAATCTGGCCCTGACTGCAACCCAGCACTGTAAATTGCCTGCAGAAGAGGGGCACCAAAGCTGACTGCACTGATTGCTCACTTCACTTGCTAGAATCGCCGGCTGTCTAGCTAGCAACCAATGATGTCAGTCAGAGAGACCGTGGCTGCCCCAGCATTCAGAGTGTGCCATGGCTGCCCCAGCATTCTTTGCGTGACACCTACGTGGCTAGTAAACAAGCTCCGCCCACCTCTGCCATCTTTAGACAGCGTGGCTCAGAGGAAGCGGAGCCGGAGCGGACTCGGAGCGCGTCTCGTGACTTGTCTGAAGTACTCCTCCAGGCTTCTGAAGAGAGAGAGCAGCTGTGGCTGCCTGTCTTGCTGTGAGTGACTCCCTGTCCCTGGCCGGCCAAGAACTAAGGTGGAAGTAAGTTGTTTGTGCTCATTAAAAGCAGTCACTGTGCCCATCAAACACAGTCACTGTGCCCATCAAACACAGTCACTGTGCCCATCAAAAGCTACCACTGTGCCCATCAAACACAGCCACTGTGCCCATCAAACGCAGCCACTGTGCCCATCAAAAGTTGCCACTGTGTGCATCAAATGCAGCCACTGTGCCCATCAAACACAGCCACTGTGCCCATCAAATGCAGCCACTGTGCCCATCAAAAACTGCCACTGTGCCCATCAAGCGCTGCCACTATGCCCATCAAACGCAGCCACTGTGCCCATCAAACACAGCCACTGTGCCCATCAAACGCAGCTGCTTTGCCCGTCAAATGCTGCCACTGTGCCCATTAAAAGCAGCTACTGTGCCCAAACGCTGCCACTGTGCCCATCAAATAGTGCCACATCACGCAGATCCGAGCACCTGATTGCCTGAGAGGCGGTTCAGTGTTAGGAAATCGAATATTCATTTGCTTTTCTAGCACACCTGGGTGAACTGCTTTTCACTTGCAGTTCACCTTTTCTGAAGCCTATTAGAGCCTATGGCTCTAATCAGGTGCTTCAAAAACACCCCCTCCATCCTCCCTCTCCTTGTTTGTTTCACACACAAACACATGAGTCGGGCTGTATCTGCTTGTCGCCACTCTCTTCCTAGATCCTCCCCCACTCAGCCGCCTGTCCAATCAGACATTACTCCTCCCATTTGTTTCTGCCCGAACCCCGCCCACATTCCAGCCTTTTGCATGGACTCCTGTGTAGACTAACCTGAGGTGGAAGCTACGTGAGCTATCTGCACAACTCCCTCTCTCCCCTGAATTCTATTTGCTTTTCCTCTACTTCTCTCTCATTTCTTCCACCCCCCGTGCAAACTGGGGGGGGGGTGCAGACTGGGGTGGTAATTGTGCAGACTGGGGTAAGGGGGTTGTGCAGACTGGGGAAAGGGGGTGTTTGTGCAGACTGGGGGGGGTAATTGTGCAGACTGGGGTGAGGGGGGTAATTGTACAGACTGGGGGTAATTGTGCAGACTGGGGTAAGGGGGGAAATTGTGCAGACTGGGGGAGCAATTGTGCAGACTGGGAGAAGGGAGGTTGTGCAGACTGGGGGAAGAGGGGGTTGTGCAGACTGGGGGAAGGGGAGGGGTTGTGCAGAGGTGTTGTCTGCTCCATACTGCTAGTCCATCCACTGGTGGATGCCAGTACTGCAGCCCAACGATGACATAACACCAGCAAAAACTGCCAGGAGACACCTGCTGGTGGACCTCAGTACTGCACGCCAAATGATAGATATTCTGTCAGAAACCATGAACCAGACCGAGACAGAAGTACAATTAAATCACACTTGTTTATTAATAAAAAATAAAAAAGGTAAATAGAGTAAGCGTAGTCAAAGCATAGCCAGAGTCCAGTAACCGGATTGAGTAGTCAGCCAGTCCAGAGTTCAATAACCAGATTGGGTAATCAGCCAGGCCAGAAGTCAGGGATCCAAGTGGAGCAACAGCAAGCAGGATAAGGAGCCAGAAGGGATGTAGCAAGCCAGTCTTTAAACAGAACTGCAGGAGATGGTTTCTTGTGATGTGACCAAGGCGAAGGCAGAGATGAAGTGAGCTGGACAGCTTTAAGTAGGCAGGTCAGACGAGCAGGATCAGGATCAGTTGGGCAACTGTGGAGAGAGATGAGAGCTGGCAATTAGCCGACAGCAGAGCAGCCAGCACAGAGAAGGAAGGGCTAAGCCAGCCCTGACAGAACCTCTTTCCTCAATGACCCCTCTCCCCCGGAGGACCACCGAGCTTGAAGGGAAAACATCTATGGAACTCGCGCAGGAGAACAGGGGCATGTACGTCTGAGGATGAAACCCAGGAGCGTTCCTCCGGACCGTACCCCTTCCAATGCACCAGGTACTGAATGCGCCCATGGAACCTACGGGAGTCAACTATGGATTGTACCTCATACTCCTCATGATTCTCAACCTGAATAGGGTGAGGACATGGCACCGAGGTGGTAAATCGGTTGCAGACCAACGGTTTCAATAAGGAGACATGAAACACATTTGAGATGCATATACTAGGAGGAAGGTCCAACGCGTAAGCCACTGGGTTAATCCTGCGAAGGATACGGAAAGGCCCAATAAACCAAGGTGCAAACTTCAGTGAGGGAACACGAAGCTGGAGGTTTGCGAGATGACAGCCAGACCCTGCCCCCAACCTGGTAGGAAGGCGCAGGCAGGCGTCTGCAGTCAGCATGGAGTCTGTACCTCTCATTAGCATGACGCAAAGCCTTCTGGACTTGTACCCAAGTGGAACGAAAACCACGGAGATGCTCCTCTAACGGAGGAATACTCTGGGGAACGAACGAGTCAGGCAACATGGGAGGTTGGAAACCATAATTCGTCATAAATGGAGACAATCGGGAGGCAGAATTCAAGGCACTGTTGTGAGCAAACTCTGCCCATGGTAATAGGTCTGACCAGTTGTTATGGTGGTCAGAAATATAGCAACGTAGGAATTGCTCCAAGAACTGATTGGCTCGCTCTGCTTCCCCATTAGACTGCGGGGGATACGCAGAAGAGAAAGCAAGCTTGATTCCCAACTGTGCACAAAAGGCTCGCCAGAACCGGGAGACAAACTGACTGCCCTTGTCCGAGACAATCACCTTGGGTAGCCCATGTAAGCGAAAGATCACCTGAGCAAAAATGGAAGCCAGTTCCTTAGAGGTAGGCAACTTCTTAAGTGGAATACAACGACACATCTTTGAGAACCGGTCAACCACCATAAGGATAACAGTGTTGCCTTGGGAGTTGGGCAACTCCACAATGAATGAAATCCATTGACAGATGGGTCCAGGGCCTCTCTCCATTGGGTATAGGTTGTAGGACACCCACTGGAAGGTGTCGTGGAGTCTTACTCTGAGCACACACGGAACAGGCAGCTACGAAGGCTGTAACATCAGCCCGTAGACTAGGCCACCAGAATTGTAGGGAAATGGCCCAAATGAGTTGATTCTTCCCAGGATGGCCAGCTGCCTTGGGAGAATGGTAAGTCTGGAGCACGACAGTACGGAGGCTCTCTGGGACAAAGCAGCGGTCACAAGGTTTCTCAGGAGGAGCACGGACCTGAGCAGCAAGCATTTTGTCACCCAAAGCAGAAGTAAGACTGGTGCGAACTGTAGCCAGGATACGATCAGGAGGAATCACAGGAACCGGAACAGACTCCGACTTGGAAGTGGAGGAAAATTGTTGTGATAAGGCATCATCCCTTACATTCTTAGTACTGGGTAAGAATGAGACAATGTAATTAAAACTTGATAAGAAAAGAGCCCATCGCACCCTTCTGGGAGACAGGTGCTTAGCCTCAGACAAGAATGTAAGACTCTTATGGTCAGTAAGAATAAGAACCAGCACAGTGGTACCTTCAAAGAGATGTCTCCATTCTTTCAGGGCTAAAATGATCGCCAACAGCTCTCTGTCACCAATCTCATAATTGCACTCAGCAGGTGACAATTTTTTGGAAAAGTAGCCACACTGATGCATAGCGCTCTCAGAGTTAGGACATTGAGACAGAAGGGTGCCAACTCCAGTCTCAGAAGCATAAACTTCTAGGATAAAAGGCAACATAGGATCAGGATGTGCCAACATAGGAGCAGAAACAAAGGCAGCCTTGAGAGTCTCAAAGGCCTTAATGGACACCGGAGACCAACTCTGCGGGTTACCGTCATTTCTGTCATATCAGTCAGGGGCTTGACCAGAGATGAGAAGTTACGAATAAACTTCCGATAGTAGTTGGCAAAGCCTAGGAAATGCTGCAGAGGACGTAACCCACGGGTCGAGGCCACTGTAGGACTGCCGAAAGTTTCTCTGGGTCCATCGAAAAACCAGCAGTGGAAATTACTTAGCCCAGGAATGTAACCTGTTCACGATGGAACTTGCACTTCTCCAGTTTACAATAGAGACTGTTCTCTCTTAGTTTCTGAAGCACACGACAGACATCTGTGTGGTGGCTCTCCAGGGACTTGGAAAATATGAGGCTATCATCAAGATAAACCACCACACATAACTGCATCAAATCTCGGAGGACATTGTTAATAAATTCCTGGAAAACTGCTGGGGCGTTACAAAGGCCAAAAGGCATTACCAGGTACTCATAATGGCCTGTTCTGGTATTAAATGCAGTTTTCCACTCAACTGATCGACTCTGTACCAGGAGGCATGGGAGGTGAGGGAGGCATGGGTGGGACTATAAAGCTTGGAGTAAAAACGTACAGGAGGCTCCTGCAAGCGCTCCTTAAGAGAAAGTCATTCTCTGAGTCTGGAGTCAATGAGGATGGCAAACGTACAGGAGGCTCCCGCAAGCGCTCCTTAAGAGAAAGTCATTCTCTGAGTCTGGAGTCAGTGAGGATGGCAAACAAGATCAAGCTCTCCAGCTCAGTGGATATATCTTGGGCTGCTATCTCATCCTTGATGGAATCCGAGAGACCATGAGAAAAAGCAGCCATGAGGGCCTCATTGTTCCAAGCAACCTCTGTTGCCAGAGTACGGAATTCAATGGCGTAGTTGGCAACAGTTCTCGTACTCTGTTTGATGGACATGAGGCACTTGGCAGCAGAAGCGGAGTGTACAGGAACGTCACCTGCACAGAGACTGGCGCAGCAGCAGGGACAGCCTGTCAGGGATCCAAGTAGAGCAACAGCAAACAGGATAAGGAGCCAGAAGGGATGTCAGTAATCCAGTCTTTAAACAGAACCGCAGGAGATGGTTTCTTGTGATGTTACCAAGGCGAAGGCAGATCTGAAGTGAGCTGGAAGGCTTTAAGTAGGCAGGTCAGATAAGCTGGATAAGGAACAGTTGGTAACTGTGGAGAGAGATGAGAGCTGGCAATTAGCCAACAACTGAGCAGCCAGTCCAGAGAAGGAAGGGCTAAGCCAGCCCTGACATCTCCAGAGCGTTCTGGACCTCAGACTGGGGCGGAGGTTCATCTTCCAACAGGACAACAACTCTAAGCACACAGCCAAGGTAGCAAAGGAGTGGCTACGGAACAACTCTGTGAATGTCCTTGAGTGGCCCAAACTTTACCCGACTTAACATCTCTGGAGAGATCTGAAAATGGTTGTGTACCGACGGAACCCATCCATCTGATGGAGATTGAGAGGTTCTGCAAAGAAGAATTGGAGAAACTGCCCAAAAATAGGTGTGCAAAGCTTGTAACATCATACTCAAAAAGACTTGAGGCTGTAACTGGTGTCAAAGGTGCTTCAACAAAATATTGAGCAAAGGCTGTGAATACTTATGTACAAAGACTGCATGGAGTTTATGCTGGACAGTAGTTCTGGCAAAATATGCAGCAGTAGCTGCTGGAGTGGTAATGATAGTCTCTGATGCGTGGGCACAATTTGGTGATGCACTGTGTGGCTGCTATCCTCAGAGTTGAGCTCTGCAAACAAACACAAGAATGAAGGAAGAGGGAAGCGCCAGCTAAGTGCAGTATCACAGGGGGTTTATTAACCTCTTTCCGACCGCCGCACGCCGATGTATTTCGGCAGAATGGCACGGGCAGGCATATGGGCGTTTCTGTACGTCCCCCCCACCCAGTGCCTGCGGTGGTCGGAATCATTCCAGGAGTGATCCATGCTGAGGGGGAGGCCACTAATTCATGGCCACCCCCTCGCGATCGCTGAGATGCTTCCTCTGCTCCTGTAATGTAAACAGAAGCAGAGGAAGTGATGTCATCTCTCCTGGTATCGGTCTTTACTTTCCGGCGCCCGAGGAGAGAACACATCAAGTAAGTCTGCACCAACACTACACTAACAGTAGAAAACGTAGGCACACAAATCACCCCCCAATCACCCCCGATCACCCCCCCCCCGCACCCCCTGTTACAGTGACACCAATAGCAGTTTTTATTTCTTTACTGATCACTGCATTGGTGTCATTTGTGACTGTTATAAGTGTTAGGGCAGTTAGTGGTAGGCCCCTTTAGGTCTAGGGTACCTCCCCAACCCCACCCTTTCACCAGTGATCACCATATAAGTGTTACGGGTAACGCTGCTTAATTTGTTTTTTATACCCGCCGTTTATTACCCAATAAAGTTTTAACCCCCTGATTGCCCGGCGTGTGATATAAGTTAGGTTGTAGTGTCAGATAGGATCTGTGTGGCCCCAGGCAGCCTCAGATTAGTGCCAGTATTGCTAACATCCACGCACGCAGCATACACCTCCCTTAGTGGTATAGTATTTGAACGTATCGATATCTGATCAGATCTATACTAGCGTCCCCAGCAGTTTAGGGTTCCCAAAAATGCAGTGTTAATGGGATAAGCCCAGATACCTGCTAGCACCTGTGTTTTGCCCATCAGCCCAGCCCACCCAAGTGCAGTATCGATTGATCACTGTCACTTACAAAACACTGAACACACATAACTGCAGCGTTTGCAGGCCTGATCCCTGCGATTGCTAACAGTTTTTTTTTGGTAGCGTTTGTTACATTTGCTGACAGTCTAGGAGCTTTTTTACCTGTGACTCTCACTAGTGTACCTGAAAATTTAGAGCCCAAAATGGCAAATCAAAGGTACAGTAGTGAAAAGGCCTACATGTTTCGGAGCATGACAGACAGTGAAGAGGAAGTACTCATCTGTCAGATTCAGGCTCCGATTGCGATCCTGTAGAAGACAGCGGCTCCATGACAGATAACTCTGACTATGGAGTTGTGGTCCCTGCAAAGGTCGGGCGTACCAGACCTCGATCTTCTTCTGCTGTTCAGGTGCAAGAACCACAGGGCTCTCGTATGGAGCAGAGAAGTACTAGCGCCGCTATTCCTTCTGGTGAACTGGCAAGCACCAGCGGCCTAGTACACCCTTGTTGTACATCCAGCACTGCAGTAACATGTGGTGATGTGGCGAGTCCCATAAGTGCAGTTCAAGCTGGCGAGGTGGCAAGCACAAGTAGTGTCCCCCTGCCACCAAGAAGAAGACAAAGACAGGCTTGTCGTGCCCATAGTGTCCTTCCTGCAGAATTTGCCACTCCTAATTGGGAACCCACCACTTCTGCAGCACCCGTACTTACTTCCCCCATTCACTGGCCAACCCAGCATTCAGGTGGAAACAGTTGATTTTATGTCACTTGATTTTTATTCGCTGTTTTTCACCGAAGCTCTCTATAGATCTATTGTGGACCAAAGCAATTTGTATGCTGGTCAATACATCGCCGCTAATCTCCAGTCCTTCCTTGCCAGAGATTGGAAACCAATTACGGTTTCCGAATTTAAGACCTTTCTGGGCCTATCCCTCGACATGGGCATAGTTAAAATGAGTACGTTGCAGTCATATTGGTCCACTGACCCAATTTACCATATGCCCGTGTTCTCTGCTTCCATGGCCAGGGCACGATATGAGATGATTTTGCAGTTCTTGCATTTCAACAACAATGAACTCTGTCGTCCTCTGTCGACCCTGGATATGATCAGCTCTACAAAATTCTGCTCCTCGTAAACCACTTCAACCAATGTTTTTTGTTTACTCCCCATCAAGTTGTCTGTGTTGAGTCCCTGATTAAGTTTTCTGGCTGCTTGTCATTCAAACAGTATCTTCCCAGCAAGCGTGCCAAATACGGGGTCAAGATGTGTAAGCTCTGTCACAGGGCCACAGGCTATACATATAGTTTTATGGTTTACGAGGGAAGAGATAGTCACGTAAAGCCGACAAACTGCCCTGACTACATAGGAAGCGCTGGCATGATTGTGTGGGACATGGTGTCACCCTTATTCGGAATGGGGTACCATTTGTATGTGGACAATTATTACACAAGCGTGCCACTTTTTAGTCACTTGTTTGATCATCTGACTGGAGCATTTGGCACTGTGCAATCTAATCGCCGGGGCTTTCCCCAGTGGCTTGTAAATTCCTGTCTTAGGCTGGGGGAAGAGAGCCTACTTCAAGTGTAATAACTTGCTCGCTATGAAGTGGAGGCATAATAAGAATGTTTTCGTTCATACCTCCCTTCATGCAGACACGACAGTCCAAATTACTACGGCGACTGGTGTTGTGGAGAAACCCCTTTGTGTCCACGAATATAACCAAAATATGTGAGGGTGGACCTCAACGACAGTTGTTGGCACCGTACCCAATTGCCCCTAATGCCAGACGCTGGTACAAGAAAATGTCTGTATACTTATTTCAATTGGCTTTGCTGAATGCTCATGTGCTATACAGAGCTTCAGGACGGACTGGATCCTTCCTTAAATTCTAGGAAGAGATCATCAGAGCCCTTCTGTTTCCAGACCATGCTCCACCTCACCTTCCCAATCCAAATACAGTAAGCCAACTGAATGAAAGGCATTTTCCTTATGTCCTCCCGAATACCCCTACCCAACGAGCAACCCAAAGAAAATGTTGTGTCTGTAGAAAGCACGGCTATAGGCGTGACATCCGCTATTTTTGTCCCTCCTGTCCTGGCAATCCTGGTCTTTGTATTGGTGAATGTTTTTAATGCTATCATACACTAGTTGAGTATTAGCGTAGGGTACAGTACTGCACAGACTAGGACACACTTTCACAGGGTCTCCCAAGATGCCATCGCATTTTGAGAGACCCAAACCTGGAACCGAACCGTTACAGTTACAAATAAAAGTGTAAAAAAAAAAGTAAAAAAATAAAAAAACACAAAAAAATATAAATATTCTCTCTCTATTGTTCTGCTCTTTTTTTACTGTATTCTATTCTGCAATGTTTTATTATGTTTTATTGTTAACCTTTTTTTGTTTTCAGGTACACCATTCAGCTGCAGTGCAGATTTATTTATCTTGACAGCAACAGCGTTTTCTCCCAAGGTACATAAAGCGCTGTAGGAGGTGATTTCACCACCACAGTTAAAAAAAAGAGCATATATGGCGAAGCATGGGGCAGCAGGGGTGGAGGAGCGATTTGCTCCTAACTTTTGGGGTGGATGCCCCTATGCTTTGGCATATATATATTTTAGGCACAGGTTGCGTTTATTTTTTACTATGCTTTTTTTTTGTATTTGCTTTGCAGGTATGGTAAGTCTTACTGTTATACTATAATGTTACTTTGTTTTATTGTTAACCATCATTTGCTTAGCAGGTACGCCATTTGACTGCAGCTAGGATTTATTTATCTTGACAGCAATAGTGTTTGCTCCCACGATACATAAAGCCATGACTCCAGCGATGTAGGAGGTGATTTCACCACCACAGTTAAAAACAAAATGGTGCATGTATGCCCATCATTAGAAGTGGGTGGAGGAAGGGCGGTATTCTAATGGTGGGCATACCCACCGATCAATCTCTTTTTTTCATTCAGCCCACAGGCTGCATGAAAAAAAAGATTACAATATATGCCCAACAAGGACCAGCAACGTACTGGTATGTTGCTGGACTTTGAGTGGTTATACCAGAATGATGCCTGCGGGTTTAGGTATCATCATGGTATCATTCTTTTCAGCCAGCAGTCGGCTTTCATGTAAAAGCAATCCTAGTGGCTAATTGCTTTTACAAACAGTGGGAGGGAATGACCCTCCCACCGTCTTCCATGGTTTTCTCTGGCTCTCCTGTCCCAATAGGGAGCCTGGGAATGCAGCCGGTGGTTCTGCCAGCTGACCATAAAGCTGATCAGAGACCAGAATGTCTCCAATCATCTCTATGGCCTAAGAAACCGGAAGCTACGAGCATTTCATGACTTCGAGTTTGCTGAATATAAACAGCACCATTGGAAAAATTGCGAAAGCATTTTATCACACCGATATTGGTGTGGTCAGATGCTTTGAGGGCAGAGGAGAGATCTAGGGTCTAATAGACACCAATTTTTTCAAAAAAGAGTACTCGTCACTACCTATTGCTATCATAGGGGATATTTACATTCCCTGAGATAACAATAAAAATGATATTAAAAAAATAATAATAAAAAATTAATTAAATGAACAGTTTAAAAATAAAATAAAAAAAGCAAAATAAATAATAAAAAAATAAAAAAAAGCTCCCCCCCCCCCCCCCCCGCTCTCGTGCAAAGGCAAACGCAAGTGTCGGTCGGGCATCATATGTAAAAAGCAATTGCACCATGTATGTGAGGTATCACCGCAAAGGTCATATCGAAGGCAGTAATTTTAGTAGTAGACCTCCTCCGTAAATCTAAAGTGATAACCTGTAAAGGCGTTTAAAGGCTTTTAAAAAGGTATATAGTTTGTCACCGGTGCACATTTGTGCGCAATTTTAAAGCATGTCGTGTTTGGTATCCATGTACTTGGCCTAAGTTCATCTTTTTTAGTTCATCAAACATTTTGGCAATATAGTGTGTTTTAGTGCATTAAAATTTTAAAAAAGTGTGTTTTTTCCAGAAAAAAATGTGTTTGAAAAATCGCTGAGCAATGGAAGATTTCCCCTTACCTCTTCTTTTGGTGCATGATAAGTCCCCTCCTATTGAAAGATTTCCTTCACTTCCTGTTTTGGTGATAACTGTAAAATGCAACCATCTCTTTTAGCCCAAGTGACAATGGTCACTAGGATGAATCTTCCCAATTGGCAGCTATCTAAAACTAACAGAATTCGTTTTTTTGTCCTCTTTACCCATCTGGGTAAAATGGTGACTGGAGAGTGGATCTCATCCTTCGTATTCTTTTGGTCACATGGCCAGTTGTCCAGTCTTTGGTTGGTTGTCTTCTGGGTGATTCATTTTGGCCTTCTCTTTTTCTCTGTAGATGCGTCCTTTACCTCAGGGAAAGTGGCCCTTTATGTTCTGGCTCTTCGCTCTTCGTGTGTTGATCCCAGCAACATCTCTGTCCAACAAGGAAGCATTAACCTTGTCCAGCTTCTGGAGAACAAGACTCGTGAAGAGCTGCGTGCTTTTGGTAAGTTATAAAAACAAGCTCTGGTCAAAAAGAAACCTTAACAGTGTTAAAAAAAGAATGTATATTGTAGCTGTTTTTGTATATACTTTATTAGTCATGGTAAGAAAAAATTGAATTGGTATACTAGTTTGTCAGGTAAATATAAAACACTGCATCTTATTATTAGTATTATATATTATTAGTCTTCTGTCAAGCCAGTAGCTGGAGCTTTATGCCGCATACACACAATCGGAATTCTCGTCGGAAAAAGCTCTGATGGTTTTCCCGACGGAATTCCGACGGAATTCGGCTCAAGCTGTCTTGCCTATACACGGTCACACCAAATTCCGATCGTTTATAACGCGGTGACGTACAACACGTACAACGGGACTAGAAAAAGGAAGTTCAATAGCCAGTAGCCAATAGCTTCTGTCTCGTAGTTGAAGCTGAGCATGCGTGATTTTTGGCATGTCGGAATTGCATACACACGATCGGAATTTCCAATAGAAAGTTTTTCTGTCTGGAAAATTGAGAACATGCTATCAATTTTTGGCTGGCGGAAATTCGGACAGCTAAATTTCGATTGAGCATACACATGGTCGCATTTTCCGATGAAAAGCTCTCATCAGTCTTTTTCTGGCCAGAATTCCAATCGTGTGTACGCAGCATTAGAGTCCTTTTCATATTTTCCTTTATTTACCACTTGACCTCTGGAAGGTTTTACCCCCTTCATAACCAGGGCATTTTTTGCTATGTATTACTTTAACTGGCAATTGCTCGGTCATGCAACGCTGTACCCAAATTAAATTGACATTTTTTTTTTCCACAGAAATAGAGTTCTCATTTGGTGGTATTTCATCACCCCTGGGTTTTTTGTTTTTGTTCTATAAACAAAACGAGACCAAAATTTTGAACTGTGCGGCATGGTAAAGCAAGTCTGAATCCCTCCCAGACAACCCATCACCCAGATGGAACACCATATGATGGAAACTATACCCTGCAATCATAGAAAATCACCCAAACATACCCTGGAACCCCCACAGTGCAGGGAGAATGTGGTCCACTGTCAACAGGGCGACAACCCACTCTGCCAAAGTATGGTTGTAGAGAGCTAAAGGGGAAGCCTCATAAAAACTGTAAAAGGAAGCTCAACTAGAATATAAAGTAGAGGGCTAAAATGCCTCAATACATACCTGAAAGCAAAATTTGTGTCGTATAGAGGGGCGCTGGTGAGACTAATGGTGTATAATTAATCCTCGAAGGAGCGTATATGCAGATAGTTGGCAGAAAATGAACTGAATTAGAAAGAGAAAAATTGAAAAAATTGTTGGAAGAAAAACAGGTATGGAAAAAAAAAATGAAAAAAAAAGGTAAAAAAAGGTAAAAATACTGACAGAAATAAAATAAAGAAACCTTGAAAAAAAGATTCAAGGCTTAGCCTGAAAACTGGAATCAAAAAGATACAATCCAGGGCTTCAGCGAGTTTGGACAAGGGTAACACCAGCAGAAGGATATCCACACAAATGGTATGCACAAACCTAATTATGAGGCAAACAAATCCCATTGAATGAAGGTACTTCCTAATTCCGTCCAAGATTAGAAAAGAAAGCCAAGGAAAACCACAAACGTTGCCAAGGTGAATGTTTACCTCCAAAAGGACAGTCCAATAGAGCAGCGCCCAATATGTCAGCAAAAAAAAGGAATGCCGGCGTATACCTTTAAAGCCCCCCACCCGATTGGCACCAAAATTTAGTCAATCAGGAGCGGACAAAAAGCGGCCAATGTACCTGTGCAATGTCAACCACACGGCACCGACAATTTTGAAAAAAACACAATATTTATTACTTTTTGCTATAATAAATATCCCAATTTAAAAAAATAAATAAATTGTCCCTCAGTTTAGGCCGATATGTATTCTTCTACATATTTTTGGAAAAAAAAAATCGCAGTAAGCATATATTGATTGGTTTGCGCAAAAGTTACAGCGTCTACAAAATAGGGGATAGATTTATGTCATTTTTATTATTATTTTTTTTTTTACTACTAATGGCGGCGATCTGTGATTTTTATCACGACTGTGACATTGCGGCGGACAGATCGGACACTTTTGGCACTATTTTGGGACCATTGACATTTATAAAGCGATCAGTGCTATAAATATGCACTGATTTACTGTATAAATGTCACTGGCAGGGAAGGGGTTAACACTAGGGAGCACTGATGGGGTTAAATGTGTGTCCTAGGGAGTGATTCTAACTGTGGGGGGAGGGGACTGATGAGGGGAGGAGACCGATCGGTGTTCCTATATACAAGGAACATATGATTAGTTCACCTCTCCCCTGACAGGACGTGGATCTGTGTGTTTACACACACAGATCCACGTCCCTGCTCTGTGATGAGCAATCGCAGGTGCCCGGAGGACATCGGAACCACCGGGCACACGCATCGGGTCCCCAGTGATGCGGGCACGCTCTCCACAATGCTGGGAAGCCGAGGACGTCATATGAGGTCCACCCAGAGGGAGGAGGGGTTCCTGCAGCTGTAATTTTTTACGATGGCCCGGTATGGAAGTGGTTAAAAGAGAAGTATGGGTTTGGGGTTCCTTCCCTCCATCATACTTACCTAGGTGGATGCAGCATCGGTCCCCCGCCGTCTCTTCACTGAGAACCGAGCCATCAAACACCGCCCGATGGCTCGGTTCTTACAGATCCCCGAGCGGAGAGCTGCTGACTGTCAGTCAGCAGCTCTCCTCTATCTGCTCCTCCACACTCACTGGAGCGCTCAGCTGTGGAGGTGGAGGGGAGCGGTTCACTGAGAGGCTGAGACAGCCATCAGTCCAGGCACCTGGAGGATCCAGACTACCAGGGAGGGGTTGATACAGTGCCTGGACTGATCTGTGTGATGTCAGCAGAGAGCGGACTTCAGACCGCTCTCTGCTGAAAACGGGTCACAGGAGTGCAAAACGGATTGCACTCCTGTGACCCTTAGGGGAAGCCCAGCCGAACAAGCTTAGGCTGGACTTCTCCTTTAAGAGCACAAAGTATCACTTTTGTCTGCTGCTTCGATCTTCTGCTATCAATCTGAATCACGTCTGACAAGTTTTCCTGATGGGGAGGCACTGACAGCCTCAATTCTGTTCCAGTGTGGAGGGGGTGGTGTGTCCCTTCTCTCCAATCAGCTGTCAGAGTTCTCCTCACTGAGCTCTGCAGAGGTTGACTTCAGCTCTCCACCCCCTTTTTTCTGAACTCTCAGACAAACGTTATAATTCAGCATTTTGAACAGATGTAGAGAAGAGACGGCTGCAGATAGATGGGGGCAACTTATGTAGGAGGATTTGTTTTAATCTCTGTGTATCACCTGTGGCCAGTCACTTCACTGGGTTATGTGTAGCGCTGGCTCCTGACGAGCAGGCGCTATATGTTTTTCAAAGTTAAATCTCCTGAAACCACAGTTGGGTTTTGGGGCTAATTTTACTAAATTATGGTTTCAGCACCAATCCACCTGGGTTGCACTGGGTTCTCCTTGACCGCAGGTGTCGCTGTCACCGCCGGCAGGTGTGAGAACACAGTCTAGCTGGGTGTATTAAATGCCCCGTTTCTTTCGGAACCAGACCAGTGGGAGTGTTCTCCTGCTGTGCATTCTGGGAGAGGGTATTTAAGGTACTGACATCACATGCTTCGGAGGTTCCGGAGAATATTTTCTGTCTGTTTGGTTCTGGTCCTCCTGACCAGCCCCCATGGCCCTCCTGGCCTGGGGTGCGGAACCATGAATTTCCAAGCTTCGGGGCTGGCTAGCCCGAGGCGACGCAACTGCAGGGACAGGCCTGAATGGATATCGGGGCCTATTGATTCAAAGGTGGTCCGGTGCCGTCTCATCTAGGGAGAGGGACTGGAGAAGCATCCAGGGGAGGACTCTTCAAGGAGAAGGCCATGCAAAAGGCTGGCTTCTCTGAAGGAGTCTGGAGGCTCAGTTGAAGGAAACTGCATGGATCTACACTCATACGGTATCGCCAGATCGGCTGAGAGATACTGGTACCATATGATAGCTCTTTAAATTTGTCTATGTCCCTCAGTTACATTCAAGTCTGTGGCAGAGACTTTATCAAGTATTCTACATTCAAGTCTGTGGCAGAGACTTTACTTAACACCTCACCGGCTGCTAGGCCTAGTGAGAGGAGGTCTATCCGGGGGTTGTAAAATCCAGCTGTGAAACGGTTATTCTCTGGATTTCTTCTTATAAGAGACTTTCCATTTTTTGCAGTCCAAAGTACCTGAACTTAATCCTAACCCTCTACCCTAAATTGTGAGACTACTACTTCTACTTCAAATAAATAACCCAAAAGAAGATTCAGTGTCAGTTTTCACATTTCTTTGGGCCATTTAAATCCAGGGAAACCCTAGATGGAGAAGCAGTCAAGAAGGTAAGGGTAAGCCCAACAAAACCAGCAGCTCCTTTGGGGTTCAGTGCTACATACTGTATGTAAGGGTTTTGTTAGGAATTTCCCTTGTGATCAGTAAAAACTCCAGGTGTTCTGAGAAGCAGGAAAATTTATTTCTGATGTGGCCCACAACAGAGAGACATGCTTACAGAACAAAAGCTGAAGAAAAATGTCTCCCAAAAGAAAGTGTCCCGCCTTCACATACCCCACAAGAAAAACATCTCTATGCTTCTATTGGCTGAGGGAACATAAATAGCGTTGTCATGGCACAGGATGGCATTTTATTTTGATATTCATGTTCCCGTACATTCTTAGGCTATCATATTTAGTTAAATCTAATCATCCTACTTACTATGGAGTTAATTAGGACAAAACAATACAATGAGTTAATACAATAATGTGCTCAGAAGTAAGCTTTTTAACAAATCAGTCTCAGGACTATTGTTTTTCTAATAGTCACACAAACATTTGAAACTTTTCTAACAGTTTAGATTCACGTTACAGTGTCAATCAGCCATAGCCAACTTGGTGTCAGGGAGCATCTGCTATGATGTCTGAGTAGCTATCCAACAGTGCTCAACATGTCCTTTGTCATGTATTTAAAGTGGTTGTAAACTCTTAGCCCCTGTACACACGGTCGGAGATTTTGCCAACCAAATCCGTCGAATTTTGCCCGTCGGATTTAGTCCGACGGATTGTGTCCGAAACTGTTGCATACACACGGTCGGGCCAAGTTGGCAAAAAAAACGATCTTTCAGAACGCGGTGACGTAATTTCGTTACGATGGGACTACATTCAGGCTAGTGGCCAATAGCTTTGATGTAGGAATTTGATCTGAGCATGCGTGGCACTTGGTATGATCAAAATCCTCTACACATGATCGGATTAGGTCCGTCCGGCCCAGTTGGTCGGGAAATATTTCCAACATGTTGGAAAATTGGGTCGGACGGAGATTCGGACGGAATCAGTCCGATGCATACCACACACAGTCGGATTATCTGACGACACAGTCCGATAAGACTCATTCCGACAGATTCTCCGGCCGTGTGTACAAGGGCTTACAGACCACTTTGTGCTACAGGTAAGCCTATAAAAAAGTATACCTGCAGCTACCCGGGATATCTCCTAAACCTGAACTGTTTAGGAGATATCCCCTGTATTTGCATGTGCCGACGTCATCGGCACATGTGCACTGACACAAACTGAAGCAACGGCACGTATATGTCCCGTTGCTTCAGTGAGTGGGCCGTTACTGCGCACATGCACGGGAGTGACATCATTGCAGCTCTGGCCAATCACAGCGCCGGAGCCGCGATACCCAGAAGTAACCCCCGGGAGTGATGTCTTCGGCCGGTGCTGTGTATGGGCACCGGAGCGAGGGCTTCGATCTCAGGTGAGTATTACATAATGAGCTAGTATGCTATGCATACTAGCTTTTATGCCTTTTTTTATTTTTTTTACAACCCACTTTAATGTTTATTTGTTCACATATAGCAAATGTAAAAAAATTTAGTAAAACGAAAAGGTATACAACAGTATTTTGAAAAGATATAAAATTCACGAAAATCATTATAGCTTGCATTGCATTTAAAAAACAACTCCACTCCCTTTTGGTGAGCTGTCGTGCCTATAACTGAAAGCTAGAGATGGGGGAACAGTGGAAGGGTATTAAAGTCTAATATACGGCACCTAGAACTGAGGCTTGCATTGCTGTACTTGGTTCCATAAATAGTGATGGCTTTAGTGCAAATTAAAAATATCACGTGTAAAGTATGACTCTTGTGGGGAAAAGTTTTAGGGCCTCTGCAGGATTATTTTTGCTGTCCAAACTGGAAAGATTTTCCTTGTGGCATTGATTATGAGTTTGTTAGCGTGTATGAATAATCACTGATTCTTATTACAGAAAATGGGTCATCTCCAAACGCATCCGTAATAACCACCTGGTACCAGGTAGGTCTGGACCTTCTCGGTCTCTGCACCATGTCCAGCCCTTATACTAGTACGGCAGCACGCATTGTGGCCAATCACACTACACCAGAGGTGTGTGGTAATGTAGGTGAGTATATGAACTGGACCTATGGTCAGATTTCTGCAATATCCAACACACCCAGTTAACAATATTTAACTAACATCAATTTATTTTGACAAAATTCGAATGAATTGTGCAAAGCCTGGCAGTGTACCCTAAATCTTGCAGTGCGCAGGCCCCAACTCCCAGGCTCTCAGTGTATAACTTACTGCTGACCTTACTGCTGACCTCTGCTCTCTCTGCGTTAGTTGCTTCTGATCTCTTTTCTCTGTGCGTTACTAATGTCTGACTTCTGTTTTCTTTGGATTACTTACTCCTGACCTATGAACTCAATGTTTTACTTACTGATGACTTCTGCTGTCCACTCATTATTTGCTCCAGACAAGCCCGGTGCTGCAGGAATTAACAACTCTGTAAGCAGAGGGCTTACATGACAGTGTTATACAATGATTGGTGGGCTGTTATAGTGGGCACTGGGTAGGATTGGCTGTACAAGCAGTGGGAAGGGTCTGAGCATAATGTAGGGGCGGACCCTGCCCACATTCGACAGCAGAATCTCCAAGGAAAGTTCAGGAGAAGCAGCTTGTATGAGGTGTGCAGCTACTTTCCTTTTTAACAGCATGGCAGCCATGGAGGAGATGCTGGCTCGTTTTAGGGCTGAGGCAATCACCCGGGGGGGCATCCTGGCTGGAAGACACTTTATTTCAGGTGCTGAGTGAGCCGGTGGTGATGCCCGCAGATGGGGGAGAGGGGGGGTCATGAGCGTGGAGGTCCTGACCGCCGATAAGATTTTCTCCAGACCCCCCCACCCAGGGACACACCATCACAAAAGAGCCCAGGGAGGGCTCCATCGGGCCCCCCGGCGAAGCACGCAATCAGGAGGAGTGGGGGGCGGCAGGACAGCGCTTCCCCCACTAGGCACAGACTGGGGAGTACTCCAGGGGGAGGTCTAAGAGAGGCAGCTAGGCCCAAAATGCGGGGGGGGGCAGTCACAGGTGGGCCCAGCCCCTGGCAGTGTGCCTGCAGGGTCAGGGTCTCAGCGAGGGAGATCCCGGGCAGTGGTGGTTGATCATTACACCCCCACGGCCAGGACCACCAGGCCAGAAGTGGAGGGACAGAGGAGCAAGACACCGGGACAAGAGAGGACGGCTGGAGTTGTGATGGACTGCGCCGGCTCCATGAAAGCCGAGAAATTGGTGAGCGGGTATGCGGCAAGGCGTCAAGCGAGATGTGCTGGCTTACCCTCGGCATCCAGGGCCGTGTCCCCAGGAGGGCTGTCTGTAGAAGAGGAGGAAAGGTCAGACCAGAGGTCGGAAGGTGAAGTGTCCGGGTTGGACCAATACCTCCTGATGGGTTGCTCCATATCGTGTGCCCTTTTTGAGACTTTTAGCTCATTCGTGGAATGGGTGTGGGATGTCTCAGGAGTTAACTCCATTATACATAACTTGGACAATTTTCTCTGCATGGGAACACCGGATTCCAGGGTCTGCGGGATTCTGCTAGCAACGCTGGAACAGATAGCGGAGCGTTTTGGCATACCTCTAGCCCCGGAGAAGACTGAGAGGCCCAGGAAGGTGATCACCTTCTTGGGGATAGTGCTAGATTCCGAGGCAATGGAGTGCAGGTTGCCAGAGGACAAGCTGGAGGATCTCAAAAAGGGGATAAAAGACATGCTGGACAAACGCAAGGTGCAACTGAGGGTACTTCAATCACTGTTGGGGAAACTCAACTTTGCGTGCCGGATTCTGCCGATGGGTAGAACGTTTTGCCGATGGCTGTCGGCAAGCACGGCGGGGGTAAGGTTGCCCAAGCACTTTGTGCGACTGCTGAAGGTGCATAGGGAGGATTTGAGAGCCTGGCATCGCTTCCTGGAATCCTTTAACGGGAGAGCATTGTGGATGTCGAGGCCGGTGAGCAATTTAGATCTGGAATTGTTCACTGACGTGGCTGGAGTGTTTGGTGTTCGGGGCCTTCTTTCAGGGTCAATGGAGTGCAAGTCCGTGGCCACAGTCTTGGGTATCCCCGGGGTTCACAAAGAATTTGGTACTGCTGGAATTGTTTCCGGTGGTACTGGCCATGGAGCTGTGGGGTGCATCGTTCAAAGACAAGAAGGTGCATTTCCATGGTGAACATCATCCCCGCCGGTTGTAAGGCTGTAGCACTGTCTGCAGCTGAATGTGTTTATTCATGCAGTGCACTTGCCTGGTATCGAGAACGTGATTGCTGATGCATTATCTCGTTTTCAGTGGGACAAGTTCCGGGAGTTGGCGCCAGTCATGGAGCAACACGGAGTTCCTTGTCCCGACTGGTTGTGGGGGCATTGGACGAATCGCCGGATGGATCAGGAAGTCGGTGAGCGAGTCCACGTGGGCTGCGTATGGTACAGTATGGCAGGAATGGTGGGCCTTCGTTCAAGAGGTGGGGGAGGATCTACTGGGCCCTTAAGTGAAGTGTTTGATGCTGTATTTTTTAGCCAGCCACATTGAGGAAAGGGCATCAGGGTCGGTGGCTTATTACAACGGCAGGCTTGGCATTTGTTTAAATGGCAAGGGCTGCCAGATTTTACGAAGGATTTTTTGAGTGCACCAAGCCCGGAGGGATATTGGAAGACAGTGGGGTGCCCTGATGCTAGGCGTCCGGTGTTGTTTGATATCCTATGTGGCATGCTAGGGCAATTGACTGCTGTTTGCTCCTCAGATTATGAGGCTGATTTGTTCAAAGTGGCCTTTCTTTTGGCTTTCTTTGGGGCCTTTAAAATCGGCGAAATGGTTAACCCCTCCAAGAAGGTTCAAGGGGGCATTGGGTGTCGGGATATTCATTGTAGCGAAGAGGGTTTCTATACTGCTATGCACATCCAAAACGGACCAGTTAGGTAGAGGCAGGATGGCGTGTGTTCATCCTTTGCAGGGATCGTCCTTATGTCCAGTGGAGGCGGTTAGGGTTTCTTTGGGACCTAGGCCGGAGGTGTTGGGTTTATTTTTGATACATGCGGATGGTTCTTCCTTGTCTCGGTTCCAGTTTATTTCTGTTTTCAGAAAATGCCTGAGGTTTTTAGGTTTAGCGCACAAGGAGTTCTCGTCTCAATCGTTTCGCATAGGGGCAGTGACTGAAGCGGCTAGGTGCGGGTTGGATGACGAACCAGTTAAGTGCATTGGGCGTTGGGAGTCTGGGAGGTTTAGGCTATATGCCCGCCCCCAGCTGTTGTAGAACTTGGCTTCGCCAGGTAAAAGGCATTGGGGGATATGATGTCTGTTGGGGTTGTTAGGTCATGGTGGTGCATTTTGTTTTCTGTTGCAGGTGCTGAGCCGTGCCTGATTTGGATTTTGGGCCACTCATATGTGTGCTGGGGGTGAGAAGGGCGGACGTCAGACCAAATGGATGACAATTGGGCTTCTCCATACGGGAAGCTTGTGTCCGTTGGTTGGGATTTCCGGGAATGTTATGAAGCAGGATGGTGTTGGAGGTACATCGTTTTTCACGGCTGGATAAACCACCCAATGTTCTGATTTTACATGTGGGTGGGAACAATTTGGGGGTCGACCTGACCCCCAAATCGTTCCCACCGACATGTAAAATGGGGAATGCTGGATATCACCAGGGACATGAAATTTGACTTGTTGCGGCTGCACAAGTCTTTTCTGGACATGATTATAGTGTGGTCGGACATGGTGGCTCGCACATCCTGGAGGATGGCCAGATGAGTGTAAGGGGTGAATAGGGCCCGACGAAAGATCAACAGGGACATCAGTAGATTTGTGGTGGGGAACGAGGGCCTAGAAATCAGGCATTTGGAACTGGAGGTAGGGACATGGTGGTACTTACGTGGAGACGGCGTGCAATTGAATGACGTAGATATCAATCTGTGGGCCCTGGGGCTCCAGGATGGCGTGCAGCGAGCTTTGAGGGTGTGGAGGGGCTCCCAAGGGTAAGGGGATTCCCCTTGGTTGCTGTGGCTGGTGTTTGATCTTTGCGGGTGAGGAAGAGATTTCGGAATGGAGAGTCAAGATCTGCTGGTGGTATGGTTCCTGATGGTGGTACCTCAGATAATGGAGGTTATCTGGAAATTGGTCATGGGGGCACTGCAGTAAGTGGGTGTCTCTGAGCCAGCCTGTTGGCTTGAAGCCTAAAAACCCATGTCAGAGGGACCGCAGTGTCGTAATCTGTTTTCTGTGTGTTACCTGCTCCTGACCTCTGTGCTCTGTATGTTACTGTATGTTACTTACACCTGGTCCAATTATACACTTTCGACCCATAGCAGCATAGGCTGAGGTTTTATTTAACCATAGCCTACTATTACTGTCCCTCCCACTATTACTGTAATTTGGCCACACTCACAATTTTCTGCAGAGCTATGCCTGCTTTGCGTCTTAATGCCCAAGACATTTTGTCCATTAGGCATACAGAGTTAACATCAAAAAGGTTGCCAGAATGACCAAAGACTCTGAAGGTAATATATTTACTCACAGTTACTTATATAGAGAGCATGTGAAGGAGATCTGTGACTACCAAGCAAATATCCTGTGCTCTTCTGGATTGGAGACTTCAGACCACCTCCCTAGAGGAGCCTCCTTCTCCATAGTGGCATCATGGTTTGCTATGACTATAGTTATGCCACTGTTTTAACCACTTCACCTCCAGAACATTTGACTGCTCAGTGACCAGGCCATTTTTGGCGATACGGCACTGCTTCATTTTAACTGACAATTGTGTGGTCATGTGACGCTGTACCAAAGCAAAACTGACGTCATTCTTTTCCCACAAATAGAGCTTTCTTTCAGTGGTATTTGATCGCCTCTGCGTTTTTGATTTTTTGTGCTATAAACAAAAGAGCACCAATTTAAAAAAAAAAAAAAAAAACATGATATCTTTTACTTTTTGTTATAATAAATATCCCACATTTTTTGTCAGTTTTGGTCGATATGTATTCTTCTACATATTTTTGGTAAAAAAATCACAATAAGCGTATATTGATTGGTTTGCACAAAAGTTATAGCGTCTACAAAATAGGGGATAGATTTGTGGCATTTTTATTATTATTTTATTTTTTACTAGTAATGGCGGCGATCTGCGATTTTTATCGGGACTGCGATATTGCGGCGGACAAATTGGATACTTTTGACACATTTTTGGGACCATTGACAATTATACAGCAATCAGTGCTATAAAAATACATTACTGTATAAATGTCACTAGCAGGGAAGGGGTTAACACTAGGGAGCGATCAAGGGGTTAGCTGTGTTCCCTAGGTGTGTTCTAACTGTAGGGGGGATGGGACTGTCTAGGAGGAGAGAGAGATCGGTGTTCATACATAGTATGAACACACGATCTGTCTCTACTCCCCTGAAAGAACCGGGATCTGTAATGAGAAAACGCGGGAGCCCGGCAGTCATCTCACCCACCGGGCACATGCTGCGGGTGCGCGCATGCCCCTAGTGCCCAAAAAGCAAAGCGAAGTAAGGTATTGTCGCTTCGCCCAGCCGTACCATTCTGCCACAGTAAAACTAATTGACATGTGAACTAATTTCTAAGGTAATATTCATAGGGTAATACAGCATTTTTTTTTTTTTTATTATTTAAAATATGCCTAATTCCATTGTTAAAGAAATATTCTGTAGTCCCAACTGGGAAAGTGTACCGGAAGATGACAACACTACAGCAGCAATAATAGTCAGCACTGATGGAAAGAGGTGAAAATGTATTATTTATTGTCAAAGGTTTTCATCATTAGCATAACCAAAGCTCTGCCTTCACAGACACAGCAGCCGTAGTAGTGATGGGGTTGGTTTGTGTGCTCGGCATGGAAAATATCCCCGAAAAAACACTTACAGAAGTGAGGACAACTCTGTCTGGTCTCCTGAATTTTATTTTGGAGCATCAAAAAGATGGACTCATCGGAAATGTTTACAGCACGGGCCTAGCTGGACAGGTATGAACAGTACACTTGTATGTTTAGGATGAGGTGTATAGAAGTGTATTTAAAAAAAAAAATTTAATATATTGTGGTTCACCAGTTCTCAGCTGTGCTGGCTGTTTTGGTTTTCCCTTTTTCAGGTTTTTTTATTATTTTATCTGGTGATCCTGCCAGTAACATACTGCTTGGCTCAGGGTGCCAAAACTCAAGCATTGTTTTGTATTCATGTAGGAGCTGCATTGTCATCCAAAGACAGGACTACAGAACATGTCCCCTTGCCCTCGTCTCCATAACATAGAGGGGACATATTTCGGTAGTCCACAGAGGTAAACTGGGCAGGGCTGATAACACTGTTTGAGATAACACTACAGACAGCACCGGAACCGGAAGTTACGTTTTCATCAAACTTCTGGAAGGATCAACAGGTATTTTCTTTGCACATCTCAAAAAGATATATGCAGACCTTAAAGTGATACTAAACACACACTGTTTAACCACTTCAGCCCTGGAAGGATTTACCCACTGCCTGACCATTTTTTGCGATACGAGACTGTGTCGCTTTAACTGACAATTGCTGTGCCCAAACAAAATTGACGTCCTTTTTTTCCCACAAATAGTGCTTTCTTTTTGGTGGTATTTGATCACCTCTGCGTTTTTTATTTTTTGCGCTATAAACAAAAAAAGAGCGAAGATTTTGAAAAAAAATGTAAAAAAACACATTTATTCATCAGTTTAGGCCGATATGTATTCTGCTACAAATTTTTGGTAACAAAATCCCAATAAGCGTATATTGATTGGTTTGCGCAAAAGTTATTGTGTCTACAAAATAGGGGCTAGATTTATGGCATTTTTATTTTATTTTTATTTTTTACTACTAACTGCGGTGATCAGTGATTTTTAGCGGGACTGCGACATTGCGGCAGACAGATCGGACACCTAACTGATATTTTTGACACTTTTTTGGGAACCAGTAACATTATTACAGTAATCAGTGCTAAAAATATGCACTGTTATTGTACTAATGACACTGGCAGGGGAGGGATTAACATCAGGTGTGATCAAGGGGTTTAATGTGTTCCCTGCAGGTGTTTTCTAACTGTATGGGGGACTGTGTGACTGGGGAAACACACAGATACATCTTCCTGCTTAGCAGAAAGACAGGTTCTGTGTGATCTCCCCAGTCAGAACAGGCAGATCCCCGTTCTATCACTGTGGGGAACAATTGTAGGTGGCCAGCAGACATTGAGTCCGCCGGACCCGCTGATTGGCTCCCCTGCTGGCCAAAGGGAGCAAGCTGGGTCAGAAAAAATTGCCTGTTTTACTCTACAGCTGGGGGTATGCTGCTGGCAGACGTGTTGCAAGGACCTGTGACACCCTTCGCTATACCATCATCCCTGTCAGTGGAGGCTGCTGAAGGTCATGAGATATAGCAGGGGTAGACATGAAAGGTGAGGAGTGAGAAGAAGAATTGTGTCCCTTGTGTGGCTTTCAGGTGCTCTTGCCAATGGGCTGAGAGGTTAAATACCTTGTCAAGGATGTGGTACCTACATGGATGCTGTTTTTGCCATGCTATCTGCTTGCGGCAGAGATTGCAAATTGCAACAGTACATTTAGCTGCACATGTGCTAAAAAAGGACCAAACGGCTGAGCTGTGGGAAGTGGGCAAGGAGAATCTGGTGGAATAGGGTGGCTGCTCTCTACTGTTCAAATATGATTGCTTGAAGAGGAGATCCTGCCTCGTTGGGGTTGTGCCTCCCCCTCAATTTTCTTCCTCTGCTCTATCCAACACCCAAGTCGCATCTGTGGCCTCATTATCATCATCATCCCCTCCATCCTCATCCCTGGAGCCAACTTGGCAATACGCTACAGTTGGGGGAACATAGTTACATAGTTATATATTTGGTGAGGTTGAATAAAGATAATAATTTCCCATATCCCTGTATATTGTGTTTGCTAAGATGCACGTCCAAGAGTCTTTTAAAACTATCAATACTTCCTGCTGACACTACTGATTGTGGAAGAGTTTCACATCCTTACCGCCCTGACAGTGAAAGACCCCCTACGCAATTTAAGATTAAACCACTTCTCTTCCAGTCTCATTGTGTGGCCCCAAGTCCTCTTGACTGAAAAGTTTCATACTTACACTGGGATCCCCGTTGAGATATTTGTATATCACTATCATATCTACTATCAAGCGTCTCTTCTCCAGGGAGAATAAATGTAGTGCTTGTAGTCATTCTCGTAATTGAGGTCCTCCAGGCCTCATATTCATTTTGTTGTTTCACTTTAATCATCATTAAAATCATTGCTCCCGAAAAAACTGAAGTTTTTAAAACTTTTTTTTTGCAGGACCCAGGTCCCCAAACACTTTTTAGGACAGTAACTTGCATATTAGCCTTTAAAATGAGCACTTTAGATTTTGAACGTTTGAGTCCCATAGACTTTAATAGGGTTCTAAAGTTCACACAAAGTTTAGGTCTGATCGCAGGTTCTGGTGCGAACCAAAGAGGTCATAGAGGAAGAAGGCCATAGAGGAAGAGGCCATAGAGGAAGAAGGCCATAGAGGAAGAAGAAGAGGAGGGGGTGAGGAGAGAGCCGTGGCAGAATCACCACTAGCATTTTGGAGGTGTGGTGGCGGCGGAACAAGCTCTAATGCCCCGTACACACGAGCGGACTTTTTAACATCCAAAGTCCGAAGGACCGAGTCCGTCAGACTATCCGATCGTGTGTGGGCTGCAACGGACTTTTGATTCGCCAAAGTCTGACGGACTTTAGAAATGAAGCATGCTTCAAATTTTCCCGAAGGAACTCCGCCGGACCCGGTCCCCTTCGAAAACTCCGCTCGTGTGTATGCTACTCCGACGGACTAAAACCGACGCTAGGGCAGCTATTGGCTACTGGCTATGAACTTCCTTATTCGAGTCAGGTCGTACGTCATCACGTTCGAATCCGTCGGAGTTTAGTGTGATCGTGTGTGGCCAAGTCCGTTCGGCCGAAAAGTCTGTCAGAACTCCGTCGGAACTCCGGCGGAACTCCGGCGGAACTCCTTTGGAAGTCTGTCGGACATAAGTCCTCTCGTGTGTACGGGGCATAACAATACTGAACCCTGTTCTGCATCCTTCCCAGCTGCCAGCAGAGTTACACAGTGCGGCGTGAAAGAAAGGTAACGTGGTTCAACGAGGCCAAGACATTGCCTTCCACATTCTGGTAGAGAGCCAGAATGGCCTTCCGTGAAAAGAAATGGCGTTTGGGAACCTGCCACTGAGGTACCGCACATTGTACAAATTCACGAAAGGGGGCAGTGTCTACCAGCTGAAAAGGCAGCAGTTGCAGTGCTAGCAATTTGGCCAAACTAGCATTCAAATGCTGAGCATGTGGATGGCTGGGACCAAATTTCTTTTGACGGTTTAGCAACTAGGGTAGGGAAATTTGCCTGCTAAAATCTGATGTTGGTGTATCGCTAGCAGATTTCCCGCAAATACTTGGGACACCTATTTCTATACCTTCATTCCTCTCAGTGCAGGTTTCTGAGAGGACTGGAGCTATAGTGTGGTTGGAGATCCCAGCTGATGAGGAGCAAGGAGAGGTCCGCCTTGTTCTTTGATGTGGGTCTTTTAAGTGCTGTTGCCAATGGACTGTATGGGAGGTCATCATATGTCTGGTAAAGCATATGGTGCCCAAGCGGCTGCTGTCTTGCCCACACTTGATACGCTTCAGACATATGTTGCAAACAGCAACAGTGCAATCTGCTGCACACGTGTCAAAAAAGGCCCACACCAAAGAACTTTTCAAAATATACGGGGAGTCAGCAGCACCCTGCACCTGCTTAACTCTATGGTGTGATGCAATAGGGTGGCTGCCCTTATGCTGCCTCATTGGAGATGTGCCTCCTCCTCCTCCTCCTCCTCCTTTTTTCTATCAGGCACCCAAGTAGAGTTAGTGACCTCATCATCCCCTCCTTCCTCATCATTGGAGCAAACTTGGCAGTATGCTGCATCTCCTCTATCTAGGCTCACGTTACTCCCTTCCTCAACCTGGGTACCATCATCGGAGCCTTCAAATAGCTGCGCATCCTCCTGCAGCATGTACCCGACACTGTGATCGAATAGTTCGGGGGACTCCTACATGCATGATGGTGGGGCTAGGGAAAGAGTGACTGTTGACATGGAGCCTGATGGAAAAGGCCTCTTTGGCAGCTGCATTGGCAGGCAAACTACCCCGAGCCTGGGTGACAGTGGATGAAGAGGATGAGGAGGGCTTTTTTTACCAATCCACCAACTCTTCTGCATGTTGTGGCTCAATAACACGGCCAGCTGCAGAAAAAAAGGACAAGCGTGCCCCACAGCCATGTGCTGAGGATGCACCGTGTCCACGACTGGCACTGTCAACTGTAGACACAATCTGCTTGCCCTCTTTTAGGACCTGTGAGCGTCTGCCTCTCCTTGGTGGCCTTCCAGACATGCTGTAAATTCTGTTTAGCAAAACCACACTACACTGTATTGTGTACTGTGTACACCACCAGAAAAGTAGTAGCAACTGCACTAGGGGTGCACAGTACTATGTACACCAACAGAAGTGTAATAACAATTATGGGTGTACTGTATTGTGTACACCATCAGAAAAGTAGTAGCAACTGCACTAGGGGTGCACAGTACAGCCTGAAGTATATTATAAAAAGTACACCGGGTACGGCCTGTAGTCAGTTATAGCTAAACTGGATACAATGAAGATCACCCGGTGACCCCGCCCCTTATGCCTAAATAAGTCGCTGCGCAACACGTCCCTGGCATTACAGCGAGAGAGCATTGTGTCAACATCAGAAGAAGGGAGAAGAAGAAGAAGGAGGCAGTGACAGCGACAGACGCTAGTAAAAGAGCTGGAAGAACCGAAGAGGGGGAAAAGTGGAAGAAGACCGCCGAAGTTGGAAGAAGACCCCCGGTCGGCTATGAAGAATGAGAAAGCCAGGCTCCTCCGCTAGCAAAAGAGCGGCAAAAGCCCACCAAGAAAACCCCCGAAGTTGGAAGAAGACCCCCAGAGCTGACTAATAAACGAGTAAAACCTGTGTTGTGTGTTTTTTTTATTACCACTTTTTCCCCCAGGTGAATGGGTAGGGGTACGATGTACCCCATACTCATTCACATAGGGTGGGGGGCCGGGATCTAGGGGCCCCCTTATTAAAGGGGGCTCCCAGATTCCGATAAGCCCCCCGCTGGCAGACCCCGACAACCAACGTCCAAGGTTGTCGGGAAGAGGCCCTTGTCCTCATCAACATGGGGACAAGGTGCTTTTGAGTGGGGGGCCCTGTGGCCCCCCTTTCCCAAAGCACCCCCCCATGTTGAGGGCACGTGGCCTGGTACAGTTCAGGAGAGGGGGCGCTCACTTGTCCCTACCCCCTTTCCTGACAGACAGGGCTGCATGCTTTGATAAGGGTCTGGTATGGACTTTGAGGGGACCCCCACGCCGTTTTTTCAGCATAGGGGTAACCCTTAAAATCCATACCAGGCGACGGGGTTCGCGAGGTGTCAATCTCCCTGATGGAGGCGGCATTGACTTCCTTCGCTAGTCCCGTCTACCTGGAGTCACGTTCAAAATGAACAAACTTTACTCCGTGTGTGAGCAATTCCGTTCATTTGAAAAGTCAGACGGACCTCCGCCAAAAAAGTCCAGTCGTGTGTGTGGGCAAGTCCGCTCGTTCGGAAAGTCCGACGGACCTCTGCTGCAAAGTCTGGCGGATTGTCCGCCAGACTAAGTCCGTGGGATAATCTGACCGCGTGTAGGCCTCATCAGAGGATATTTTTGTACCATTCTTTACTCATGGCTGTGTTCTTAGGCAAAACTGTGAGTGAGCTCATTTCTTTGGCTGAGAAGCAACCCCACACATGAATGGTCTCAGGATGCTTTACTTTTGGCACGACACAGAACTGATGGTAGCGCTCACCTTTTCTTCTCCAGACAAAGTTTTTCCGGATGCCCCAAACAATCGGAAAGGGAATTCATGAGAGAAAATTACTTTACCCCAGTCCTCGGCAGTCCAATCCCTGTACCTTATGCAAAATATCAGTATGTCCCTGATGTGTTTTCTGGAGAGAAGTGGCTTCTTTGATGCCCTCCTTGACACCAGGCCATCCTTCTAAAAGTCTTCTCCTCACTGTGCGTGCAGATGCACTCACACCTGCCTGCTGCCATTCCTGAGTAAGCGCTGCACTGGTGGTGCCTCGATCCCGCAGCTGAATCAACTGTAAGAGATGATCTTGGTATTTACTGGACTTTCTTGGGCACCCTATAGCCTTCTTCAAAAATGCAGTGTAAATGTTTTTATGGGATTAAGTTAATTTTCATGGCAAAGAGGGACTTTGCAATTCATCTGATCACTCTTCATAACATTCTGGAGTATATGCAAATTCCATCATAAAAACTGAGGCAGCAAACTTTGTGAAAATTAATATTTGTGTCATTCTCAAAACTTTTGGCCACAGTTGTAGATATAGCAGTGCTTGCTCTTAGTTTTAAATCACGTGTCTCCTGTGTTTTTTTTAGGCTTTGTTTGCTGCAGAGAAGTATTTTATAATAAGCTGGAATTGTTCTGGAACAATACAAAAAGTGCTTGACCTAATACCCAACAAGACATTCTCCTTGCCCATCGCTGCTGCCCAGGTGCTGCCTTTCCTGTGGGGTACAAGCTATGTCTCTGTGAAGTATCTGCCATGTCCAAAAGGTAATGATTTTATTTCATTTAGTAATACAAAGCACTGAATCACATACATGGAGTCCTAAAGTAGTATTCTTCATGGAATCCAAAACAATAAAAAAGTACCCCTTGAATGCCCCCCCAGATGAGTCAGATCAGAATGTGCATAGACGGGTGCGAGACCAAATCGGCTTGTCAGGCTCTAGCAGACTTTAATAAAATGGTGGCCGTCTGCACACAGACCCCAACTCCCTGTTGTATAAATGTAAATGATATGGGTAAAAAGTTGGCTTCAGCTCCTGTTCTCTACCTGTAGAGAACGACACGTTTCACCATTTTGGGCTTAATCGTAAAAAAATCAAATAAAAAAAAGGGTGAAACAGATCTGAGGAGTTTACTAGAGGTTGAGAAGCGGAGCTGAAGCCATATTTTACCCATCTCATTCACATTTATGCAACAGGGAGTTGGTGTCTGTGTGCAAAGAGCCACCATTTTGTTGAATTCTCTATGGAATGCTACACATTTTCACTGCATCACTTTTTACCATTAGGTGATGCCATTAGTTTTTTTTTAACCAATGTCTTCTATGGTATAAAAAAAAAATTGAGGACAAAAATGTACATTGAGAAGTTAATGGTCCTTTAAAGGCATCTTTTGTTTTGTTGATGCCATGTCAGGGCATGCTTAGTTTGAATGGTATGGGCACAAAGCATGAGTTTTTAGCAATACAATGCAAAAGGCCAGATAGGGACCTGCAGTGGGGTGGCAGCGGCTGCTTTTACAGTTGTCACCAGATCAAGAGGTAAGAGGAATTATTCCAATGGATACACTTGCTCCAATTTAAACTGGTTAAAGCAGGAGTAAACCACTGACAATTTTTTATTTATTTTTTGCATGACATAGTAACACATTATGTCAAACTTACCTTAGAATGAAGCCCGTCACCGCTGACAGGGCTTCCATTGCTTCGACCAGTTTTCCTTCTGGGTTTGCGGACTCCCACTGCATGAGTGGCGGGAGCCACGATGATGTTGCTCCTGCGCATGCACGTGGGAATTTCTGTATACAGCAGGACTCTGATGGAACAGCCGGGTGGCCGTTTCTTTAGAGCCGATGTACCAAGTGATGTCACTAGCTGCATATACAGTAAATATCTCCTAAACGGCACGCGTTTAGGAGATATTTACGGTACCTATAGCGAAACCTTATAATGCATGCATGGGAGTTTTCTCCCACTTTAGGGGAATACTCTTTAATTTGGACAACTTTCCTCTCTTATGAAGAAAAGGGCTACGCTCCAATGACGTAGCAAAAGCTCAGCAACTTTATTGGGGATGGATGTATATATATACACCACATTAATATTCAATTAGACGATGGTTAGAAACTTTTAAATGGACAAAATCTGTTTTAATGCTGATTTATGGACATTGGTTTATAATGTTGATACCTACTTTAAACCGTGATAAGAATAGCAATTTATTTTTCACCATTAATGTAATCATAAGAGGCACAAATTTTTCACATTTCAAATATCCAATCAAATTCTGTAGGTCCCCCCCCAAATGATGATGGTAGGTTTAGTGACATTTTACAATTGTTGATTTAAAGGATCAGTCCACCCAAAGCTCATTTCATTTCATAGATGTTAGAGAATTACACTACTACCTGACAGTCTCTCCTATCTCCTGGGGTGTCCAAGTTTCTGGGTACGCAGACCTGCTGTGCCCATTAGAATGCACTAATCCTGCTGGATTTTATATTGATTTTATAATATTTAGAATGTAACAGAAGAAGCTAAAAGTGGTCAGGAATAACCAAAACTCCCAGGTGGACAGGAACTGAGCTGAGAATTATGACAGGGAGATGTTACTTTTGGAGTACCCAAGACCTAAGCCAGCAGTTGACTCAGACCACGACTCTACCACCACTTCTAGGTGGATTGGCCCTTTAACCCTTTCACTGCCAGAGCCATTTTTGCATATTTTTTTTGCACACATGATTAAAAAATACTTTTAGGCCTGAAGGTTACACAAAACCCCAAAGATTACCGTATTTATTGCCATATAGCACGCACAGGTGTATAACACGCACATTAATTTTAAGAGGGAAGTTTCAGGAAACAACTTAAATTTTTGTATTGGCGTATAACACGCACACGCTATTTGCATGCAATTTTCATGGTGAAATAGTGAGTGTTATACGCCAATAAATACTGTATATATTTTCTGAAAGCAGACACCCTAGAGAATAAAAAAGCAATAATTCCAATTTTTTTATGTCGCATGATATTACCGTGAATTTTAGGGTGAATAAGCGCAAAAAAAAAATTTTGGGGTAAAATATAAAAGACATGATTGCACCAAGTAAATAGATACCCAACATGCCAAACCTTTCATTTCTTTTTCACCCGAGAAATGGCGTCAAACTTCAATACCCTCTATTTTCTATAGGCGACGCTTCAAAGGCCCCTATAGGTATCAGTTTAGTGTTACGGAGGAGGTCTGGTGTTAGAATTATTGCTCTCACTCCGGCATACGTGGCGATATGTATCACAATTGATATTTTCATGTGTAGGCACCCCGACGCATGCACTTATGTGTGTATATGTGGGGGTGGGGGGACCTCAAATTTTTTGGGGGGGTTTTATTTTCAAAAGATTTATTGAAAAGCAGTGCATTACATCTTATGGCCACCCACCATTACACATTGAGACAGAGCCTAGAACAAACAGGTCTAATCAACTGAATAAACAAATATCACTCAACAACATTTATTCCCCAAACTACGGAATCTTCCTAAGTTTCAGGTGAACAGGGTTATAACCTATAAGTGCACTTAAGTCGGTATTCGGTCCTGACACCCCATATGGGTTCACACTGTGTTAGGGGCCAACTGGCTCAAAAGATGAATGAGTGCTCTTTGGAGGTCAGAACTGGTCTCGCAGCTTGGAAATACCAGCAGTTTCCTTCAGAGATTATCACAAATGCTTGTGAGCTCCTGCGACTGTGATAATGGTGAATGCACATACTCTAACTCAAGAATGTTAGAGCAAACACTCTTGCTATCTTAAACTTTATGATAATAACAGAAAAGTGTAGGGGGGAGAAGAAGAAAGTAGAGGAGAGAGGGTTCGGGAAAGGGGTGCCAGTTTAAAAAACTTGAGAGCTTTTTTTGACTCTAGGGATGAGGGAGATTCCTATGTGTCTAGCCCAGGCTTCCCATGTTGCCTCAAATATTGTTACGGTATCCATTATTGTACTTACCATTTTTTCTTGGGACATGATCCACAAAATCTTTCTCTTGGCAGCCAGGGGAGAGACCGTGGGTTGCTTCCAGGCCTTAGCTATTGTGATTTTTGCTCCCAGAAGCATAAACGATATACATTTTTGAGCGTGTTTAGGAATCTTGGGAATGTGGGCATTCAGCAGCGCAATTTGAGGGGATTTTGAAAGAGAGAGGGCTGAGACTCTCCAGGTAAGATTAAACATATTGTTCCAGAATCCTCTGATTCTTATGCCGCGTACACACTTTTGGAATTCTCGTCGGAAAAAGCTCTGATGGTTTTCCTGATGGAATTCTGATGGAATTCGGCTCAAGCTGTCTTGCCTACACACGGTCACATCAAATTCCAATCGTTTATAACGCGGTGACGTACAACATGTACGACGGGACTAGAAAAAGAAAGTTCAATAGCCAGTAGCCAATAGCTTCCATCTCGTAGTTGAATCTGAGCATGCATGATTTTTGGCGTGTCGGAATTGCATACACACAATCGGAATTACCGATAGAAAGTTTTTCCGTCTGGAAAAAAAAATTCCGATGGAGCCTACACACGGTCGCATTTTCCGGTGAAAAGCTCTCATCGGTCTTTTTCTGCCCGCAATTCCGATCACATCCAAGTACATGCGGGCACTCTGCTAGCAGTACACCCACGTTCGATTGTAGCAGGCAAATTTCCCTGCCCCAGCTGCTGGACAGTGGAAAGAAGTTCACTCCCAGCCATCCGCATGCCCAGCGGTTGAATGCTAGCTTGGCTAAATTGCTAGCACTTCAACTGCTGCCTTTTCAGTTGGTAGACTCGGCTCCCTTCCGTGAGTTTGTGCAATCTGCGGTTCCTCAGTGGCAGGTCCCCAAACACCACTTTTTCTCACAGAAGGCGATTTCGACTCTCTACCGGCATGTGGAAGGCAATGTCCATGCTTCGCTGGACAGGGCGTTCAGCGGTAAGGTGCATATTACCGCTGACTCAATGTTATATTCTTAATATCTAAATTTTAATTGGCTTTATTATACTTTATTCAGGATAATAATATTCCCATCATACTGTGTGAATGCAAAACCTTGAATCAATTAATTCTGTGTTATGGCTTGCATAGCTGGAAAAGTAAATATTTAAAACCTGTCAGGATTTTGATGAATATTGTATATTTTATATATACTTTCAAGGACTATGTAAAGTGATATTGTTTATGTAAACCTATTTAGTTCATTATATATATGTTTTTAGAAAGTCATTTTATGTGTAAGTGAGAAGGCTTATGTAAGTTGAGACAATGTTTTTCTAGATTCTAAGTCTAAAATATTCCTTCTCCCTCACATCCTGTCATTAGACTGTGGAGTTGTGATTTAAGTGTTAACACATGTTAGCTCTGTTATAGTAATCAATCACTCAGTCTACACTTTTGTAAGGAGGAGTTATCTTTCGGCTGGAACTCAGGAATGTAGGTTAATATATAATGGTAATACTGGCAGGGAGACTTCCTGTTGGATTCTGCTCACACAACGAGGCAGATGTGCTTTTTAAGATCAAGCAAGCTAGAAGAAAGACACATGTCTTGCACACAGCCTTCCAGCATACAAAGGGTTATTCGGCCATTTTAAATGCTACATGGCATAACCTTAAATCTTTCTAAGACAATTTTTTAAGATACAAATGATTAACATTGTACTATTTTTGTAAGCATCCTTTTGTATTTAAATGTGTACAAATAAATACACATTTTTGAATTACGCTGACTCAGATCTAATTAAGGAAATTCGTCTCACAAGAATTGATTGATTTCAACATATACGTAAGACTTTGAAATATCATAATATCGTAAAATTATTTCATATTTCATATATAACAATTGGCGAATTCCAGCCAGTTCAATCATAAGTCGGAAGTTTTTTTTTTCAACTTCCATCCTTGTGATCAGAGGGGAAGTGATGAACAGAGATTAAACTTCGCAAAGATTGAAAAAGAACCTAGAAGAAAAATCGATCGATTGATTGTGAAAGACCGGAGAATTTCCAGGAAAAAACTGACGGGTTTTTTATTTGGTGAGTAGAAACGTAATTATGGAATTTGTAGCTGTTTTAGCTGATGAAAGTACATTAGAATTTAAAGGTTTATCGAAACAGGTCTCTGATGCTGTTTTATGGAAATTAATGTATGATCAATGCTTTCAGGCAAATGCTGACATTGAGAAGGATAGATTCTCATTAGTTAAAACAAAGAAAAAAGTACGTAATATAATGAAACTTGTTAAAAGTTATAATGATATGGTGTTTGATATGCCAGGAAAACAAAGTCAAAGTATAACTGAAAATGTACTTTTTGAATCTAGTTGTTCAAGTTGTGAGACTTTTTGTACATATATTGAAAATTTAGAGAATGAAATAGAAATTGCAGCAAAGCAGGAGAAGAAATATACTGAACAATTATTGACTGAAAAAATTGAATTGGAACATAGAATTGATGCATTATTGCAATCTCTGAAAGAAAATGAAAATCAAATAGGTTTTTTGGAAAGCTGTGTGCATGGAAATGTTTTAAATTTGTTTAAGACCCAGTTATTACAAGCTGAGATTCCTGCACATGTTCAGTGCTCAAGGATGGAGGATGATGAACATATGATGAAGGCAGCCGTCAACGTCATATCCTGTAATGAGTCAAATGTTAATATTTCCTCAGACAATGAGAGTGGGAAGTCAGTTGACTTCAATAATACTGATATTAAGCAGAAATGTAGATTTTCATCGCCATATGCTCAGAGGAAAGTCTATAAAAAGTTGAATAATAATAATACACAAAAGAGGTTGTATTATCCGAAAATTTTGCCCAGGCGTCAAGAAGTTTATTCTGTACGTTGGCACAGTAATCTGAGGTATAGAGGTCATAATAAGCAAATTCATTTTTCTTCTAAGAACCAAAGACAAAGATTGCAAACTGAAAATAGTCCATTAAGACAGGAAAGGTTTAATTATGTAGCATATAACACTCTGAAAACAGTCAGCAGTCCTTAAATTAACTGCAGATATGGTAAGAATTTTCTGGTTGACGTTTAATGGCTATGAATAAGGATTGATTTGAGTTTAAAAAGATTTGGTTTTGACGTTTGGAATATTATTAAGGACTTTGATATAATTTTAATATTTTCAAGGATAATCTATTGGATTATTATTTTTTATCAATGTTTCATTGTCATGAGTATTAAGTTTTTATTTTTGTTTTGTTCAAGCTGAACATTGAAAGGGTTGTATTCAGTCAGCATGGTACTCAGAGAGACAGAGATGATGAGATACATGCCATAGGCGGAGCTAAAGCTTCAGAACAGACAGGAAATGTTATCAGGATTTAGGGAAAAGGGTTCTGAGTCACCTCCAACATTAAAATATGTGACTTCACTTTTAATAGATGAAAGTGGAAGGCCATGGTTACATGGTTTATTAAATGGTAAGAATACTAAATGGTTAATAGATTTAGGATCTGAACTCAGTTTAACTAAAAACAAATTATCTGTGAATATTGATTTTCCAAAATGTAATTTAATTGATTTCAATTAAAAGAAAATACAGTTGCAGTTAAAGTTTCTGATGTGACTCTCGAAATTCCCGGAATTTTAAAAACAAATATAGACATATGGTGTTGCCAAAATACAGAGAATATTTTAGGCATGGATGTGATTAGTAAATTAGATTGGATTATTGATTTAAGTAATTCTACTATATGGAAAGATTCATCTAGGCCCAAATCTATGTTAATAGATTCATCAAAGTACAGTAACGTTGTAAGTATTTGTACAGCAGTCGCTGACATGTCTTCAGATTTTAATTGGCCACACACAGGAACCAATCTCGAATTGGAACAATCAGTTAGAGCACATAAAAGTCTTTGGAGTCAGACCAAAATAGATACAGGTTTGTTTAAAGATATTGAGATAGTATTGACAAGGAAGAGAAGTAAGGTTCACTAGTGATTTATAGTGATAGTTCATATGTTGTACGTTATCTATGTAGAGGTTTTGTGGATTCATCCAATAAGACTCTTGTGCAGAAAGAGACATTAGAAGTAGTTTTTGACCTTGCAGAGAGTAATCCTCTTGCATATGCTATTGTAAAAATTCCAGCACATAAAAAGATGAAAGTGAGTTATCTGTAGGTAACAGAATAGCAGATTTATTGGCAAAGGAAGCAGCTTTTGCATAGAGTTAGTAGTCCAACCTGATATGGTATCAATTAATGTTGTGAAGAAAGTGAACACACATATTCCTTTAATTTCAGAGGAAAAAAAGGTCACGATCTTTTTTATTTCTTCATAGGTTGCCACAAAGTTATTATTTGGGTCATTAGACCATAAGTTTGTGTCATGACGGAAAAGGATTATTGTGTATTTATAGTTCACAGCACCTACAGGTGGGATTCACTAATGATGATGCTTTAACTATTGTTTAGAGGTTGAATAATCATGTTTTTCTAGTTTGGAATATATCAGCAAACTTCAGTTGTGACAGAGGATGTGTAATATCAGAGAATAGAACAGAGATTTCATGTATGATAACATTCACAGTTTGTAGGTATTATTGTGAGGATGTATCGGATAATTAAATCTAGGATTGATAAAGGTTGTTGGACAAAGAAAATATTTGGGTTGATGTTGTTCCAGTTATTTTTAATGGATGTAAGAAGCACAATTTCTGATGCTACAAAGTATTCTCTTTTTGAGTTTAAAAGAAAAAGTAAAATGGCGTGTGTATTGCCTCGTGGAGTTATAATTGGTTGAAAAAAGTTACAAAATGGTTTCTCCTCATATTTCTAAGTTTGAAAAAGAAAGTTAATTCATGATAAAAAGTGTCTTTGTTAGTTAAAAATATAAGTTTTTATATTACAATGTTTCTTGATTAAGAGAATAAGAAATAATTTGTATATATATATTGATAAGGTAAAAAGGTTTGTGTATGTTTAAAATGGTTTTATACAAAGGGTTATTCATAGCAACCCTTAGGAATTTAGAATGAGACACCCATTGTTTTAGAAAGGTGGGAGGGAAAATACTCATTCTGTGGAACAATATAGCTCAGCGGAACTTTTAAGCTAGTCTTAAAAAGGAAAAAGGTGGGAGTTGGTGTTTAGGAGTAGAATTGTGTAATAGGAGAGGAGACAGTTAAATACTGGAGGGCACACATTCCAGGGAGATTTTTTCTCCAGCACACACAAGACACATATATATCATGAAGGAGTGTTATTAAATCCACGCACATATCGGATTTAATCTTCAGAATAATCTATTTTTTGATATTTTACAATTGATATTGTTTTTTGTAACATTTTGTTATTTTGTTGTTAAACCAAAATTATCTTTTATATAAGATAAGCGGTCTATTAAGTAGACCAGGAACAGAAAGGTTTATCTAAGATAAAATTAGATATTGTTGACACAAGTCTAAGACAAGAAAAGATAAAAGAGATGGTGACACGTCACAGAGTGTCAGGAGTTGAAACATGGAAAAGTAATTGGGAAAGTCCATGGACATTTTGGGATGTTCAAGGGGTACAAATACTTTCTTAGTTCAGTGAAACAAGTATGCAGAAAGAAAAATGTGGGTATAACAAATTTTATATTCCAAGATAATGATGCTGCCTTTATTTTTTCAGGAATTAAAAATAAAAATCGAACCTGAAGAAAGTGCGTATTCCAAAAGAAAAAGATGTCAGCACAACAAATGAAAAGTTTTAAAGAGAGGAAGTGTATCATCACTACAGGATGCATCTTTTCCCTAGTGACAATTTTATTTGTGATAAGATATATCAAGAACTGCTCAAGTTATATAAAGACTAACAGGAATGAAGAATTACACAACAAAGATCATATGTTGTTCAGAAATAAGAGAGATGTAGACATTGATATCAATGCAGATGAACTGAAAAATAAGAACATTGATATCATTACAAAGGACAAAAACGATAGAGTTATTGATATTAGTGCATATGATAAAAATCATAATTTTAGAGATGTTGATATTAATACAGCAGAAGATTTGTATGGATTTTTATGTATTGGTGATGGATATCGTTGTTGTTTACAATTGTATTTCATTCACAGCAATGATATTGACATCAAAGTTAAAATAGAATCCAAAACAAAGTTTGTTAAAATGCAGGGATTTTATAGACTAAATAACAAAACCGGAACTTTTGAGTGTAACATATTGTTGAGGAGTTTCTGGTCTATATTTTTAAAGGGTAATGAGTCAACAATTTGGTCTGGTGATGTTACTAATATTATGACAAGATCTGGGAAAATACTTTATTCCTTTGATCAATTTTATTATCTTTTTCAAAGTTTTGTAAAGATATTAAATCCAAAATATTTAAACATCATTGGAGATGAAAAAGGAGACGTTGTAAGAACATGGGATTTTAAAGTTATAAGAAAATTTACTGAAATAAGGGTCAAAATCGATATTTTTATAGTTGATAAGATTGTTCCAAAAATTAATATTTTCCCACAATCTTTGAAAATTATGGAAGATAAAGATAATTTGCATTTGATATGTGATACAAAAATATCTTTACCTCAAAATTCATTGTTGACTTGGAAAAGGAATGGTGAGTTTTTGGGTAGTTTTCTTTATAGTTCAACTATCATAATTCATAAAGGAATTTTTGGTAGTGTGAATTGGATCAATGATACATTTGTTTATCAACAAATGAGAGTATCTTTGAATGATACTGGTATATATGAATGTTGCATATCAATAGAAAATTATCCGGTGAAATGTGCAAAGGCAAGTGTTGTTGTTATGTCTCCAAGGAAAACTCCATGTGTCAATAAGAAAAGTTTCTCTGCAAGTCCTTTTCAGATTAACCATTTCCAATCCAGAACTCTTTTGAGAGAGGGAAAGTTTGTCATTGTTTTGTGGAACTTTAATGTTTCAGAATGGAAAATTTCTACAAGGTTTCCACAATGTCAAGGACATCTGGTTAATATGGAAATGGGTATTGAGAGATGGTTTGGAATTAATAATAGAAATTATAACAGGAATAAGCGTGGTATTGTTGAAGGTATTTTAGGAGGGATTGGCACAATCGGGAGTATAACAAATAGTATGGATATTAGTACTTTAAAGTCTGATCTAGAAACCGCTGGTTTAGTGGGAAGTAATGGTATTAAAATACAAAGACATTTAAATCAGATTTTAGAAAATATGGTAATTAAAACTGCTAATATAATGGGTCCATCTATTTTACATCTTCAAAATATTACTTTTGATTTGATGAGAAGTGAACAACATTCTCATATAGCCAGAGCATGTTTAGAGATTCAAACGGAATATTCCACTAATTTTAAAATAATTGCGCAAGCATTTCAGAGTGGAATAACTCCTCTTGGCATTTTACAGTATTTGCCCAAAGAATATTTATATGCGATAAATCATACAGATTTATGGGTGAATAAATGGATAGGATGCAAGCAGGACATATGTTATAGTTCTTCTATGATTCCAATAGCTGGAAAAGAACAAATTTTGGTTCCAATCACTGTTTTGGGATTACCTGTCAGTAATACACAATTATTATACTATAAATTACAGTATACAGATTTTGTATTTAACAATGAAAATTCTGAATTAGAACAATTAGATTTGTCATCATGTTTACAATTCCAGTCTAAAATTATATGTTTACCTAATCAAGATAAAAGCATATTTCATTCTTGTTATCATAATCATACATTATGTTCAGCAAGAATTGAAAATAAAATTAATTCTGAATTAGTTACTCGTGTAGATAAAAAGAAGGTCTGTTTTCAAATTATGTCAGATACAGAAAGGGTTAAAACTTTTTTCTCTTCTTGTACAAATACAGAAAACCTAAATCAAGGGTTGTATTGTATAGAAGGAGATATTGTTGCAATAAGTATTAATGGGTTGAGAACAAATTTAACAAATATGTTTATGAAAAATATTAGCGCTCTACCTACACAGTATAATATTTCCCAAATAGATGAATTTCCATGGGAAAAATGGGCAAATATAATTCAAAAGGATCAAGGTTTATTAATAGCTTTGGCTAAGGAATTGCAGAATGCAGAAGTATTGTTTAAACATGAACAAGGTAATTTGCAAGAAATATCACATCAATGGTCAGAATTTTCAGGAAGTAATTGGTGGAAAAGATTTAGTAATAGTGTATCCATGTGGGGAAAAACTTCGATAACTTCAGCAGCAGGAAATATTTTATCACATCCTATTGTAATTATTTTTATTATTATCATGTTATTCCTTATATTCCAGTTATGTTTAATGTTTAGAATGAAAAAATTATATAATCGAATTAGAAGTGATATTAAGAAAGGAGATGATTTGTTACAAAGTAAATTAAAGAGGAAAATTGGGTTTTGAAGGTATGAATCCAATTGTGCAGGACAAAGCATTTGGAATTATTGAATCAAAGTTTGTTTGAATGTGACATGAATGATGATGGATGAATTTTAATCTGAAAAATATGATTAGTATTCATATTTCAGAGGGGAATGTTATATTCTTAATATCTAAATTTTAATTGGCTTTATTATACTTTATTCAGGATAATAATATTCCCATCATACTGTGTGAATGCAAAACCTTGAATCAATTAATTCTGTGTTATGGCTTGCATAGCTGGAAAAGTAAATATTTAAAACCTGTCAGGATTTTGATGAATATTGTATATTTTATATATACTTTCAAGGACTATGTAAAGTGATATTGTTTATGTAAACTTATCTAGTTCATTATATATATGTTTTTAGAAAGTCATTTTATGTGTAAGTGAGAAGGCTTATGTAAGTTGAGACAATGTTTTTCTAGACTCTAAGTCTAAAATATTCCTTCTCCCTCACATCCTGTCATTAGACTGTGGAGTTGTGATTTAAGTGTTAACACATGTTAGCTCTGTTATAGTAATCAATCACTCAGTCTACACTTTTGTAAGGAGGAGTTATCTTTCGGCCGGAACTCAGGAATGTAGGTTAATATATAATGGTAATACTGGCAGGGAGACTTCCTGTTGGATTCTGCTCACACAACGAGGCAGATGTGCTTTTTAAGATCAAGCAAGCTAGAAGAAAGACACATGTCTTGCACACAGCCTTCCAGCATACAAAGGGTTATTCGGCCATTTTAAATGCTACATGGCATAACCTTAAATCTTTCTAAGACAATTTTTTAAGATACAAATGATTAACATTGTACTATTTTTGTAAGCATCCTTTTGTATTTAAATGTGTACAAATAAATACACATTTTTGAATTACGCTGACTCAGATCTAATTAAGGAAATTCGTCTCACAAGAATTGATTGATTTCAACATATACGTAAGACTTTGAAATATCATAATATCGTAAAATTATTTCATATTTCATATATAACACTCATGGTCCAGCAGGCATGGACAGGGACGTTACCTGTCTTTCATGGCCCATTGGGTCACTCTTCTGGCAGCTAGGAAGGATGCAGGACAAGGTGCAGTAGTGTTGGAGGTTGTTCCGCCACCACGCCTACAAAATGCTACTACTGGTTGTGACACACCTCTCTCCTCCACCCCCTCCATTCTTCCTCCATGGCCTCTTCCAGTGCTCTGTCCTCGGAACCAGCAGTGCTCCATAGTCGTTCAAGGGGCTACGCAAGTACGCTGGCAAAAAGATGTCATGCCATGCTTGTGCTAGTTTTTTGGGGGGACAGGAGCCACACTGTGGCAGATATTTTGTCAGCTCTGCAGGGGCAGGCCGAGAGGTGGTTGACGCCATGCCAGATTAAGCCAGTAATGGTGTTTTGTGACAATAGCACCAACCTCCTCTCCACCCTCCGACAGGGACAACTGACTCATGTGCCCTGTGTGGCTCACGTCCTTAACCTGGTGGTGCAGCATTTCTTGATCAGGTACCCGGGCTTACAGGATGTCCTGAGGCAGGCCAGGAAAGTCTGTGTGCATTTCTGCCAATCATTTAATGCCAGTGCTTCGCTGGCTGAGCTCCAAAAGGAGTTGAACCTGCCCAAGAACCGCCTTATATGTGACATACCCACAAGGTGGAACTCAACGTTGGCCATGCTGCAGTGGCTGCACACGCAGCAGAGGGATATCAATGAGTACCTGTGTGACTACGGCACCAGGACAGGGTCAGGGGAGCTCGGTTTCTTTTCACCACGCCAGTGGGGCATGATCAGGGATGCATGCACTGTCCTGTCACCATTTGAGGAGGCCACGAGGATGGTGAGCAGTGACAGTGCATGCTTCAGTGACACTGTACCTCTTGTCCACCTGTTGGAGCATACGCTGCGTGGAATAATGGACAGGGCACTTGAGGCAGAACAGAGGCAGGAAGAAGAGGACTTTCTTACCTCTCAAGGCCCCCTTTATCCAGACAGTGTTCCTGCTGTCCCACCCATCACACAGGAAGAGGAGGAGGAGGAGGTGACTTGTGTCAGCATGGATGTGGAGCCTGGCACTCAGCATCAGCAGCAGCAGTCTTTTAGGGAAGATTTACAGTCCCAAGAAACATGTGGACTTGTACGTGGCTGGGAGTAGGTGGCTGCGGATCATGTTGTCCTTAGTGACCCAGAGGACTCCGGAACGAATGCCTCAGCTAACCTACGCTGCATGGCCTCCCTGATCCTGCAAAGCCTGGGGAAGGATCCACGTACTCTTCGGATCAAGGAGAGGGACCATTACTGGCTGGCCACTCTCCCTGATCCACCGTACAAGGGTAAGGTTGCAGACCTTATCTTGCCATCGCAGAGGATGAGATATCTCCGGGAGGCCTTGCAGAAAGGTCTGTGCAACGCGTTCCCAGAGACTGGGAGGTTACAAACTCCTGGTCCTGGACAACGTTTTGCTGAGAGGGAGAAACAGAGGGAGCGGTGGAGAAGGTGGCCATCTGACCGATGCGTTCAGACAATTTTTTAGTCTGCTGCCCCAAGGTATGATCGGTTCCAGCAACCATCACCAGCGTCTGATTTACATGGTGCAGGATACTTAGGGGCAAGGTCAGACCTGGAAACCTTTGCCAACGAAAATTCTCTGGCTTACTGGGTCTTGAGGATGGATCACTGGCCAGAGCTTGCACAGTATGCAATTGAGCTACTGGCCTGTCCTGCATCCAGCGTTCTTTCGGAACGCACCTTCAGTGCTGCTGGTGGCTTTGTTACCAATCACAGGGTGCGCCTGTCCACCGAATCAGTTGATCGACTGACCTTCATCAAGATGAATCAGTCTTGGATCACCACCAGCTACCAAGCACCTGAAGCTGAAGTAATCGAATATTTTTTTTTTTGAAATGTCACATCCCTTCAAGACTGCCTATGCTGATGCTGAGTGACTGTCCTGTTATGTTGATTGTCTATCCTCTTCCTCCTCTGCTGATATGTTGGAAAAACATTTCTGGTTCTGGGTGATGCCATCAGCCCAATTTTTCTGCCCCTGTTTAACAGGGGCGTTTAATTACAATTTTTGATGCAATGCTTTGCAGCAGGGCTAATTCCTGCAATAAAACTAGAGTATATGGGAGAGGTTGCAGTGTGGTGGCATCAGCACCAGTGCCTAAGGCCCAATTTTTCTGCCCTGTTTAACAGGGGCGTTTAAGTACAATTTTTGATGCAATACTTTTCAGCAGTGCTCATTCCTGCACTCCAAATAGAAAATATGGGAGAGGTTGCAGTGTCATGGCACCAGCACCAGTGCCTAAGGCATGATTTTTCAGCCCCTATTTAACAGGGGCATCTAATTACAATTCTTGATATAATATTTCACAGCAGGGCCTGTTCCTGCGCCCACCGAGAGTAACTGTGAAGACTTATAGTGTTGTGGCACCAGCATAACCACCACAACTACCAAAGGCCCAATTTTTCTACAACTGTTCAACAATGGCATGTAATTACAATTCTTGATATAATCGTTCACAGCAGGGCGCTCCAGCGCCCACCAAGAGTCACTTTGAGGGCTTACATTGTTGTGGTAACACCAACACCTTAGGCCCCCATTTCTGCAAAGCATATAGGGCAGGCCCCTACTTTCAAACATCCAACTTACAAATGTCTCCTACTTGCAAACGGAAGGAAACAACAGCAAGTGAGATGAAAAAAGACGAGATAAGAGATAAAAAATTATACAGGGGTGATAACCCTTCCCTATGTTTTCCAAAAAGCTTAAAAATAAATTTTTTGACTGGAGCTACACTTTAAAAATGTACCAGTTCAAAATTACAAACAGATTCTACTTGACAACAAATCTACACAGTCCCTGTCTTGTTTTCACCGCCTGTATACTGCTGTTCTGAGTATATAGGGCCTGGGGGCCCCCACGCCTTTCCTTTTTTTAATTTGGGTACGGGGTTCCCCTTAATATCCGTACAAGACCCAAAGGGGCTGGTAATGGGCAGGGGGGCTACCCATGCCATTTTTCTCAATGATTTTCATCCGTATTGCCGGAACCAGATATTACATTAAAACCGCAGACAGTTTTAAATGACTTTTTTTACATTAAATGTAATTTTGTGCAGGGACTGTTCTAAACATGGGAAACACGTGGCACTTCACAGGCATACTATAGACACCTCCAGGCACGATATTTAAAGGAATATTTCACTTTTTTTTTTCACTTTAATCGTCATTAAAATCATTGCTCCCAAAAAAAAAACGTCAGTTTTAAAAAAAAATTTAGGCATTGACCCATGTTCCCTGGGGCAGGAGCCAGGTCCCCAAACCCTTTTTAGGACAATATCTTGCATATTAGCCATTAAAATTAGCACTTTTTATTTCGAATGTTCGAGTCCCATAGACGTCAATGGCACGAATTTACAGTCTGTTCGAAAGTTCTGGTGCAAACCAAACCAGGGGTGTTCGGCTCATCCCTAATCCCTAGATATCGGATTGAGGAGTCACTCCATTTAAATTTGAAAGAAGGTTTAAACTGTTTGATCAATGGAGGTTGCAGTGATATATTTAGTGCTTGGGATTTGTTCATGTAACCTGAAGCCCTGATATGTTCCCAAAGGATTCAAAGAGCTTGCTTATGTTGGGTAGGGAGGCATTGGGAAGGTGACAAAGAGAAGGATATCGTCTGCGAAAAGTGCACACTTGTGGACAGTTTGTCCGCAACGAACGCCCTTGATGTTTTGATCTGACCTAATCGCAATGGCTTGAGTTTCAATCGCTAGGGCAAAGATCAATAGGGATAGAGGGCAGCCTTGCCTAGTCCCTCTGGTGATTTTAATGGGGTCAGAATAGTAACCCTGCAATCTGACCCTAGCTTCTGAGTAGAGGGATCTCAATAGCCCCAGAAAGTTCTTACCGAACCCCAACGTCTTAGGACTAAAAAAAGGTAAGACCAGGAGAGAGAATCGAAGGCCTTCTGAAGGTCCAATGAAGGAAGACCCTCCTGGGGGGGCCTCCGTCCCATCCGGATTGAAGGATCGAGACAATGTCCACCGCCCCCCTTACTTGGTCTATGCCTTGTCTCCCTGGAATAAATCCAATTTGGTCTTAGTGAATATAGTGGTTGATAAAGGAGCTTACTATATTAGCTAGAATTTTGGTATTTTTAAATCATTGTTAATTAGGGAGATGGGCCTGTAGTTTTCTACTCATTGTGGGTCTCAATCAGGTTTGAGAATTACAGAAATGAAAGCCGCATTAAGGTGGGTACCTACCGGGCCCCCCTTCCGTTTGGAAGTGAAAAATATTGTTATACGTGGAACTAGGGTGTCAGTGAACGTTTTATAGTATTGAGTGGAGAAACCGTCAGGGCCAGGGGCTGAGCCACCTTTCAGTTTTTTGATCACCTTTAGGGTTTCTTCCATTGACATTGGAGCTTCCATGATATCTATCTGGTCTTTATGTAGGGTGGGTATAACTAGGTAGTCTAGAAATGAATCTATAGTGAAGTCATCTGCTGTGTTGCCTTTCTGGTATAACTTAGTGTAGAATGCCTGAAATAATTGTAGGATGCGTTGGAGATTTAGGGTCGTGAAGCCATCCTGTAATCAAATTTTTGGGAGTGTGAAGGTACGGAATTTGGGAGAGAGTTTAGTAGCTAACATTGTGCTCATCTTGTCTTTCTGTTGATAGAATCTTGCGCTTCTCCAGTGTATGGATTTCTGGGCCTTAACTGTGAGCGCCAGGTTTAAAGCTATTCAGGCAGCGTCTAGCTGGGCGATTTGGACCTTTGACGGGTCTTTTTTGTGCGGTTTACATAAAGCAGAGAAGTCTCTCTCTAGTTTCTCTACATCCAAGGCTCTCTCTTTCTTAATTTGTGATGCTACTTGAATTAGCTTTCCCAGATCGTTGCCTTTTGAGAGCTGCCCATAAGGTCTCAGCCGAGATTTCCCTCAACGTCATTAAGGAGGAAATGTTCTTTTAGTGCCTTGTCAAGTTCTAGGACCTTGACGGGGTCATTAAGTAAAGTTTCATTGAGTCTCCAGTGTGAAAGGGGGGATCTGGTGAGGTGGCCTTGTAAAGTGAGGATAACCATTGAATGATCTGAAAGGGCTGTGTCCTTAATGTAGGCTTTGTTCACTGAGGGTATATGTATCGATGAGATAAATATGTGATCAATTCTGGAATAGGATTGGTGAGGGTTCGAGAAGTGTGTGTAGTCCCTTTTTGTTGGATTGAGTTCCCGCCAGATGTTGGCAGGACCTTGTTGGTAGATAATTTTCGCTATCTTGGAGCTAATTTTCGTGGGGCAGGTGAGTTGTGCCGTAGGTGATTTTGATTTGTCCAGACTTTGGTCGAATGAGATATTGGAGTCTTCTCCATATATCACCGTCCCTTCCAATAGAGGCCCTAAGGTTTGAAACATTATTTGAAAATGTTTTGCCTGACCCTTATTGTGAGTATAGTAAGAGATGAATGAAAACAAGTGGTCATCTAACACCCCTTTACTAAGATAAACCTAACCTTGGGGTCCTTGTTTACCTGTATGGTCTTACATTTACATGTTTTCACAAATAGGATCGCTACACCCTTTGTTTTGTCTTCGGCATTTGCTAAGAAGAATTGGGGGTATTGAGCATGGAGAAAGGAGGGGGAGTACCGTATTGGGAAATGTGTCTCCTGAAGAAAAACAATTTTTTGGGAGTGATCTGCCTGTAGCACTTTTCTTCTCTTGATAGCCGAATTAAGGCCTTGGACATCATGGGAGATTAGTCTGAGGGAGAGGAGGAGTGTGGTGTTATTTGGCATGACAAGTGGAAGAGAGGAGCATATCAAAACAGACATCATTTACCCTTCTCAATAGGAGATGGAGCTATTTTGTGCGAAGCGTGGAGCTGGACCTGGGACCTGGAGCGGGAAGGTGGAGTTGCAGCATCTGTGGGCTGGCAATCAGATAAAAGAGGTTAGAAAAAGAGGGGGAAACTTGCAAGTTGGCCTAACATGGGCCTGCGGCGATGGGAGGGGGAAAGGTCCCTCCTGTTTTCGCAGTACACAAAACAGTTGTAGCTCTCGAAGGGGGCTAGCCTTCCATCACCCGAAAATGGTGAAACCATAGTCGAGAGATGGATGGAGGCACAGGACTGCTGCTCCAGCTACAGCCATCCCTGGTAATAAGAGAAGCATTAGATAATATAAATTGCAACATTAATAAAAACTGTAACTTTAGTAAATGAATGGATCAAAGCCAGCAGGGAAGTAATAACTTAGTCATTTGAAATAAGTCAGGGAGAAGGAGGAGGCGAAAGGGGTGGGAAGGAGGTAAGGGAGGGAATCAGTGGAAAGGGAGGGGGTAAGGGTAGGGGGGAGGGTAGGGGTTAGGTATAGCATCACATTTCAAAGTATTTTGGAGAATGGTGCCAGGAGGGACCCCTAAATCAAAAAATTTTGCTTAGTCCTCCCCCCCCCCCCCCCCGGGATCCTGGAAAAGTGAGAACTGTCCTTCAGGCAACCTGACATGTGTCCAGTATGGGTTCCTTTAAATTATTTGAGTGTTGAGTCTCAAGCAAGTCTCTTGTTAGACTGGATTCCTTCTGTCCCACTATCTTGGCAAAGGGGCGACAGCAAATGAAGGGGGGTGCAAAGTCAATCCTGTGGGGGAAAACGGGTAGGGTAGATTAAGGGAGTCAGGAGGGTCTCCAGAATCTGAGAGGAGATCCAATTTGAAATTGATGAACAGGGCTGGTCCCTGAGGAGTGAAATGAAAGGGTTAGCATCTTATCAGTAATCAGGTGGGCATGGATTCCTTCAGTCGCCTGCTTTTGTTTGTTTTCCATGTGGGAGAAATCTGACTTTTAAGAGTGGGGCGCTTGGAGGATCCTGCTTGAAGATTTGAAGTGTCCATTGCTGGATCTTGCGAGATGAATTTCAGGGAAAGGAGCACCCGTTCGCCCTCTGGGAGGGTAGCGAAGGAGTAGGTTTTACCTTTATAGGCAAATTTTAAAGAGAAGGGGAAAGCCCACCAGTATTTCATTTCCTGCGAGAGGATCAATAGCAGAGGTTTAAGGGCTCTGCATTTTGAATGATCGTGGGTGAGGTGTTCTGCAAAGATCTGGATGTCATGTCCTTTGAAGGAGATGCGGGATTGTTGGCGTGACATTTTCATAATCTCCTCTTTCACATTATAATAGTGCGGTTTCAATACCATATCCCTGGGGGATCCCTCTTTCTTAGGGGAGCCCAGTGATCTGTGGGCTCTGTCTAACTGCAGCTTATGTGACTTGGATCCGGGGCTAGGGAGGATTGCTGGCTCATGCAGTGTGAAGCTTTAGACTAACGTGGCCATATTGGAAGCTTCCGCACATGCGCCTCCTTGGGGGGGGGGGGGGATTTTATGTGCTTGTGTGTAACTTTTTTTTTTTCATCATCAGAACGTGACCTGGAAGTGACGTCAGAGACGTCGCTTTCTGGGTCACTGCAAGAAGGGGAGGAGAGTGGACATGTATCCACACTTCTCCTTCCCCTCTACTGGCTGGCACCTTCCATGACTGTCCCGGGCCCACCGATGGGCAAGCAGAGCCCGGTAAGCATGGCAGGAGTGCGTAAGCAGGGGGGGGCGCCAGTACTGGGGTGTGTGAGAGCAATCAGGTGGCAGCAGCACCACCTGAACACTCTCACCTGACAGACAGAAGGCTGCCTGTCAGTTTCACATACAATCCCGGTGTCTGCAGCCACCGGATTGTGTGCAATACCCCCTGCCGTTAGGTCTGTACGACGTACAGATCCGGCAGCGAAAGGGTTAAGGTAATTTAGGAATTTTTAACAATTTCCATTAAAACTAGGAACTAAATAAACTGTATTGGAGAGGTACAACACAAACACTGGCATTCCTTATAAAGTTGTGTGTTCTCATCATCTGTATTTATAACCTGTTTTGTCTTCCATTTTTATGCAGCTCAGTTTATCTCAGTTGGCTACACGATTGTGAATAACTTAGTTGAAGAATATTTTCAGTATTCTACTATAGTATTAGTGGAAGAAGGATCCACTCTACTGCAGGTCATGCAAAAAGCTGCTGAACTAGATCCTAATAGATTCAGGTGAGAACTTCCAGCCTAAAAATGACAAAAACTATCTTATTTGCTGTTTGAAGTTTGTAACCGGATGCTCAATCAGTTAAATGACCAGACCGAGAGTAACTGTAATTTGAAGTATAATAAACTGGTGCAAAACATGGTCAGAGTCAGTGGCGGCCCATCCATTAGTGGCTCCCCCCCTAATCATGTTCGGCCAGGGAGGAGAAGCCTCGGCTCTTCCCGGATCCTCCTGGAGCAGCAGCCCCTAACCTGGATCCAAATCATCTTCCTCCTCACGGTAAGGCCTCTAAACCCCTGCCTTTCTGTCCATCTCCACGGGGGGGGGGATGGGGGGTCAGCAGTGCAAGTGAGGGGGGCAGGTTTGTTTGCTGCCCCCCCAAAATATTGAGCAATAGCTGCCACTGGTCAGAATGGCAAAGAACATTCATACACTGCTGAATGAGCTAAAACAGAATATGAAAGTTGCACAAACATGGAGTCAGACTTCACAGCAGTGTTTCTGTGGTTCAATCATGGTAACGTGGTTGCGTACCATAGTCTCTTTAAGACTATATAACAACAGGGAATCTAGCTCAAAATCAATATTTCAGTAATACAATTCAGAACACAAACCACTACTGGTGATTAAACTCAAAACAATGTCCTTCTCAGTCCTTTTGCTAAGATCAAGTGTAGACTAAGTAAGGGTGCTCCATCGTCATTATGACCTTTGGAGATGGCTAGATGTATAGATGTCCTGAGGGATCTTAATGGGAAAAAAATTAATTAAGCATCCATCTGTTAAGACTTCCTCTGCATCAAATTAAAGAGTTTATTCATTCCAGATGCGTTGATGCTACACTGGTTGCTATGTGTTATAGAGCATTTATATAATGGCATAAGAATTTTGAATACTTTCTAAGACAACTTTACTGTGCTTTAACTTAACTGTGTAGAGTATCTCACAAAAGTGTGTACACCCATCACATTTTTGTAAATATTTTATTATATCTTTTCATGTGACACCACGGAAGAAATTGTAAAGTAGTAAGTGTACAGCTTGTATAACTGTGTAAATGTACTATCCTCTAGAAATAACTCAACACACAGCTATTAATGTCTAAACCACTGGCAACCAAGTGAGTACGCCCCTAAGTGAAAATGTCCAAATTGGGCACAATTAGCCATTTTCCCTCCCCGATGTCATGTGACTCTTTAGTGTTACAAGGTCTCAGGTGTGAATGGGGAGCAGGGTAACGCCAAGAAATTTAAAAAGATATGGGGTCCCGGATTGGGAAGATTGGGGATTCCCCTATAAATTATTGTAAAAAGCGTCTCTTAGCCTATATAGTTCCTTCATTTATTTGTACTAGGCATTCTTTGCTTAGTGTGTCTTTTAATAGATTTGGGATTGGAGGGGGGGGGGGGGGGGAGGAGTAGGGAGAGAAAGGGAAGGAGGGAAAAAAGAAAAAGGAAAAAGAAAAAATTGTAATAGATATGAGATACCAGGATAATAGACACTGGTATGTGTGTAGCACGTAAATACTAGGGGATTTTTTTTTACTACTTTTGTACTTAAATTAAATGTTATAAAATCCTTAGGTGACTATATTAAGCTTAAAACTTATATAACTAAATATGCTACAATGATGTGGAACAGAGAATGAGACACGAGTGAGCGATAAGCTGAACCTAGTCTCTGGTATAGAAACACTGATGTGGCAAAAAAAAAAAAAAAAAAAAAAAAAAAAAAAAAAAAAAAAGAGTATCTCACAAAAGTGTGTACACCCATCACATTTTTGTAAATATTTTATTATATCTTTTCATGTGACACCACGGAAGAAATTGTAAAGTAGTAAGTGTACAGCTTGTATAACTGTGTAAATGTACTATCCTCTAGAAATAACTCAACACACAGCTATTAATGTCTAAACCACTGGCAACCAAGTGAGTACGCCCCTAAGTGAAAATGTCCAAATTGGGCACAATTAGCCATTTTCCCTCCCCGATGTCATGTGACTCTTTAGTGTTACAAGGTCTCAGGTGTGAATGGGGAGCAGGTGTGCTAAATTTGGTGTTATCACACACACTCTCTCATATTGATCACTGGAAGTTCATGGCAAAGAACTCTCTGAGGATCTGAAAAAAAGAATTGCTGCTCTACATAAAAATGGCCTAGGCTATAAGAAGATTGCCAAGACTCTGAAACTGTGCTGCAGCACAGGGGCCAAGACCATACAACAGTTTAACAGGACAGGTTCCACTCAGAAAACAGGCCTCGCCATGGTCGACCAAAGATGTTAAGTGCACATGCTTGTATATCCAGAGGTTGTCTTTGGGAAATAGACGTATGAGTGCTGCCAGCATTGCTGCAGAGGTTGAAGGGGTGGGGTGGTCAGCCTGTCAGTGCTCAGACCATAGGCCGCACACTGCATCAAATTGGTCTGCATGGCTGTCGTCCCAGAAGGAAGCCTCTTCTAAAGATGATGCACAAGAAAGCCCACAAACAGTTTTCTGAAGACAAGCAGACTAAGGACATGAATTACTGGTACCAAGATAAACTTATTTGGTTCAGATGGTGTCAAGCTTGTGTGGTAGCAATCAGGTGAGGAGTACAAAGACAAGAGTGTCTTGCCTACAGTCAAGCATGGTGGTGGGAGTGTCATGGTCTGGGGCTGCATGAGTGCTGCCGGCACTGGGGTGCTACAGTTCATTGAGGGAACCATGAATGCCAATATGTACTGTGACATAATGAAACAGAGCATGATCCCCTCCATTTGAAGACTGGGCCTCAGGGCAGTATTCCAACATAGCGTCCCCAAACACACCTCCAAGACAACCACTGCCTTGCTAAAGAAGCTGCGGGTAAAGTTGATGGACCATGTCTCCAGACCTAAACCCTATTGAACATCTGTGGGGCATCCTCAAACGGAAGATGGAGGAGCGCAAGGTCTCTAACATCCACCAGCTCCGTGATGTCGTCATGGAGGAGTGGAAGAGGACTCCAGTGGAAACCTGTGAAGTTTTGGTGAACTCCATGCCCAAGAGGGTTAAGGCAGTGCTGGAAAATAATTCACAAAATATTGACAAATTGAGCCCAATTTGAACATTTTCACTTAGGGGTGTACTCACTTTTTCTGCCAGCGGTTTAGACATTAATGGCTGTGTGTTGAGTTATTTTGAGGGGACAACAAATTTACACTGTTATACAAGCTGTACACTCACTACTTTACATTGTAGCAAAGTGTAATTTCTTCAGTGTTGTCACATGAAAAGATATAATAAAATATTTACAAAAATGTGAGGGGTGTACTCACTTTTGTGAGATACTGAATGTAAAAGTGTTGTATCCCTGAACACTTGACTTTTATCTGCCTTGTTATGCCTCAGCTTCGAGTCAAAAACTTTTACTTGGGGAGTTTACATCACAGCCATTAATCATCTTGCTGAAAGCACCGAAGATAAGACATACTGGCAGTTCTTTAGCGATACCACACCACTGGCCGTAGGTGAGTAGACTTAGGCGTGCCATTCTTTATTATGGGTCTGAGTAGAAATGCAGAATAAACTATACATAAATTCAAAGGGGTATTGACTCGCTTAAAAATGTTTTAGGTGGCTTCCCAGGAACTAAAAACCTATGCACAATAACAAACAGGGACCAGAAGATCCGCAAGTGTTTAGTAGTTCCACAATAAGACGAACAGTAGTCTTTTTTAATACCAAAATTTCATACATAAATAGAAAACACGGAATGGTCTCCACCACTCACCATTAAAAACAAATGACAACATTCAGTTTTCTATTTTTGTATGAAAGATTGATATTAATAAAAAAAATTGTGGGTGAGACTGCTGTTTGTCCTATTGTGAAACTACTACACATTGTGGATCCTCTGGTCCAAGGATATGCAATTAGCGGACCTCCAGCTGTTGCAAAACTACAAGTCCCATCATGCCTCTGCCTCTGGGTGTCATGCTTGTGGCTCTCAGAGTCTTGCTATGCCTTATGGGACTTGTAGTTCTGCAACAGCTGGAGGTCCGCTAATTGCATATGCCTGCGTCTAGTCCCTGTTTGTTTTTATAAAAATGTAGATTGCATGGAATGAGCAAATCACTGGGAGTTTGACTGCCCTCAAATATTGGGAAATATTGGAAGATTTCAGTGAAATGTTGCCATTTTAGCAAAATTCATTGCAGTCAGATGGAAAGGTAAAAATAAGGTGGCTGTACCGAAAGTAATGCAAAAGTAGTATAACTAAAGGCAAAACTTTATTTTTAGTTTTGGATAGAGTGGAGAGAAATTAGAACAACTGTCCGTTTTTATTGCTGTCTGTGTCCCTGTTAGCCCTTGTACACACGGTCGGAGAATCCGTCGGAATGTGTCCTATCGGACCGTGTCGTCGGATAATCCGACTGTGTGTGGTATGCATTGGACTGATTCCGTCGGAATATCCGTCGGACCCAATTTTCCAACTTGTTGGAAATATTTTCCGACCAACTGGTTCGATCGGACATACTCCGATTATGTGTAGAGAATTTTGATCGGACCAAGTGCCACGCATGCTCAGATCAAAGTCCTACATCAAAGCTATTGGCTACTAGCCTAAATGTAGTCCCATCGTAACGAAATTACGTCATCACGTTCTGAATGATCGGATTTTTCGACAACTTAGTCCGACCGTGTGTATGCAACAGTTTCGGACAAGATCCAACGGGCAAAATCCGACGGACAAAATCCGACGTATTTGGTTGTCGAAATCTCCGACCGTATGTACAGGGGCTTAGGGTGATTCATCCTCTCTATTTGTCCTGTTTATCATTGAAAGTGAAAGCAAAAGAAAATCCCAAATCTTGGGTAGTCCTCAGAAAAGTAATAGTGGTGAGATAGTTTCATAGTTAGTAAGGTTGAATAAAGACACCAGTCCATCCAGTTCAACCTGAGTGTCTACAATTGTCCCTATCCCTCTACATTGCACACTCAGTCCCTACCCTCAAGGTGCCCACAATCCAAGGTCCCCATTCATATACTAGGGCCAATTTTGGACAGAAGCCAATTAACCTACCTGCATGTCTTTGGATTGTGGGAGGAAACCGGAGTACCCGGAGGAAACCCACACAGGCACAGGGAGAACATGCAAACTCCAGGCAGGTTGTGTTGTGGTTGGGATTTGAACCAGCGACCCTTCTTACTGCTAGGTGAGAGTGCTAACCACTACACCACTGTGCTGCCCACTACACCACTGTGCTGCCCAAAGGTCAGTTTTGGTGACCTGGGGGTCTCCAAGAAATCCCCTTAATTTGCAGGGATTTCCTCCTGCTTCCTGTTTTGGCTATTGGACAGGAAGGGAAGGTAAATCGTCCCATTGAGGCAAAGAGGGCAAAAAACTGAAAACTGTATCAAATACTTGGTAATTTTCCTTTCCTGATGCCAATCCATGGCAATATACATGATATAGCTCTGCCCCTATCAATACCCACAGGACCTGTTTACATCTCTAAAAGTCTAAAATTAAAAATGCTTAACTAAATGCCCAGTTTGGTAGCCATGATGGTGCCACATCCCGGTAAGTAGATACAGAAAGAAGGTTTATAGAAGGGATTTTTGGAAAGGCACCACTATGACAAATATATAAAAAAATTCTAATATAGTTTTTATTAAATACAATCTTAAAGGGCTGTAAACCTTCCTGGTTTTTCACCTCAAAGCATTCTATGCATTGAGGTGAAAAACCTCTTGCAGTTCAGTAGCCCCCCCTCGTGCCGGGGACAAGCACACCAGCTCTTGTTGGTGTCTCGTGTCCTGATTGGCTAGATTGATAGCAGCGCAGTCATTGGCTCCCGCTGCTGTCAATCAAATTCAAGTGACCGGGGGGTGGGGCCGATTCTGGCGTTCCTGTCTATGGATGCCGAATGGTGGACTTGGGAGCGTGCCCTCAAGGTAACCCTCTCTCTGAGGGGGTTATCTGATGTGGGGAGGAGCCGCAAGAACTGCCGGGGGACCCCAGAAGAGCAGATTCGGGGCCACTCTGTACAAAACGAGCTGCACAGTGGAGGCAAGTATGATGCTTGTGTTATTTTAAACAAAAACAAAAAACCAACCCTTACAATCACTTTAAGACAATAAAAAAATACATGCAACAGTGAATGCAAATTTTGCACAGAATAATAGGACTTTCTTCATAACAAGAAATGGCTCTAGATCTCAAAAAGAATTGTGGGTATTTATATGCGTTTCGACTCAAGGGTCTGGGGGTTCTCAAGAGCAGCAGATTGGACACCAGTCTAAAAATCTAAACAGTAATACGTGTTATAAACACATAAATGCACATAACATGTATATAGGGAAACATGTCAAGTAAGGCAACTTACTACATATGGCACAGAATGCATGCCATATGCAGAATGCACAGTTACAGTGGGTTCTGTCCCAGTTTCCATTTTCCTGATGCCAAAATGGCAGCATACATAAGATAAATAATGAGCTAAACATGGATTGCTCATGCTGCAAACTCAATAGGGCTTAGTGAACCAGCCTGTGTACTGGATCAGTGGATGAAAAGTGGCCTTAGCCTAGGCTCCTCCTGGGCCATGTTTACTGTTGCATTTTGCTACAGGGCTTAGTCAACCTCTATGACTAAGCCCTTTGCGTGGGGTGAAATGCATTAGAGGTCGAGGACTGGTTGGAGTTTAGGCTGAGGCCACGTTTCATCTGCTGATCCAGTACACAGGCTGTTTAGGGGTGTGACATCAATGAGTTACATTTTGCAAGCTTAAGTTTAGGCTTAATTTCAACAGGATATATTCAGTGCGGAAGTCTTGGTCTTATTCTCCACAAATGCCAGTCATGGAGATTAAAGTGGTTGTAAACCCTTACAAACCACTTTGACCTACAGGTAAGCCTAGATTAAGGCTTACCTGTAGGTCCAAGAAATATCTCCCAAACCTATACGGTTTAGGAGATATTTGCCCGAAGACGGGCACCGCTATCTACGGCGCATGCGCCGTAGACAGCGGCGCGCAGGCGCACTGAGCGGGGCATCGTCGATGACGGCAATGCCGCGAGTCTCGGCTCCCGTGCGCATGCGCGGGAGTGACGTCATCGCTGCTCCGGCGAATCACAGCGCCGGAGCAGCGAGACCCACGGAGACCCACCAAGAAGATGGACGCTCGGAACTACAGGGGACAGCGGTGACTTCGCTGGCTCCTGTGTCAGGTAAGTGACACATAATGGACTACTATGCGATGCATAGTAGTCCATTATGCTTTGCCTTTACAGGGAATGAAAGAGGAAGTAAACTCATCAGGGTTTACTTCCTCTTTAAAGAGTCATAGCTGCATGTAATGCAATAGGGCTCATTGAGTAGTCCCAGTGCTGGGACAAGATCATCCAGTGCCCAGGGCAAACATGCCAAACTGCATCCCCCACCCCCAAGGCATATGAGCATTATGCATCATCAAAAATCCCCCCCCCAAAAAAAACTGAGCACTAATCTTTCCCCCTCCAAGCATAAATTCCCCCTCCTCCCAGTGCAAATCTGTTCCCCTACTGAAATCCCCACTCCCAGCACAAATCTTACCCCCCACCCCCAAATCCCCCCCAATTTAAGTGCCCCCCCCAAAAATCACTCCTCCTAGCACAAATTATTTACCCCTAAGATTACTCCTCCCAATAACCCCACTGCAAATCCCCCCTCCCAGCACAAAGCGCCCCAATCAATCCTTCCTAGCACAAATCTTCTTGCCCCATTCCTTCTCCCCGTAAATTTTAACATACCCCCCAAATTTCCCCTCCTAGAACAATACTTACTCCCTGCTGCCCCCCAAATCCCCCTTTCCAACACAAATCCCCCCCCCCCTATTTCCTTGTGGTGCCCCCTCACCACCCATGATACCACAGTGCCCTGGGAAGCAGCCCCTCCTGCCCACCCCTTGTCCCAGCCCTGAGTAGTCCCACAGCTTATTTCAAGAGAGCAGTGGAAATGTATACCTAATGCTGTGTGGCTCTCCCAGTGAGTGTCATTCCTATGGAAAGGTTGTCTATTATTTGTCCCAAAAGTGGACAGCCTCTCCATAGAACTGAATGGCGATTTAAGGAAGGAGCAGAACTGGGAGACTTTTAGTGATGAGGCCATGTGGCTCCAAGTGGGCAGTAGAGAAGTGGGGACAGATCAATATAAGTCTTGGGATGGGGGGGTCCTGTTGTTCTTTAATGTTTAAGTTATGAATGTGTAAGCTTAAAAAAAGAAAAAAAACAGGCGGGACTTTGTATGAGGCACACGGGAGCAGAAGCTTGAAATTTGGTAAAAAGCAAGTTTTTAATGAATACAAGTGATCATATATTTACATGTTATTGCACAGTTATAAATTAATATTTTCTAATTCATCAATGTTTACACATTCCAACATGGACTTAATTGTAAACATGCAAAAAACTGAGTATTCAATAAGCACAGAATATGTATAAATACATGACATATTAGAGGCGTCATTTAGAGAAAAACCATAGAAAAAAGGAACGTTCATGCTTTGTTGACAATTGTATACACAAAACGGCAGTTGAAAGCTCTACGCGTTTCGTGACCTTATAGCCACTCGTCAGGAGCAACACCGTTGTGGTAGCCTAAAAATAAAATAAAATGAAATGAAATAAAATAAAAATGGAATAAACAGCCCTTTTTTTGGAGAAAAAACAAAAATAAAATAAAAATTGATGAATAAATAAATAAATAAATATATAAATAAATAAATATTGTAGATAAATAAATGAGAGATTTAAAGTAAAATAGGCAAATGTACAGACATGGAGAACCCCCCACAGATGCACATTCAACCCACAGACTTACAAATATATCTGCGCAGAGGCGGCAAAGCGCACCGAGAGTCGGGCCGACCCAAAAACTGCCTATGACCGGGGCTGAGGGAGCACGCCAAGGGCGATAACCAAAACGCACAAACCACCCCCATAGCAGGTTGGGATAAGGGATATAGCAAAAGACGAGTGTGGGAAGTGGGGTGGCCCTCATAGGGGAACCTATAAAAGATAAGCAAGTAAATAAGTGTATGTTGAAATATGTGTGATAAGTGTTGAAAGAGTGTAAGCTGAGAGAGAAGGGGTGAGAGATTTGAGTGAAAATGGAGAAAAGTGTTTTGAGAAAGAATTGTAATAGACAAATATAAATAAAATTAGATAGATAGTTACCTTGTGCTAAATGAATAAGGGCAGAGAAGCCATGGATCAAGCTGTGACTGATGGGGAGTGAGGGAGAGAAATACGAAGGGTGAAACCCTGCACAGGGGGAAGCCCATGGGATGGCGCCGCCATAGACCTATCCCCAACGTCATGCATCTGAAATCCAAGGGGGCCGGGAAGGCATCACACAGCTGCCGGCCGTACAGACCAGGCTAGACAGCCGCACGTTCCAAATCCAGCCCCCAAATGGTCAGAGTTGGTTTGCACGGCAGCCAGAACAAGCACGCCAAAAAGACGTCACTTATCTGGCGCCGGAAGCATGACGTCGACGAGCAGTGGAGGAGACCCCGCCCGCCCCACGTCAGAACAGGGCGGGGGGAGAGATCCCCAGTGCACGTCGCAACCCCGGGTCACGACAGGGACGGGCACAGCCAAAGCACCAACAGCGCCCGACACCGCCAATGCGCACATGCGGTGAAGTCAGTGGACTGAGAAAAAAAAAAAAAAGAAAAAAAAAAAATGAAAAAATTTTTTTATTAAAAATTAAATGAATAGAAAAATAAAATAAAATAAAAATAAATGGATGAATACATAATGGAAATAAAAATAATGAAAAAAGTGTGGTCTCAAATTAATATTTTCTATATATTAACAGTCAAAATTCATACCAAAGAGAATCAAAAAAAGAAAAAATTATAAAAAAGGGGTAGATTGAATCAAATGTTAGTGCTGCCGCGTACCTCCATCCCTGATTTAGTTTGACAAAGAGAGGAAATTGTTTGGGACTTTAAATGAGGTGATAGGGGCCGTTCACATCCCCTCCTCCATCCCGATTTAATGTTTAAAAAAAGAAAAAAACAGGCGGGACTTTGTATGAGGCACACGGGAGCAGAAGCTTGAAATTTGGTAAAAAGCAAGTTTTTAATGAATACAAGTGATCATATATTTACATGTTATTGCACAGTTATAAATTAATATTTTCTAATTCATCAATGTTTACACATTCCAACATGGACTTAATTGTAAACATGCAAAAAACTGAGTATTCAATAAGCACAGAATATGTATAAATACATGACATATTAGAGGCGTCATTTAGAGAAAAACCATAGAAAAAAGGAACGTTTTTGGGTCGGCCCGACTCTCGGTGCGCTTTGCCGCCTCTGCGCAGATATATTTGTAAGTCTGTGGGTTGAATGTGCATCTGTGGGGGGTTCTCCATGTCTGTACATTTGCCTATTTTACTTTAAATCTCTCATTTATTTATCTACAATATTTATTTATTTATATATTTATTTATTTATTTATTCATCAATTTTTATTTTATTTTTGTTTTTTCTCCAAAAAAAGGGCTGTTTATTCCATTTTTATTTTATTTCATTTCATTTTATTTTATTTTTAGGCTACCACAACGGTGTTGCTCCTGACGAGTGGCTATAAGGTCACGAAACGCGTAGAGCTTTCAACTGCCGTTTTGTGTATACAATTGTCAACAAAGCATGAACGTTCCTTTTTTCTATGGTTTTTCTCTAAATGACGCCTCTAATATGTCATGTATTTATACATATTCTGTGCTTATTGAATACTCAGTTTTTTGCATGTTTACAATTAAGTCCATGTTGGAATGTGTAAACATTGATGAATTAGAAAATATTAATTTATAACTGTGCAATAACATGTAAATATATGATCACTTGTATTCATTAAAAACTTGCTTTTTACCAAATTTCAAGCTTCTGCTCCCGTGTGCCTCATACAAAGTCCCGCCTGTTTTTTTCTTTTTTTAAACATTAAATCGGGATGGAGGAGGGGATGTGAACGGCCCCTATCACCTCATTTAAAGTCCCAAACAATTTCCTCTCTTTGTCGAATGTGTAAGCTTGTTTTACAACATTCTCTTTTGCCTTTCTAGGTGTCAGTAGCTACATACCCAAGAAAAATGAACTTATCATTGCAGCCTTCAGCAAATATGAATGATATTGACTTTATAGCATATATCTCCATGTACAGCTGGGCAGCTGGCTTAACAACTTTGAGAGAGTTTAGTTCTTCTTTAATCAGCTATTTTTTATTCCTTACGCTGCTAACATTAAATAGATAGGAAGGTATATTATATTTACTTGTTTTAAACAGGTTTTTTTTACATGTCGTCAGTTGCTTCCTGGTTTCTGGCCTAGGCAAGTGATGTCACATCCCAGGAGTCTTCATGGGTATGTTATTCTTTCATTTGGAGAAGTGGAGAAGAGACTTTTATGGAGACATGGGTGGATGGGATTGATGATGAATATTAAAAATGCATTAGTTCTTGGTGCTCAGATAAAGTTGTGTTCCACTTTAACTCTTCAATAAACAAGAAGAAACTCTACTTTTCTTGTAGTTGCATTTACTGAATTTGTCCTTAATGTTGTGAAACTGCAATACATACAAAACTGATGAGAAATGTTAAAACTGAATACAAATTCTCCATACTGGGAACATTACATACAATGAACAATTATAGATTACTAACACTGAACCAGGTGGGAAAACATGCTCACTGCAGAATCTTAAATTGAGATGAAAGGTTCTTTATAACATTTTTTTTTTTACTTAGCTGCTCTATGTAATGGTTTATGCACAGAGCAGCCCCAATCCTTCCCTTCTCATGCCTCCTGTCTGCGTGCCTGGCTCCTCCCCCTTGACTAGTACCCCCATTAGCAAGCCGCTTGCTATGGGGACACTGGTGTGTGCTCGCTCCTGAACCCCCACTCTGTATCCATAAGACACATAGAGTTGCGGCTCGGCCCTGCCCCCTACTCTCTCATCATTGGCTAACTGGCTGTGATTAACAGCAGTGGGAGCCAATGGCTCCTTCTGCTGTCTTGACCAATATGGAGAGAGAGACCCAGGACAGCCGAGGCTCCTGTGCACATCAATGGATCCAGAAGGGGCTTGGATGAGTATTAGGGGGGCTGTAGGGGGAGCATGTGTAAAAACCTTCAGCCTTTGCAACCACTTAAGGCTAAATAATTCAAAATTTTACTGAATATACATAGAGGGTTTTTCTAAGAATCAGTGTACACTTACAGACAAGTAATGCCCCAGGCTTGAGTGTTAGGAAGAGGAACACTGGACACGTGGGGGCCTTAAAGATGCTTTAAAGTATAATTAAATGCAAACCTTTTCCTTTAGTTTTGGATAGAGAGGAGAGGGATTAGAACACCTGTCAGGTTTTTTCTTTTTTTTTCCCAAATAACAATTTTATTGTTTGTATTTCAATACAAAGAAAAAACAGAAGATACGTGCATTCAGAAGAAGGTAACGCATTATGCATCATAACCATTGTATAATCAGTTATCCCGCTGTGTGATGTGCGTAAAGATAGTACCGGTAAAATCTCTGGTGTAGCAATATCGCTGCTCATGCATTATGATGCTTAATAACAGTATATATCAGCTAGTGTAATATAATAAAAATCACAAAAAATAAATAAAACAAGAAGAGAGAGAAAGGAGAAAAGGAAAGTAAGAGGTCATCATATTAGCTCAGCTACATGTTCAGGGTGGGTCCACAACTCCCACACCTTATCGTGGGCCTCCATTCTGTCCTGCATCCCGGCGGGCATTTTCTCCATCAGTTCCACATTTTTGACTCTAACGTACAGGTCATCAGGAGAAGGCGGGGATCGTCGCTTCCAGTTTAGAGCAACGAGGCAATGTGCAGCTGTAACAATGTGACGTAATAGCTTTTTATAGGGTTTGAGAATTTTCAGTGATGAGAAGCCTAAAAAGAAAAAAAAGAATTTCAGTATTATGGGGACTGGTACATCAAAAAGGCGGTTCAGCAGCTGTTTAACCGAGTTCCAGAATGGAGTAATCAGTGGGCAGTTTAAAGGAGGTTACCTTTGTCCCCATGACAATGCCAGCAGCGGTCGGATCTAGTGGGGTAGATGGCATGGAGCACATCTGGGGTCATGTACGAAAAATAGAGGATTTTATAGGCGTTTTTCTTTTATAGTTGCTTGCTTTAAGCTGCTTGGGACCAGATCCCCTGCCAGGTCTCTGTGGGGATTTCCTCAACAAGTGCCTTCTCCCAATAGAGCGTGTAAGTGCATTTGCCCTGCACAAATGGAGTAGGCATTCAGTATCCAATATATATCAGAAATTAAACCCTTCTGAGCTGAGCCTGCTAGAATTAAGTTTTCAAAGGGGAATTGGGGGGAGAATTGCAGGTTTGGGGTTATAGTTAGGGCATAGTAAAACACCTGGTGAGGCAGATCAAATTTGTCCTGAAGTTCAACAAATGGCAATAATTTGAGAGATCTAGGATCTACTAGATTCCCAAAATGGAATAAATTCTGCGACATCCACGGCAAGGACATCCGGTGAGTGAGGCAATCTGGCACTTTAGAGTTGCAGATAAATGAGGTCATCAATGATTTTTCGGATGGCAGCTCATACTGACACAATATTTTGCATCAGAGCATTCGGAGTTGGGACATGGATCCCAGCAAGCGCCTAGGGTCTACCTCCGCATTCGCACTCCAAAGTAAATTGTTCGGGTGTTTTTCCATTTCTGTCCCTTTGTTGTAAGATCGCTGGTTAAACCATGAGGCTATTGCGTGCAACTGAGTCGCTTGGTAGTATTTTATAAGGTTAGAAAATGCAAGTCCCCCATCTGAGCACACTGCTATGAGTACTGGACGGGGTATCCTATGTCTTTTATGATTCCAAACATATTGGATCAGGTCAGCTTGTAACTTTCTCAGGTGTTCATAAGGAACGGGGATTGGCAATGTTTGAAACAGGTATAAAAGTTTTGGGAGGATGGACATCTTGATTGAGGTGAGGCGCCCTAAGAAGGAGATATGTTTCTTCCACTGCAGTAGCATAGCTCTGATTGAATGAAAGAGGGGGATTTTCCTGATACAGGGTAGCGAACTTTGGGGTGATATATATCCCCAGGTATTTTAAGGCAGTAAGTTTCCAACTATAGGGGAAATTGGCCTTCAAGTGATCAACTTCAGCTTCGGGGATGTTAACCGGTAGTGCCTCTGATTTAGATGCGTTTATTGTATTTTTGTATCCCAAGAAGGCACCATAATGATCAAGTTCCGCATGTAAATTTGGGAGGGAAATCCTATGTTGTGTCAGGGTGAGTATAACATCATCAGCAAACAGTGGGATTTTAAATTCCCTGCCTCTAACTGGGATGCCCCAAATGGCCATACTTCTGCGAATAGAGGCAGCCAGTGGTTCAACACACAGTGCAAATAGTAGGGGTGAAAGCGGGCATCCCTGTCGGGTGCCATTAGCCACTGAGTAGGAGGAGGAGAGGGCAAAGGGAGTTTTAACTTGAGACGAAGGGTTGGAATAAAGATGTTGGATCGCTCGCAGGAAGGGTCCTCTGAACCCAATGTGATGGAACGGGGCAAACAGGAAGGTCCATCCAAGGTGATCTAAAGCCTTTTCTGCATCCAAGCTGAGTACCAAGGATGCTGAGCCATCCCTGTTTGCCACATCAATCAGATCTATGACCTTTCTAGTATTGTCACCCATCTGGTGGAGTGGGACAAAGTCCACTTGGTCTTTGTGAATGAGAGAGGGAAGGACTACGTTCAAGCGGACCAAAAAAGTTTGGTGAAAATTATGAAGTCTGAATTCAAAAGGGCAATGGGTTTGTAGTTGGCACATAGGGAGGGATCTTTATCTGGCTTTGGGATCAAGGTGATAAAGGATCTGTGCATGTCCGGTGGAATGGGAGTGTCCTGGAGGAAGGCTTTGAAAAGTTTATACGTTTAAGGGATTAACAGAGGATGAAAGGATTTGTAATACTCATATGGTAGTCCATCTGGGCTTTATGGGATGGTAGGGATTTAAGTCAGCTCAATTTCTTTTTTCTTCAGTAATAAGTGAGTTTAGGGATGATTGGAGTTGAGAGATCCCACTCAGCTCATCGCATGCAACAATATCTTGAGCAAAGTCCTGAGAGGCAGGGTTAAAAGGGATGCCTGGATTGTTATAGAGTTCAGTGTAGAATTCAACAAAAGAATGAGCAATCTCTCAGGGGGGTGGGACAGTAAGCATCCAGATTTATTCTTAATCCGGTGCAGTGTTGTCATATGAGAACTGTCGCGCAGTTTCCTAGACAGAAGGGAGTGTGCCTTGTTACTCTTAACGTAATATAACTGTTTCAGTCTGATCAAGGCTTTTTCCACTCGACCCAGTGCTAAGTCGCTAAGGGTTGCGCGTAAGCTGGTTATTTTCTTGAGTAAGGATAAGGAAGGGGAAAGTTACAATCGGCACTCCAGGACCTTAAGTTCTCTTTCAGTTTGCAGTTTTGTGGCTGTTAGAAAGCAGTATTTATGAATGCAGTGGCCCATGCATTTTTCTTCATGGTGGAAGATAATTCAAGGCACCAACCTCGGAGGACTGCCTTATGGGCTTCTCAAAGTGTGGGGAGGGTAACGTTAGGGGAGTTGTTTTCCGCAAAATAAAATTTTAGGGTGGTTCCCAATTCTGTTCGCGAGGGGAGGTGTTGGAGGAGGAGTTTATTAAACTGCCAGTTGTAGGGCCTACGGTTAGGAGTACCTAGGTCAAGTGTAAGTAGGATAGGGGCATGGTCAGACCAAGAGAGTTGAAATATCTGTGCTGATCAGGCAATTCGGAGAGTGGGGTTGTTAACAAAGAAGTAGTCTATACGGGAGTGTGTATGATGGGGGCAGAGTAAAAAGTGTACTGTCGATCATCAGAGTGGAGAACCCACCAGGCATCAAAAAGAGCGCATCGTCTAGTAATTTGTCGGAAGAGCTTTGAATCTCTAAGGACTTGAGTTTGGGGGGCCCTGGGGCTCACCGCATGGCAATCAGAAGCTGCAGACTGGGTTAGGTTGAAGTCACTCCCCCACTAGAAACTCATGGTCTGGCAGAAAAAGGCAGGCATAAACATTAGATAAGAACCCAAGTCGTTGGATATTCAGGGCATATAAGGCACAGAAAGTAACCGCCTGCGATTACCACAGGCCACGAGAATGATAAGGTGGCCTTGTGGGTCACTGTAGAACTCAGAACAAGTGAATGGATACCCATGTGTAAGAAGTATAATGACACCCGCTTGAATATGAGGTCCTGAAGCTAGGCAGACCTGAGGATAGTGTTTGGAGGCGAATGCGAAGGAACCCCCCCTTTCAAAATGTGTCTCCTGGACTAGGATGACATCAGCTCCGGACTGCTTAAATTCCCTTAGTATCAGATGTCTCTTTTTGTTGGAATTTAGGCCGTGGACGTTCAGGGACAGGATCTTAGCCATGGTGTTGGGTAAAAGCAAGGGGGATAGTACATATCTGATGTGGTAGGTGGGAGTCCGTAACAAGGAAGCCAAGAGTGGGTACTCTCCAGGAGGAAGTCCAGGTAGATGCAGGGGACCGCACAAGGAGCCAGTTGATGGGAGGGAAGAGAGTAAAAAGAAAGGCTAGAAAAGTAAGAAAAGGTTAGTACAATAGAACATTGAGAAAATTCAGCATACAATATCACAAGACCTTGTAAGGCTAACAGGCCTAGGTCAGTACGGGTGCCTATAGGTCCTCCCAACTCTGACCTAAGAGGATGGGAAAGGGGGACACAGAGGAGCCAAAGGTTGTTCAGAAAAATAAGGAAACCTTAGTCAAATAATCAGAGGGGGTTAGTAAGCGGAAAAATCATCCACTCTCAGGACTCATCCGAGACATGCCCATGAAGTAAACCTAAGACAAAAACAGAGGCACATGGTGACTAAAAGCTGGACAATGGTTAGGGAAGAGTCACCAGCTGTGGCCAGGTGGCAGTTCAGTTGAGGAGCAGATACCAAGGGAGATAGGACAGATATTGTTTAGCCATTTCTGTGTTTCATGGCTTTGCAAGGTGTCTCACCGAGGGTGCTAGGTGAGGGGACCTTCTGCCAGACTGGCGGGGTGGTGGGGGGAGGGGTAGCCACAAGATCCCAGTCAGGGAGTTGGGGGGCAGGAATCTTCAAGACATCACAAATGTAGCTAAGTCTTCCGGGTAGCACAGCACAGCAGACTTGCCCTGGCGTTTAGCTGTAAGGCTAAAGGGAAACCCCCAGCGATACATAATATCTTCCTCTTACAGTGTACATAGAAGGGGTTTGAGAAGCCTGCACTTTTCTAGAGTGATCCAAGAAAGATCTGGGTATAGCTGGACTTGGGTACCTTCAAATGTCACTTTATGAGCAGAGCGAGCCTTTCATATGATGTCTTCCTTCAGAAGGTAGGAGTTGACCCTGTAGGGCGCGGTGGGCTCTGTCCATTTCGATATGCTTAGTAGGAGGTTCAGCAAGTAGGTTATTTAATAGGGACTGCAGTGTAGAGTGTAGATTTTCAGAGCCCTCTGATTCTGGAGTGCCCCGTACTTGAATGTTGTTCCTGCGCACCCTATTGTCCAGGTCCACAGTGTGCCGTTGCAGGTCTCTTAATAGGGAGCGGTGATCAGCACCCTGAAGTTGGGCCTGGTGGACTGCCAGTTTGGTTTCCTGTATCTCCTCCTCAGCCATTTAAATTCTGTCTGCCAGATGTTTGAGGCCTGATTGGAGTACTTGGATCTCTGTACAGCATGTGGATTTCACATCCTCTATCAACTGCTTGAAATCCTCATTGGTAGGGATAGCCTGGAGATAGGAATGCCAGGGGGGGGCATAAGAATGCACATGGGCAGGTACTGTTGGTTGTGGTGGTATGTGGGATTGAGACGGCTGTGACTGAGGCTCCGATATAGTGGTGCCGTGAGCTTGGCATGTAGGCACTTGCAGCGGATCCCATGGCTCATACCAGGCTGGAGCTTGTGGGGATGGTAGAGCCCACAAGATGTGTCCCACAGGAGCAGGGGAAGGGGCCACTTGGGCCTAGGTAAGAGAGAGTTCAGTATTTTTCCTATAGGATATGTGATTTAGGGTAGGATGGTGCTGAGATGGAGTCACGAGGATATACATAGCTCCTTAACCACTTTCAGACCGGACCATTTTGCTGGTAAATGACCAGAGGTCTTTTTACAATTTGGCACTGCGCTGCTTTAACTGGTAATTGCGCGGTCATGCAATGTTGTACCCAAACAAAATTTGCGTCCTTTTCTTCCCACAAATAGAGCTTTCTTTTGATGGTATTTGATTGCCTCTGCGATTTTTATTTTTTGCGATATAAACGTAAAAAGACCTCAAATTTTGAAAAAAAATGATATTTTCTACTTTTTGTTATTAGAAAAATCCAATAAACTCAATTTTAGTCATACATTTAGGCCAAAATTTATTCAGCCACATGTCTTTGTAAAAAAAAAGTCAATAATTGTATATTTATTGGTTTGCGCAAAAGTTGTCACATCTACAAACTAAGGTACGTTTTCTGGAAATTACGCAGCTTTTAGTTTACGACTGCCTATCTCATTTCTTGAGGTGCTAAAATGGCAGGGCAGTACAAAACCCCCCCAAATGACCCCATTTTGGAAAGTAGACCCCCTAAGGAAATTGATAACTGGCATGTTGAGCCCATTGAATATTTTATTTTTTTGCCTCAAGCGATTGAATAATGACAAAAAAAAAAAATTTTTCTTTTTTTACACAAAGTTGTCACTAAATGATATATTGCTCACACATGCTATGGGCATATGTGAAATGACACCCCAAAATAAATTCTGCTGCTTCTCCTGAGTACGGGGATACCACATATGTGGGATTTTTTGGGAGCCTAGCTGCGTACGGGGCCCCGAAAACCAAGCACCGCCTTCAGGCTTTCTAAGGGCGTAAATTTTTGATTTCACTTCTCACTACCTATTACAGTTTTGAAGGCCATAAAATGCCAAGATGGCACAAAACCCCCACAAATGACCCCATTTTAGAAAGTAGACACCCCAAGCTATTTGCTGAGAGGCATTTTGAGTCCATGGAATATTTTATATTTTGCCACAAGTTGCGGGAAAATTACAAACTTTAATTTTTTTTTATTTTTTTTTCACAAAGTTGTCACTAAATGATATATTGCTCACACATGCTATGGGCATATGTGAAATGACACCCCAAAATAAATTCTGCTGCTTCTCCTGAGTACGGGGATACCACATATGTGGGACTTTTTGGGAGCCTAGCCGCGTACGGGGCCCCGAAAACCAAGAACCGCCTTCAGGTTTTCTAAGGGCGTAAATATTTGACTTCACTCCTCACTACCTATTACAGTTTTGAAGGCCATAAAATACCAAGAAGGCACAAAACCCCCACAAATGACCCCATTTTAGAAAGTAGACACCCCAAGCTATTTGCTGAGAGGCATGTTGAGTCCATGGAATATTTTATATTTTGCCACAAGTTGCGGGAAAATTACAAACTTTTTTTTTTTTTTTCACAAAGTTGTCACTAAATGATATATTGCTCACGCATGTCATGGGCATATGTGAAATGACACCCCAAAATAAATTCTGCTGCTTCTCCTGAGTACGGGGATACCACATTTGTGGGACTTTTTGGGAGCCTAGCCGCGTACGGGGCCCCGAAAACCAAGCACCGCCTTCAGGCTTTCTAAGGGCGTAAATTTTTGATTTCACTTCTCACTACCTATTACAGTTTTGAAGGCCATAAAATGCCAAGATGGCACAAAACCCCCACAAATGACCCCATTTTAGAAAGTAGACACCCCAAGCTATTTGCTGAGAGGCATTTTGAGTCCATGGAATATTTTATATTTTGCCACAAGTTGCGGGAAAATTACAAACTTTTTTTTTTTTTTCACAAAGTTGTCACTAAATGATATATTGCTCACGCATGTCATGGGCATAGGTGAAATGACACCCCAAAATAAATTCTGCTGCTTCTCCTGAGTACGGGGATACCACATATGTGGGACTTTTTGGGAGCCTAGCCGCGTACGGGGCCCCGAAAACCAAGCACCGCCTTCAGGCTTTCTAAGGGCGTTACAGTTTTGAAGGCCATAAAATGCCAAAATGGCACAAACCCCCCCCCAAATGACCCCATTTTGGAAAGTAGACACCCCTAAATTTAGGGGTACACTAGTGAGACTAGGTAATAAATGGCGGGTGCCCTGAAACTATAAAAAAATAACTAACCAACCAGCGTCACCTGTAACAGTTATATGGTGATCACTGGTGAAAGGGTTAACTAGGGGGCAATCAGGGGGCTTTATGCGGTAGTATATGGGGGTCCCTGGCGCTATAAAAAGCTGCGGCGAACCTAAATACCTACCTGCCTAACTAGCGTCACCTGTGACACTAATACAGCGATCAGAAAAACGATCGCTTATTAGGCTGGGTTCACACTGGAGCGATGCGGGAACGCCACGAATCCGCGGCGGGTTCCCGCATCACATGCCTCCCGGCGGCAGTTCACACTGCCCTATGTGAACTGCTGGGAGTGTCAGTGAAATGTTAATGACACCCCCAGATCAGTTCGCATATCGCAGTGCGATCTGCAAACTCGGATCGCATGGTGTGAACACCCATGCGATCCGATTCTGCTGCGGACCAAAAAAAGGTCCCGTGCGAGTTTGCGGCGGGTGCGACACGAATTCAGCCATACTATCTGTATGGCTGAACTCGAATCGCACAGAGATCAGATGTGATTTGCACTGCAGTGCGGTGCGAATCACATCCGTTCTCATAAACCGCTGCAATGTGAACCCAGCCTTAGTGACACTGGCGACGGGGGGTGATCACGGGGTTAAACCTTTATTGGGGGGGTTAGGGGGGTACCTTAGAACTAAAGGGGGCTAACCCTAACTGCCCTAACAGTTATTACAGTCACAAATGACACCCGCCGGGTGATCAGGGGGTTAAACCTTTATTAGGTAATAAATGGCGGGTGCCCTGAAACTATAAAAAAATAACTAACCAACCAGCGTCACCTGTAACAGTTATATGGTGATCACTGGTGAAAGGGTTAACTAGGGGGCAATCAGGGGGCTTTATGCGGTAGTATATGGGGGTCCCTGGCGCTATAAAAAGCTGCGGCGAACCTAAATACCTACCTGCCTAACTAGCGTCACCTGTGACACTAATACAGCGATCAGAAAAACGATCGCTTATTAGGCTGGGTTCACACTGGAGCGATGCGGGAACGCCACGAATCCGCGGCGGGTTCCCGCATCGCATGCCTCCCGGCGGCAGTTCACACTGCCCTATGCGAACTGCTGGGAGTGTCAGTGAAATGTTAATGACACCCCCAGATCAGTTTGCATATCGCAGTGCGATCTGCAAACTCGGATCGCATGGTGTGAACACCCATGCGATCCGATTCTGCTGCGGACCAAAAAAAGGGTCCCGTGCGAGTTTGCGGCGGGTGCGGCGGGTGCGACGCGAATTCAGCCATACTATCTGTATGGCTGAACTCGAATCGCACAGAGATCGGATGTGATTTGCACTGCAGTGCGGTGCGAATTACATTCGTTCTCATAAACCGCTGCAATGTGAACCCAGCCTTAGTGACACTGGCGACGGGGGGTGATCACGGGGTTAAACCTTTATTGGGGGGGTTAGGGGGGTACATTAGAACTAAAGGGGGCTAACCCTAACTGCCCTAACAGTTATTACAGTCACAAATGACACCAATGCAAAAAAAAAAAAAATGACATTGGTGTCACTGTGACTGGGGGGCAGGGGTAATTGGGGGGGGGTGATCGGGGGGATGTGAGTGTGCCTGGCATGTTCTACTGTGTAGTGTCGTGTTGGTGCAACTCACCGATCCTCTCTCCTCGGTGTCGGAATGAAAAATACCGACACGGAGGAGAGATTACATCACTTCCTCTCCTGTGTTTACATTACAGGAGAGGAAGTGATGTCACGGAGGATTTTCATTCGTCGGGAGCGATCGCGAGGGGGAGGCCATGAATGAATGGCCGTCCCCTCATCCGGGATCGCTCCCGAACGAATACCGACCGCCGCAGGCACCGGGCGGGGGCCCGATCGGGCCCCCCGACCCGCGGGAAGGCAAGGACGTACATGTAAGCCCTTATGCCTGCCCGTGCCATTCTGTCGACGTACATCGTCGTGCGGCGGTCGGGAAGTGGTTAAAGGTTCTGGCTCTGGCATCAGGTGGCTGTAGGGCTGCATAGGACCAGGCAGGGCAGTTAAGTCAGAGGGTGCAGGGGATCCAGGGGATCTACCCCATGGACACAGGGGTCTGATGCCGCCCGCAGCAGTCATGGAAAGGCATCTGTGCATTGAGTGTACTGCAGGGAGAGCTGGCCTGATATGGCAGCCTGTGTGCCTCATGGCATGGCCCCAGGGGAGGAAGCCTGAAAGGAGAAACTCACCACTCCTGTCTGTGCTGTCGGATCTGCACCCTCCTGTTGACTGAGCCAATGTTGAGGCCTGGGAGCAGGAGATGGAGGTATCCGGCGTCATCTTGTCTGTTTCTCCCGGTGACATTGCAGTGGGTGGAAAGTAGTCCTGGAGGTCCGTGGATGAGCCCAATGGGGGTTGCGAGAATCCCTGGGCTTTGGTGGAGCGAGTTGTCCTGGATCTGCTCCTATATCTGAAGCAGAAAGTCTCCAAAAGTGCCTGGTAGCTATGGGTTGAGAGAGAGCAGGGGATTCAAGCACCCATACAGGGCGGCTTCCGGTCATGCCCCCCCTACCTGTCAGTTTTTATTGCTGTCTGTATCCCCATTAGGTAGACTCGCCCTCTCTATTTGTCCTGTTTACCATTATCATTGAAAGTGAAAGCAAAGATAATCCCAAATTTTGGAATGTCGCCAGAAAAGTAATAGAGGAGGATTCTTCCAATGGGGACATAAGTTCTGGTGAGCTGGGGGTCCCCCCAGGGACTCCCTTAATTTGTAGGGATTTCCTCTCACTTCCTGTTTGGTTATGGGATAGAAAGTGATGCTAAATCTCTGAAATGGGACAAAGATGTAAAAAAATAATAATCTGACAGGGGCTATAACCCCCTTACTCTAGCCAAAATGAAAAAAATATATATATATATTTTGCCTACAGTTCTACTTTAACTACTTGCTGCCATCTACTGGTCATTAATAAACTCAGTACTTCCAATATACAGTAAATGCCAATAACGGTATGATCACTGACGGTAAAGTGAATAACATTGATTATCTTGTTAAAATTACATCTGAAAGTGAGTAGGATATATTGGGCAGCAGGTGAACATGTTGTCTCTGAAGTCGATGCATTGAAAGCACACAAATGAGCAAGTGTAAGGATTTTGGCAACTTTGACAAGGGCTAAATTGTAATGGATAGATGGTTGGGTCAGAACTTCCCCAAAACTTCAGCTCCTGTGGGATGTTCCCAGTGTGCAATGGTCAGAACTGACCAAAAGTGGTGCAAGGACAGAAAACTAGTAAACCAGCAACAGGGTCATGGGTGAGCAAGGCTCACTGATGTACAGTATGTTGTTAAGTGACGGCTGGCCCGTGTAGTCTGATCCAATAGAAGAGCTACCTTAGTTCAAATATTGAAAAAGTGAATGATGGTTCTGATAAAAAGATGCATCCCTGTTTGTTGTGTATGGGGCCGCGTAGTCACAGACCGGTCAGGGTGCTCATGCTAACCCGTGTCCACAGCCAAAAGTGCCTACAATGGGCAAGTGAGCATCAAAACTGGACCACAAGCAATGCTTTATCTGCCTGCAAACAAATGTGAATGTATCCTCTTTTGTTTAATAAAATATATTGATTTTTTTTGTTACAATCCACCTTCCGATTTAGATGGACGTCCTCTGCCTTGACTTACCTGGGCACGAAAATCCCAACTGACCTGTCTCGCATCTATGACTATAACTTTCCCCCTTTGTTGATACAGATTAGGGCACTGCTAGACACATGGCATAAGGGACTACACTCATGGTTTGGGAGATGCAATCTACTAAAAATGAGTGTGCTGCCCAAATTGTTATACCTCTTTCAGGCTCTCCCGATCAGAATACCTCCCACATATTTTAAACAGGTGCAGACCTTGTTTGTCCAATTTGTCTGGGCATACAGGAAACCGCGCATACCACGTGCCCAACTTTCTGCGCCCAAACGATATGGGGGACTGGCACTCCCCGATATTAGGAGATACTACCAAGCAATACACTTAGGCAGAATCGTGGACTGGCGATCTGCGCTATGGTGTGGTGGCTCCCTCCCCCCTGAGATAAAATCGCATCCCTTGATAGGGAACACTCTGACGCAATGTCTTCAGGCGACACTCCAAAACTCCCTGACTACCAAACCCTCTCCCTTGACCCCGATTCTAGGTAACCACCGGTTCCCCCCCGGGAATTCACCTACACGCTTTCAGGCGCTGAGGGAGTCAGATTGTGTAACGGCTGCACGATTTGTGCGGCGAGATAGGTGGCCCTTGTTAACGGAGCTAACTGATCCCGCGGGCTCCTTCCAGCTCTCCTTCTGGGACGCAGTACAGATACACCATTTTCTTCAAAGCATCCCAAATCCCCAGTCTTACACACGACCGCTGACCCCATACGAGGAATTCCTCACAGGCACAGAACCAGTTTCTCGAGTCCTCTCTAAAATGTACTCGACACTGAATACACCAGCCCACCCGCCGAGCCTGGCGTGCTTGGACAAGTGGGAGGCGGAGCTTCAATGCACCTTTACTGCAGTCCAGAAACAGAATATAATTAGACCATTCTCTTAAAACGTCACTGTGCACTAAAATACAAGAGACCAATTATAAAATCATGACCCGGTGGTATCTTACACCTAGTCGCCTACATGCCATTTTCCCAGACACGTCAGCAAGTTGCTGGCGATGTCATGAGGAGAGGGGGTCCATGTTACACGTGTTTTGGTCCTGCCCTAAGTTGACGCCTTTCTGGACTGCAATGCGAACGGTGTCTCAAAAATTTACGGACCTGCTGATTCCCAACGACCCGGCGTTCTTTCTACTCCATGTGTCCACCCTGCCCCCCCGAAGATACAAGAGATCTATACTGCGACACTTGACTAACGCTGCCAAATCCTGTATCCCCTTACTTTGGAAACAAGACTGTCCTCCGACCGTAGCAATGTGGTTGAGGAGGGTAGAAGACATGAATAAAATGGAGGACTTGGTGTTGACAGCGCAACACAGACAGGACACCTACAGGAAAACCTGGTCTCTCTGGAATATGTTCATACTTTCAGATGAAGGAAAGTCGCTGCTTGCGACTTGAGCTGTTGTGATTACATGGACACTAGGCAGTACACGGAGGTTCCAACCCCATGGACAGGTATCTCAGTCGCACGCCTCCCATTGTCCCTCCACGCCCCCCTTCTCTCCCGATCCTCCCCCCTCTCCCCTGTAACTTACCTTTCTTTCTTCTCTCATTCTTTTCTGGTAGCGATATGTCGGCTTATATTGTTTAGATTTTGGCTATACCAACAAACTGGACCTCGGGGACATATAGACCCCGGTTATATTCTCTTTCTTGTGCTGTTGGAATATGCACTGTATTTTATATCTTGTCAAGATGAGTGACTTGGAGGCTGCGACCTCCATTTTTTTTTTGCTACCGCTGTATGTTAAACGGCCCTTGTCCCATTGTTGAAAACTAATAAAATATATATTTGGAAAAAAATATATATATATATTGATTTTAAGAATATTACACTATTGGAGTGCTTCTGTTTTTATGTATGACTCGGATCCGCTATTGATGCCATTTCTGTGAAAGAAATCCCCTCACCTACCAGGAATTGTGTTTTACTTCCATAACATCTGTGGGACTATAAAAACTGCTACTTTTTCTTTGGAGTGTTTGTTGGAATCACACGTTTTTTACACTTTTATCCACATATTTGGAATATTGTGGTGCAATTATATGTACTATATTAACATTGGAGCGCTGTACTATTAGTTTATTGAATGGAAGAAGATGGCCTGGCCTGGTATGAGAAACACAAGTTTAAGGTGTTGACCAAATTCTCTAGATCTCAATCCAATGGATCATCTGTGGGATATGCTGAAGAAACAAGTCCAATCCATGGAGGCCACGCCTCACAGGACTTAAAAGATCTGCTACTGATGTCTTGGTCCCAGATACCACATCATACCTTCAGAGATCTAGTGGAGTCCATGCCTTGAAAGGTTACGGTGGGTGGTCAAATGTTATTGCGATGCATAGTAGCCCATTATGCTTTACCTTTGCAGGGAAACAAAGAGGAAGTAAACCTATCAGGCTTTATTTCCTCTTTAAATACCACCACAAGAAAGCTCTATTTGTGTGGAAAAAATTATAAAAATGTCATAAGGGTATTGTGTAGCATGATCTCGCAATTGTCATTCAAAGTGTGACAGCTATGAAAGCTGAAAACTGACCTGGGCAGGAAGGGGGTGAAAATACCCTGTATTACATAGTTAGTCTGGTTGAAAAAAAGACACAAGTCTATCTATAATGGAAGTGTTTCATGTATTGAAGTGGTTAATAAAACAAAGAAGTTGAATCCAAGTTGTAGTGGCCCAAAACTACCACTAGTTGTCAGCATACTACAAAACAATAATCACCTGATGCAGAATGTTATATACTGTAAGTGTAAAGGAGAGAGAACAGTCATTAAACACATTACCTCTTCCATGGGGCTGTGGCTGTATAGCATGGACACAATTAGATCGGAAAAGACAGACATGCCCTACCTATAGGTGGCGTGGCCCATCCACTGTTTTGTCCTGCAGAACCTGTTCACCCCCTACTGCAGGACATGTAGGGTGCATATGTACACAGCTCCCAACTGTCCCTGATTTCGAGGGACTGTCCCTGATTTGGAGCAATGTCCCTCTGTCCCTCATAACTCCTCATTTTGGTCTGATCTATTATGCCCTTTTTATCTATCAGCACTAAACCTTTCCTCTGATTTCTAAACTGCTGCATTGGTAAATTTCAAAAGCCAATATAAAGGAATAGTTGTGTTAAAAAAACACTTGTGGGTTTAACTAATTGTCCTTGAAGGGGGTGTGGCCAGGGGTCTGCATACTTTTGCTGATAGGTGTCCCTCACTCCCATCTCCAAAATTTGGGAGGTATGTATGTAGCACCCTCCTAGAATAGGTTGCTAGTGAAGCTCAGGTAAATGTTTTTTTTTTTTGCTCTTCTGTAAACATTGGAGCAATGTGTGATTCTTTTTGGCTTCTCCGGGCTCCCACTGGCTGCAGGTTTGACTACTTCTAGCTGCATTCTAGCTGCATTCTAGTGGATTCTAGAATGTAGTATGCTGGAAAAGGTAGACCCTTGGCCTGAATATTTATGTGGTCTCAGCGATTAGAACTCGGATCAGTCGAAAAACGATTGACCAATTCTAATTCTGTGTGAAGAAATAGCTGGTTGTTAAGCAGCGGGACGGGAAGTCGGCCGCCCGTGTCCTTAACAACCATGAGTCATTATCTGTCAGCGGGCTTACCCACTGACAGATGAATATAAAGAAAAGAATGCTGGCATTGCCTGGCAATAGAAAAATGGCATAGGGCCCCAGTCCATACCAGGCCCTTCGGGTCTGGTATGGATTTTAAGGGGAAACTTATGGCAAAATTATTTAAAAAAAATGGCTTAGGGTCTCCCCCAAAATCCATACCAGACCCTTATCTGAGCATGCAGCCTGTCAGGTAAAGAAATGGGGGGGGCAAGCAAGCGCCCCCCTCTGAGCCATACCAGGCCACATGCCCTCAACATGGGGGGTGGGTGCTCAGGGTGGGGGGGCAGGGAGGACTCTGCGCCCCCCCACCCTAAGCACCTTGTCCCCATGTTGATGGGAACTGGGGGATAAACCCCAGACACCGACAACCACAGCCCAGGATTGTCAGGAAGAGGCCCTTGTCCCCATCAATGTGGGGACAAGGTGCTTTGGGGTGGGGGGGCGCAAAGCCCCCTCGCCCCAAAGCAACCACTCCCCCATGTTGAGGGCATGTGGCCTGGTATGGTTCAGGAGAGGAAGGCGCTCGTTCATCAACATCCCCCACTTTCTTGACCTGCCCAACTGCATGCTCGGATAAGGCCTGGTATGGACCCCACGCCATTTTTTTTTTTCTATTGCCGGACAAAGCTGGCATTCTTTTCATTACATTCTTATGGCAGTGGGGAAGCCCGCTGACAAATGATGACTCATGGTTGTTAAGGACGCGGGCAGCCGGCTTCCTGGCCTGCTGCCTAACAATCAGCTATTTCTTCTTACAGAATTAATTTTGAATTCTAATTGTTCTTGGAATTCATTAGAAAAGGGATAAACAAAACAAATTTTAACCGATTTCAACTAAATTTGTTACTATTAAATTCAGCGATTCAGATACAAATCCGAATCTCTCAATAACCAAAATTTGTCTGAATTTGTATTCGGACCGAAGCAAATTGCACGTGTCTAATAAATAGTTTGGGGCCTAACGCAGTAGTCTATTTGTGCATGAGGAGAAGATATTACCCTGAAGGGCTGTTGACCTTCTGAGAAGTTTAGCTGAAGTCTAAAGGAGCTCGTCAAGCTCAGTAAGATCTGGAGGCCTATTTGCTGAAAATTGTTGAAGCTGGATCATGGGGGATTCACTGAGCTACTGGCCTGGAGATTCACAGGAGAAACATCTGATTGATATTGAACGGAGGCATCCAAGTATACAGGGACATTGTGAGTATAGGTCTGGATGTAAGTTCCTAGTGAGACCCCTTTCACACTGCCGCGCCCATAGCGTCGACGGTAAAACGGCGCTATTTTTAGCGGCGTTTTACTGTCGGATTTGCAGTGCTTTTACCCCCGCTAGCGGCTGAGAAAGGGTTAAAACCGCCTGCAATACGCTGCTATAGCGACATTTTGCCGGCGGTAATGCAGCACTGCCCCATTTCAATGGGGAGCAGCGGTGGAGGAGAGGTAAACACACCGCTCCTTCACCGCTTCAAAGAAGCTGCTGGCAGGACTTTTCCTGACATCCTGCCAGCGCACCGCTACAGTGTGAAAGCCCTCGGGCTTTCACACTGGAATGAATGGAGCAGCAGTTTGAGGGCAGATTGCAGGCGCTATTTCTAACGCTATAGCGCCTGCAAAACGCCCTCAGTGTGAAAGGGGTCTGACTGTCCACTGCTTTAACCGCTTGAGAAATGGCTACAGTGCTGCTATACTGGCACCTTCCTGTTGCTGGAATCCCAAGAGTGTCTGCTCCCCTAGTGTCTGGCAAGAGGGAAGTTGCCCTGTAGAGAGTAGACAGGGTGAAGAGTGTCCTGGTTAGTAATGGACGAACTTCCGACGGGACGCTTCGCAAACGCGGACCGCGAACGCGGCCGATAGTTCGCGGGCGGGAACGTTCGCGGCAGGCCCCATTGACTTCAATGGGAGACAAACTTCGCAAACCTACAGGTCAAATTTGCAGCCACAAAATAATTAATAGCTGTGCAAACATAGTCCCACCACATGGCCAATGACATAACACATGTATGAGGTGAATTTGGGATCGACAACTACAAGCATTCTTTTTTTATATGGGAAATTGTTGTGACAATTCAGGACTGTGGAGCGCATGAAGGCAATGGAGGAGAGGGAAGGTCAGGGACCAGGGTAGGCAAAGAAGAGGGTGCAGGAGATGATCACCAGCAGCGTGACATACAGCAATGACACCTGCACTGTGATAGAGAGCACTGACATCAGCAGCGTGACATACAGCAATGACACCTGCACCGTGATAGAGTCATCTGACAACAGCACCATGATAGAGAGCACTGACATCATCAGCGTGACATAAAGCACTCACACCAGCACCGTGATATACAGCACTGACAGCAGCACCGTGATAGAGAGCACTGACATCAGTAGCGTGACATAAAGCACTCACCAAATCTATAAGGGTGCCACGGGTTACATGCTTGACGGCCGTCAGAAGGTTCACCCAGTGGGCAGTAAAAGTGATATACCTTCCCTGCCCGTGTTTGCTAGACCACATGTCTGTGGTCAGATTTATCTTGGCATCGACACTGTGTGCCAGAGATACATTCACTTGCCGCTGAACATGGCCATATAGCTCTGGGATGCCCTTCTCTGAGAAATACTTCCTTCCTGGGACCTTCCATTGTGGTGTTCCAATGGCCACAAATTTGCAAAAGGCCTCCGAGTCCACCAGTTTATATGGCAGTAGTTGGCGGGCTATGAGTTCTGACAAGCCAGCCGTCAACCGTTGGGCAAGAGGGTTATCTGGCGTCATCATTTTTTTACGCTCGAACATTAGGCCCACGGAAGCCTGCCTTTTTGCAGAAAAACGTGAGCTTGGCGTGATGGAAGGTGGAGTGGAGGACAATTGTGAGGAGAGAGGAGAAGGAGAAGTAGAAGACGAGGCTGGACGGTGAGAGCCTGGAGTGTGGCTTTGTGTGTAGTGATGGACGAACTTCCGACGGGACGTTTCGCGAACGCGAAACGCGAACGGACACAAACGTTCGCGAAAACGACCGTTCGCCGCGGGCTCCATTGACTTCAATGGGAGGCGAATTTCGCAAACCTTTAGGTCGAATTTGCGGCCACGGGGTAATTATTAGGGGGTAGCACGTAGTCCCACCACCTGGACAATAGCATAATACATGTATGAGGTGAATTTGGGATCGATAACTACAAGCATTTTTTTTTTATTTGGGAAATTGTTCTGACAATTCAGGACTATGGAGCTAATGAAGGCAATGGAGGAGAGGGAAGGTCAGGGACCAGGGTAGGCAAACAAGAGGGTGCAGGAGATACAGAGCACTGACAGCAGCACCGTAATACAGAGCACTGACATCAGCACCGTGACATACAGCGCTGACAGCAGCTCCGTGACATACAGCGCTGACAGCAGCTCCGTGACATACAGCGCTGACAGCAGCTCCGTGACATACAGCGCTGACAGCAGCTCCGTGACATACAGCGCTGACAGCAGCTCCGTGACATACAGCGCTGACAGCAGCACCGTGACATACAGCGCTGACAGCAGCTCCGTGACATACAGCGCTGACAGCAGCTCCGTGACATACAGCGCTGACAGCAGCTCCGTGACATACAGCACTGACAGCAGCTCCGTGACATACAGCGCTGACAGCAGCTCCGTGACATACAGCGCTGACAGCAGCACCGTGACATACAGCGCTGACAGCAGCTCCGTGACATACAGCGCTGACAGCAGCTCCGTGACATACAGCGCTGACAGCAGCTCCGTGACATACAGCGCTGACAGCAGCTCCGTGACATACAGCGCTGACAGCAGCTCCGTGACATACAGCGCTGACAGCAGCTCCGTGACATACAGCGCTGACAGCAGCTCCGTGACATACAGCGCTGACAGCAGCTCCGTGACATACAGCGCTGACAGCAGCTCCGTGACATACAGCGCTGACAGCAGCTCCGTGACATACAGCGCTGACAGCAGCTCCGTGACATACAGCGCTGACAGCAGCTCCGTGACATACAGCGCTGACAGCAGCACCGTAAGCAGCCCCAGGAGGAAGTCAGCACAGCACAGGGATGGTGTGATCCCCTCATAATAAGAACCCCCAGGAGGAAGTCAGCACAGCACAGGGATGGTGGGAGCCCCTCATAATAAGAACACCCAGGAGGAAGTCAGCACAGCACAGGGATGGTGGGAACCCCTCATAATAAGCAGCCCCAGTAGAAATATGACACCGCTCAACCTCTTCAAAGAGGAGGGTAGGGGCATATAGTACGGTGTGCTTTTTTGGGTCAGGGAAGTGAGCCAAATGAATTAAGAAGGTCTGTGTGCTTGATTCCAAAAATTGTTTATAGACATATACATGGTCTACTGATCACATGTGTTGAATTCCTCCGAGATCCATGCCTCATTCATTTTTAGAAATGTGAGGTAGTTAACACTGTGGTGAGCTAGGCGAGTACGCTTATCGGTCACAATCCCCCCTGCTGCGCTGAACGTCCTTTCGGACAGGACACTGGATGAGGGGCAAGCCAACAGTTCGATTGCAAATTGGGCAAGCTCTGGCCAGAGGTCAAGCCTGCCCACCCAGTAGTCTAGGGGTTCATCACTCCTCAGAGCGTCCACATCGGCCGTTAACCCAATGTAGTCGGACACCTGACGGTCTAGGCGTTCCCTGATGCTGGATCCGGATGACACCTGTCGATGGGTCGGCTGAAAGAATGACCTCATATCCGAAGTCACCAACACATCTTCAAACCGGCCTCTTCTTGCAGGCGCTGTTGGATTGGTACCCGCAAATCCTTCTCTGGGAGTGGGAATTGCTCCTCTGCCAGCGCACGCAAAAGCAGAATGCAGCATTTCTCGAAGCAAGGCCTGGAAGTGCTGCATTCTGACAGCCCTCTGCGACGGCGGTAACATTTCCGCCATTTTGTGTTTGTACCGGGGGTCTAAGTACGTTGCCACCCAGTACTGGTCCTTGACCCTCATGCTTTTTATACGGGGGTCCCTATTAAAACACTGGAGCATGAAGGCCCCCATTTGCACTAAAGTGGAAGCGGTGTGGTGGCCTGGCTCCTGCTCATCATCCAGGATAATGTCGTCCTCTTCATTCTCCTCTCCCCATCCTCGCACAACAGGGATCCCAGAAAGGTTTAAAGCATGCTCTTCTTGCTCCTGCTCATCCGCCCCGGCACCATCCTCCTCTGACTCCTCATCAGACTCCTGTTGTTGACTTGTCTCAGATAGAGTAGCCCCCCCTGGGAATTCATCCAGCATTGCGACTTCCTCATCTTCCCGCTCCTGCTCCTCCACAGCCTGATCAATGACACGACGCAATGCACGCTCCAGAAAGAAGGCATAAGGTACCATGTCACTGATGGCGCCATGGCTGCGACTGACCAGTTTGGTGATCTCCTCAAATGGCCGCAGAAGTCTGCATGTGTCGCGCATGAGCAGCCACTGGCGCGGTGAAAAAAAACCCAGCTCCCCAGAACCGTTTCTTTCGCAGAGTTCATACAGGTAGACGTTAACTGCACGTTTCTGCTGGAGCAGCCTATCAAGCATATAGAAGGTTGAGTTCCATCGCGTCGGGCAATCGCAAATAAGACGTCTGACCGGCAGATGGTGTCGCCGCTGAATGTCAGCAAGGCGAGCCATGGCCGTGTAAGATCTTCTGAAATGGGCCGAGATTTTCCTTGCCTGCCGCAAGATGTCCTGGACCCCAGGGTATTTGACAAGGAATCGCTGCACGACCAAGTTTAAGACGTGTGCCATGCACGGCACGTGCGTGATTTTGCCCTGTTTCAATGCGCTAAGCAGATTGGCACCGTTGTCACACACCACTTTACCAACTGTCAAATTGAGCGGTGTTAGCCACTCATCTGCCTGTGAACGCAAAGCTGAAAGGAGTGCCGGGCCAGTGTGGCTCTTTGCTTCCAGGCACAACAGACGCAGCACGGCATGGCAACGTCTCACCTGGCATGTGGAATAGGTTCTGGGGAGCTTGGGCGGTGCAGTGGAAGAGACGCTAGCAGCGGAAAAGGAGGAGGCAGCTGAGGAGGAGAGGGAGGAGGATGGAGTAGGAGGAGGAGAAGAAGAGTCAGGCCTGCATGCAATCCGTGGCGGTAAAACCAAATCTACACGGGTGCCACGGGTTACATGCTTGACGGCCGTCAGAAGGTTCACCCAGTGGGCAGTAAAACTGATATACCTTCCCTGCCCGTGTTTGCTAGACCACGTGTCTGTGGTCAGATGTATCTTGGCACCGACACTGTGTGCCAGAGATACATTCACTTGCCGCTGAACATGGCCATATAGCTCTGGGATGCCCTTCTCTGAGAAATACTTCCTTCCTGGGACCTTCCATTGTGGTGTTCCAATGGCCACAAATTTGCGAAAGGCCTCCGAGTCCACCAGTTTATATGGCAGTAGTTGGCGGGCTATGAGTTCTGACAAGCCAGCCGCCAACCGTTGGGCAAGAGGGTTATCCGGCGTCATCATTTTTTTACGCTCAAACATTAGGCCCACGGAAGCCTGCCTTTTTGCAGAAAAATGTGAGCTTGGCGTGATGGAAGGTGGAGTGGAGGACAATTGTGAGGAGAGAGGAGAAGGAGAAGTAGAAGACGAGGCTGGACGGTGAGAGCCTGCAGTGTGGCTTTGTGTGTTCCGTTGCTCCCACTGGGCTCGGTGATGGCTGCTCATGTGCCTTCTTAAGGCGGTCGTCCCTAGGTGAGTATTGGGCTTACCGCGACTAACGCGTTGACTGCAAAGATTGCAGATGGCAACGCTATTGTCAGCAGCGGACACGTTAAAAAAAGCCCACACTGCGGAGCCATGTGCCGGTGTCCTGGGAGCGCCAGATGTGACCGTACATGGTCGATGACTCGCTCCTGATACATTTGCAGTCTGCTTTGTCCCTGCTGTGCAATGTAAGTCATTGCTGCTTCTCCTCCCTATCTGCTGGTCCATATCTCCCTCTGAACTCCCCTCCTCTTCCTCTCTTGTGGGCACCCACGTGACATCACTAGACACGTCATCATCAACGTCACCTTCCCCACCGCTATAAGTAGAGTAGGCAGCAACACCGGGGACCAACCTCCTCCTTGGGCTGATCTGGGTACTGGCGTCAGACTGCTGAGTAGCGCTTGTTGCTACCTCCTCTTCCTGATCCAATACCAAGAGTGGCTGCGCATCAGAAATGTCCTCTTGATATGGATCGGAAAATAATTCCAGTGACTCAAGCGGAAGGTATGTGGTGGTGGTGGTGGTGGTCGTGTTGTTGGTGGTAGTGTCTTTGGGGGTGCACATAGCAGAGAGTGAAGAAGAGGGTGCAGATCGAGAGGATGAGGAGGGTGCAGAAGAGTAAGGCTGAGCGAGCCACTCAACCAAGTCTGGTGCATCCTTTAAAGTAATTGAACGCACCTTCTGCAACTTCCCACTTTGGCTCAAGCCTGTTGCTCCTGCCCTACCCCTACCACCCCTGCGGAAGGGCCTGCCTCTTCCTCTGCATGTCATTTTTTAAATGACCCTGTGACAAAACTCTTAGTCCCTATACCGCTGAAGGACTGCTGCAGTATAGGTGAGCGGTCAGCAGTGGTGCACGTCAACCCTATCTATTGTGGACCTATAGCGGTCCTTACAGAACAGCAGACTGTACCGCACTCAAGCCTATGTACCGTAGCACCCTATACCAAGTTACCAGTCCTTATAAGAACTTTTGTGGACCAAGCAGGTTGTGTATTAGTGTTTAGCAGACTGTACGTCAGTCCCTATACCGCTGAAGGACTGCTGCAGTATAGGGCAGCGGTCAGCAGTGGTGCACGTCAACCCTATCTATTGTGGACCGATAGCGGTCCTTACAGAACAGCAGACTGTACCGCACTCAAGCCTATGTACCGTAGCACCCTATACCAAGTTACCAGTCCTTATAAGAACTTTTGTGGACCAAGCAGGTTGTGTATTAGTGTTTAGCAGACTGTACGTCAGTCCCTATACCGCTGAAGGACTGCTGCAGTATAGGGCAGCGGTCAGCAGTGGTGCACGTCAACCCTATCTATTGTGGACCGATAGCAGTCCTTACAGAACAGCAGACTGTATCGCACTCAAGCCTATGTACCGTAGCACCCTATACCAAGTTACCAGTCCTTATAAGAACTTTTGTGGACCAAGCAGGTTGTGTATTAGTGTTTAGCAGACTGTACGTCAGTCCCTATACCGCTGAAGGACTGCTGCAGTATAGGGCAGCGGTCAGCAGTGGTGCACGTCAACCCTATCTATTGTGGACCGATAGCGGTCCTTACAGAACAGCAGACTGTACCGCACTCAAGCCTATGTACCGTAGCACCCTATACCAAGTTACCAGTCCTTATAAGAACTTTTGTGGAACAAGCAGGTTGTGTGTTAGTGATTAGCAGACTGTACGTCAGTCCCTATACCGCTGAAGGACTGCTGCAGTATAGGTGAGCGGTCAGCAGTGGTGCACGTCAACCCTATCTATTGTGGACCGATAGCGGTCCTTACAGAACAGCAGACTGTACCGCACTCAAGCCTATGTACCGTAGCACCCTATACCAAGTTACCAGTCCTTATAAGAACTTTTGTGGACCAAGCAGGTTGTGTATTAGTGTTTAGCAGACTGTACGTCAGTCCCTATACCGCTGAAGGACTGCTGCAGTATAGGGCAGCGGTCAGCAGTGGTGCACGTCAACCCTATCTATTGTGGACCGATAGCGGTCCTTACAGAACAGCAGACTGTACCGCACTCAAGCCTATGTACCGTAGCACCCTATACCAAGTTACCAGTCCTTATAAGAACTTTTGTGGACCAAGCAGGTTGTGTATTAGTGTTTAGCAGACTGTACGTCAGTCCCTATACCGCTGAAGGACTGCTGCAGTATAGGGCAGCGGTCAGCAGTGGTGCACGTCAACCCTATCTATTGTGGACCGATAGCGGTCCTTACAGAACAGCAGACTGTACCGCACTCAAGCCTATGTACCGTAGCACCCTATACCAAGTTACCAGTCCTTATAAGAACTTTTGTGGAACAAGCAGGTTGTGTGTTAGTGATTAGCAGACTGTACGTCAGTCCCTATACCGCTGAAGGACTGCTGCAGTATAGGTGAGCGGTCAGCAGTGGTGCACGTCAACCCTATCTATTGTGGACCGATAGCGGTCCTTACAGAACAGCAGACTGTACCGCACTCAAGCCTATGTACCGTAGCACCCTATACCAAGTTACCAGTCCTTATAAGAACTTTTGTGGACCAAGCAGGTTGTGTATTAGTGTTTAGCAGACTGTACGTCAGTCCCTATACCGCTGAAGGACTGCTGCAGTATAGGGCAGCGGTCAGCAGTGGTGCACGTCAACCCTATCTATTGTGGACCGATAGCGGTCCTTACAGAACAGCAGACTGTACCGCACTCAAGCCTATGTACCGTAGCACCCTATACCAAGTTACCAGTCCTTATAAGAACTTTTGTGGACCAAGCAGGTTGTGTATTAGTGTTTAGCAGACTGTACGTCAGTCCCTATACCGCTGAAGGACTGCTGCAGTATAGGGCAGCGGTCAGCAGTGGTGCACGTCAACCCTATCTATTGTGGACCGATAGCGGTCCTTACAGAACAGCAGACTGTACCGCACTCAAGCCTATGTACCGTAGCACCCTATACCAAGTTACCAGTCCTTATAAGAACTTTTGTGGACCAAGCAGGTTGTGTATTAGTGTTTAGCAGACTGTACGTCAGTCCCTATACCGCTGAAGGACTGCTGCAGTATAGGGCAGCGGTCAGCAGTGGTGCACGTCAACCCTATCTATTGTGGACCGATAGCGGTCCTTACAGAACAGCAGACTGTACCGCACTCAAGCCTATGTACCGTAGCACCCTATACCAAGTTACCAGTCCTTATAAGAACTTTTGTGGAACAAGCAGGTTGTGTGTTAGTGATTAGCAGACTGTACGTCAGTCCCTATACCGCTGAAGGACTGCTGCAGTATAGGGCAGCGGTCAGCAGTGGTGCACGTCAACCCTATCTATTGTGGACCGATAGCGGTCCTTACAGAACAGCAGACTGTACCGCACTCAAGCCTATGTACCGTAGCACCCTATACCAAGTTACCAGTCCTTATAAGAACTTTTGTGGAACAAGTGAGTTGTGAATGTTTAGCAGACTGCAGCAGAAGGGCAGCAGTCAAGTATAATATCCTTTCTATATTTGGAAGAAAGAATATTATACATGTACAAGCCTATTACTGTACCACTGATACCAGTCCTGAAAAGAACCTTTGTGGAACTAATAATAACAGCAAGTCTTTAAAATTACCCTCACTGCCTGACAACACTGCTTCCTTCCTGTCCCTATACAAATTGGCAAAAAAAGAGAACGATTAGTGGTTACTGGAACAGCTCTTTTGTGGACCTTGATAGTAACAGCTAATGATGATGATGATGATGATGATGATGAAAGACTAATCTGGCTGTCCCTGTAGCATACACCGTCCTTTCCCTTTCTCTAAACTAACAAAAGACACTCAGGCTGCTGCAAGAATCAGCAGCACAGCAAACCTATCAACACCTAACACCTATACCAGTCCTGAAAAGAACTTTTGTGTACCAAATAGCTAGTGGTTTATCTCTCCCTACTCCACACAGGAACCTGTCCCTATCGTAACAGAAGAAAGAATGTAAAATGGCCACCGGATCGGGTGTATTTATAGGTTAGGGGGAATGTACAAGTGTCCATGTGCTGTCATGTCTCAATTGGCTGTCCTGTATCACATGATAAACGTGTCACCAAAGGTTAAAGTTCTTGTATACATTAAACACGTAAGTCCGCCGCGGCGAACGACGGAAAAAGGCGTTCGAACGTGCGGACCGCGAATGTCGGAAATTCGCCGCGAAACGACCGCCGGGCGAACCGTTCGGCCATCACTATTTGTGTGTTCCGTTGCTCCCACTGGGCTCAGTGATGGCTGCTCATGTGCCTTCTTAAGGCGGTCGGCGGTGTTGGGCTTACCGAGACTAATGCGTTGACTGCAAAGATTGCAGATGGCAACGCTATTGTCAGCGACACGTTAAAAAAAGCCCACACTGCAGAGCCATGTGCCAGTGTCCTGGGAGCGCCAGATGTGACCGTACATGGTCGATGACTCGTTCCTGATACATTTGCAGTCTGCTTTGTCCCTCCTGTGCAATGTAAGTTATTCCTGCTTCTCCTCCCTATCTGCTGGTCCATATCTTCCTCTGAACTCCCCTCCTCTTCCTCTCTTGTGGGCACCCACGTGACATCACTAGACACGTCATCATCAACGTCACCTTCCCCACCGCTATAAGTATAGATCTCGGAGTAGGCAGCAACACCGGGGACCAACCTCCTCCTTGGGCTGATCTGGGTACTGTCGTCAGACTGCTGAGTAGCGGTAGTTGCTGCCTCCTCTTCCTGATCCAATACCAAGAGTGGCTGCGAATCAGAAATGTCTTCTTGATATGGATCAGAAAATAATTCCTGTGACTCAAGCGGAAGGTATGTGGTGGTGGTAGTGGTGGTGGTGGTGTTGTTGGTGGTAGTGTCTTTGGGGGTGCACATAGCAGAGAGTGAAGAAGAGGGTGCAGATCGAGAGGATGAGGAGGGTGCAGAAGAGTAAGGCTGAGTGAGCCACTCAACCAAGTCTGGTGCGTCCTTTAAAGTAATTGAACGCACCTTCTGCAACTTCCCACTTTGGCTCAAGCCTGTTGCTCCTGCCCTACCCCTAACACCCCTGCGGAAGGGCCTGCCTCTTCCTCTGCCTGTCATTTTTTAAATGACCCTGTGACAAAACTCTCAGTCCCTATACCGATGAAGGACTGCTGCAGTATAGGGCAGCGGTCAGTAGTAGTGCACCTCAACCCTATCTATTGTGGACCGATACCGGTCCTTACAGAACAGCAGACGGTGCCTCACTCAACCCTATGTACTATAGCACCCTACACCAGGTTATTACCAGTCCTTATAAGGACCTTTGTGGAACAATTAGGTTGTGTGTGAGTGATTAGCAAACTGCAGCAGAAGGGCAGCAGTTAAGTATAATATTCTTTCTATATTTGGAATAAAGAATATTATACGTGTACAAGCCTATTACCATACCAGTCCTGAAAAGAACCTTTGTGGAACTAATAGTAACAGCTACTGATTAAACTGACCCTAACTGCCTCACACACAGCTTCCTGCCTGTCCCTATATAAACTGACAAAACAGAGGCTACTGGAACAATAACTGGAATAGCACTTTTTTGGACCTGATAGTAACAGCTAATGATGACGACTAAACTGACTGTCCCTACAGCAGACACACCGTCCTGTCCCTTTCTCTAAACTGACAAAAGACACTCAGGCTGCTGCAACAATCAGTAGCACAGCAAACCTATATACACCTAACACCTATACCAGTCCTGAAAATAACTTTTGTGTACCAAATAGCTAGCGATTTGGGTCACTGCAATCTCTCCCTGCTCCACACAGCAACCTCTCCCTATAGTGACAGAAGAAAGAATGTAAAATGGCCGCCGGATCGGGTGTATTTATAAGTTAGGGGGAATGTCCAAGTGTCCATGTGCTGTAATGTCTCAATTGGCTGTCCTGTACCCCATGATGGATGTGTCATCAGCTCTTTTACACAGTAAAAACACGGAAGTCCGCCGGGCGAACGGCGGCAATAGTCCGCCGATCGGGCGGACCGCGAACAGCCGAAATTCGCCGCGAAACGACCGCTGGGCAAACCGTTCGGCCATCACTAGTCCTGGTTACTCAAGCATTAAATTCCCAAAGTGTATCCCTAAGCCCATCCTGCACCCAAACTAACTTTAATAGCAATAAAGCACAAAAAGATGCCCCCCTGCCTGGTTGTTGAAAATGAGACTGTCTGAGCTGTTGTGTGCCTGGCTGCCTGTATACCTGAACAGGAAGAGAACCTGGGGCAAAAAAGTGGGGCCTGATTGGGGTCTGTGCTACACTTGCTAAAGTAGCACGAAATGCGTTGACCCTTTACTTTGTTCCCACAGTGTCTAGATGCTGTATTTAGGTGATTTTACTGTTCCAATAAAGCTGGACGTTTCTTCAGAGAGCAACTGCCCAAATCCTTGGGGTTTTCCATATCTATACTTCTATTCATATCAGTGCTTTCAGTGTCTTTCTTTCACGCAGGTGGGTCAGAGGGGCTAAGGTTGTTCTTGGAGTCAAGGTGCAGAACAGAGAACCCGAATTACCAAGCTGCTCCTTCGTTGGTAGTGATACACATAGGAATATATGGGGACTCTTTTGCAGGTCATGGAAGAAGAAGAGCTTAGCTAGGAGACTTCGACATCAGTGGCTTTGCAGAATCCAATGGGTAGCACAGTGAAGATCTTGGGGGAGCAGGGATAAGCGAGTATAAGACTTTTTGGGGGGGGCGTGCTGGTGGAAGAATAATTTAAAGCATAAGCACAGTTATTTTTTTATAAGCATTCCTTGCTATCCAAAAAATAGTTATAGCTAAACTTTAATGGTGATCTCCAGGTTTTGACCCAAATTTAGCTCCAACCCCTCCACCCCCCTAACTCCCACTAAAGTACATTCCAGGATTGCAACATTTTATATTTTACTTTGTTCCTGTTGTGATAAGCTTTTACAATTTCTTCCTCCCATGTCATGACTAGGTAAAAAAAAATTCTTATAGGGGCAGCTGCTGGGAGATAAATTCCAACTTACACAAGCATGGCCCCAGAACAACATCTCCTAAGATCCCTTTCTCTACACAAAATCTGGGGGAAGGCTTTTAGGAAATAATTAAACTAACAATAATTAAAAAATAATAATAATTGTTTTTCCAGAAAAAAAATCAATGTGTACATGTTGGGCGGCACAGCGGTAGAGTGGGTAGCACTCTCACCTAGCAGCAAGAAGGGTCGCTGGTTTGAATCCCAACCATGACACTGCCTGGAGTTTGCATGTTCTCCCTGTGCCTGCGTGGGTTTCCTCCGGGTACTCTGGTTTCCACCTACACTCCAAAGACATGCAGGTAGGTTAAGTGGCTTCTGTCCAAAATTGGCCCTAGTATATGAATGGGGACCTTGGATTGTGGCTCCTTGAGGTAGGGACCGATGTGAGTGTGCAATGTACAGTGATGGGAACAATTGTAGACACTCAGATTGAACTGGATGGATTGGTGTCTTTATTCAACCTTACTAACTATGTAACTATGTGGAGAAGGACAAACATGGGTGGAGCTTTGTAGTCCAGCAGAGAACTTAAGGAGCACTACCAATGCTGGGATTTCTGTGCAGTACAGGGAGAATTGTCAAGTTCACTACAGAAGTCAGGAATTCACTGGATTTTTGGCAGATCAGCAGGTTTTATTTTTATCTACTTGCAGTTTTTTTTGTAGGGATAAAACATATGGAAAGGTGCATGTATTGCATATGTACTGTTTTTTTTATTTATTTTGCCCTGTAATAAACTTTAAGGCAGTAGTAATAACATCTTTAATATGTTAGAGGTCACCTTGTAATATGCAGGCTTTTACTTTAGCAGAGTAATGTACACAGCCAAATCTCTCCTGGAAAACCTAGCTTCCAACTACCTTTTATTTGCTGAGCCAAAAGATAAAGGTTTTCGATAATGAGACGTGTTCCACTGGTGGTTTGAGTAAGAGGAGAACGTGACTGGGTGGTCACATGAGAATATAAAGAGGAGTTGATAGCATAGGTGTAAAATTTGTACAAATTCCGACCAGAAAAGGAAACATGTTAGCTTATCTGCTCTGTGTGGTTTGTCTGTTGTGCCTCCAGAACACGGGAGCACAAGAAGATGGTAAGAGGGTCACCTGTGGACCTTTGTTTATAATGCTGATAACTCCTTTTAGCTGTAATAAGAATAGCAATTAATTTTCATCATTAATTAATGCAGTTTCCAAAGCAAGCAAAATAATTTATTTTTAATTCTTTAATTTCTATTACTTTGGACACCAGTTCACAAAAAAGGATATCAGGGAACTGGCGAAAGTGCAGAGAAGGGCACCCAAACTGATAAGAGGCATGGAGGAGCTCAGCTATGAGGAAAGATTAGAGGAATTTAATTTATTCTCTCTTGAGAAAAGATTATGTGGGGGTTGATATGATCATCATTTATAAATACATATGGACCATAGTGACCCCCCTTCAAAGTAAGAGCTGTGAAAATGTTGAATAGACACCTTCAGGAGCTAGTTCTGGCCGGCTCGGTGGATTTTTTATTATTTTTCATAGAGATGGATATATTGCTAGATGCATGAAATATAACTTAAACTTAATATTAATAGACAATAATGCCAGTATTTATTAGTCCAGGGAGATCCTGATTGCCTTGGGGGATCGAAAAGGACCCCCCCCCATCCTATAATTGTACCATGCTTAATAGGGCTTTTGTTGCCTTCTTCTGGATCAGTTGTAGGTATAGGGCTCTGCATATGAAGGATTGTTATGTATTTTCTTCTATTGGTTTAACTAGATGAACTATGTGTCTTTTTCCAACCTCAACCATGTAAATATCAAGGGGCTGACTATTAATTTTGAAGTACCCAATCAAGTTCAGTAAACCTAAGGCCCCATACACACTATACAAGTTTTATGATTTCTTTTAGATTTACCAAAACCATGTAATGCAAGGACCTGCCTTATTGCATACGAATTGAAACTCTTAGCCCTTGTACACACGGTCGGAGAGTCTGACAACCAAATCCGTTGGATTTTGTCCGACGGATTTTGTCCGAAACTGTTGTATACACACGGTCAGACAAAGTTGTCGGAAAATCCGACATGATTACGTTATTTCGTTACGACGGGACTACGTTCACGCTAGTAGCCAATAGCTTTGGTGTAGGAATTTGATCTGAGCATGCGTGGCACTTTGTCCGATCGGAATTCTCGACACATGATCGGAGTATGTCCGATCGGAGCATTTTGTCTGAAAATTTTACTGGCAAGTTGGAAAAGTTGGTCCTTCGGATACTCCGACGGAAACAGTCCGATGCAGACCACACACAGTGGGAATATCCGACAAAACGGTCCGATCGGACAATTCCGTCGGAATCTCTGACTGTGTATACAAGGGCTAAAGGTTTGACCTCATATTATATGGTTTTGTTAAATCTAAAAGAAAAATCTACAGAAAATTGTATAGTGTGTATCCAGCTTTAGACCCACAACAATCGTGATGATAGTTTTAGTGACATTTTACAGTTGTCAATGAATTCATTAAAAGGGTCAGTCCACCGAAAAACTCATGTTTTATTATTTTGAAAATGCTGAAGCATTAATACCTTTTTAGACAGTCTCTTCTCTTGGGTTCTCTGTTCATGAGTTTCCAGATCTGCACGCTATCTGTGTCCATTATTAGGGACTGCTGGATTTTTTTTCATACATATTTTTTATATTAAAGATAATGCAATTGGAGTAGATGGGATACACAAAGGATCCAGGAGTTGATTCAACCCACCAGACTCCACGCATCATTTTTGTGTTAATGTGTTGACTTGGATGCTTATAAATAAAGTTTGTTCATTGTTTAGCAATGGATAAATCAAGTCTGGAAATGCATGCTTGTTTGTCGACTTTGGAGCCCCGCATCAATCTGATTTGCTCTCGAAAACAGGCAAATCCTTCACATTAAATTTTAAATTAAATATATATATGTAAACAGAAATAAGTTCTTCAACACAAAAATTGTTAAATCTTTTTTAGGTGTGCCATGAAAATTTTTATCTTTTTGGTGCGTCACAAGATAAAGTTTGTGAAACACTGAGCTACAGGCATCATCCCAGTATCTTTTTTTCAGCAAGTGATTCCCTGTGTTGTAAAAGCCATCCTAGAAGCTAATTAGCAGCAAGATTGCTTTTATGACTGGTGGGAGGGGATGACCCCCCCCCCCCACCCTCCACAGCCCTATGACACCTCTCTGGGCTCTCCCGTGCAATCGGGGAGCCCGATATCTGATCCGGCAGTGTCGACGGGTTATCCTAGAGCTGGCTATCTCTTATGGTCTAGGAAGTCATTACGTCACTTCCAGTTATGGCAGATGTAAACAGAGCCCTTTTCTGCAAAAAAAAGGGGGGGGGTTTATCTCATGCTTTTCGGGGTAGAGGAGAGATCTGGGGTAATATAGCCCTCAGATGTCTCCATAAAGAGGACCTATCATGCCTTATTTCTATCACAAGGAATGTTTACAGGATTGGATGGGAATAAAAGCGATCCAACATTTTTTTTTAAGGGACAATGTAAAAAAAAAAGAAATAAAAATTTAAAGAGCCCCATACCCCTCCTTGCTCATGTGCAGTGGCAAACGCATAAGTAGGTTGGGCACATGTGTAAATGGTGTTCGCACCACATGCAAGGTATCGCTGTGAACGTTTTACCGAGAACAATAATTCTAGCACTAGACTTCCTGTGTAACTCTAAATTGGTAGCCAGTAACAAAATTTAAAGCATCACCTACAGAGATTTTTAAATATTGTAGTTTGTCACCATTCCACCAGCATGTGCAATTTTAAAGCTTGACATGTCAGGTATCTATTTACTCACTGTCACGGAACCCCCATCGCACTCCTCTTGAGTGCTTCCACTAGTACACAGTTTTCTCCAGTTTGAACCATTAGATATTACAGCCACTAATTGTAACCAAGAACTAGGTGAGACTAGCTCAGTTACAAACTGGAACATGGAATGTTTATTTGAACAAACTCACACCAAATATATACCACAGGACATTCCCCCCTCCTGGTCATATTACCCTAAGCCCTTGTACACACGGTCGGAGATTCCGACAACCAAATCCGTCGGATTTTGTCTGAAACTGTTGCATACACACGGTCGGACAAAGTTGTCAGAAAATCCGACGTGATTACGTTATTTCGTTATGACGGGACTATGTTCACGCTAGTAGCCAATAGCTTTGGTGTAGGAATTTGATCTGAGCATGCGTGGCACTTTGTCCGATCGGAATTCTCTACACATGATCGGAGTATGTCCGATTGGAACATTTTGTTGGAAAATTTTACCAACAAGTTGGAAAACTTGGTCCGTCGGATACTCCGACGGAAACAGTCCGATGTAGACCACACACAGTCGGAATATCCGACAAAACGGTCCGATCGGACCCATATTCCGTCGGAATCTCCGACTGTGTGTACAAGGGCTAACAATACAAACTGTAACCAGAAACGTAATTACAACAACTGACATACTATAAACATTACCTTAATTGGCCACCTGGATGGCTAGATTATTTGGCCCCTACAACGGACACATTATCATAAGTATAAACACATCCCAAAAATGTTTGCTAGGAGAGACAAAGTGTGTTCTAATTAGCACAATTAACAATAGAAACAGTGATCTCCCCCTTCCTCTGCCTAGTAGGCAACAGACTATAGTAAGAGACCTTAGTAGCAGACTGTCCGGCTCCTACATTGAAGAACATGAAACAGAGGCCCATGTGCTATTTCAATTGACATGTATAGTTCAGAATCAAACAAACCCGGACTAGACTTTATATATTTCCTTGGAGATATTGTGGATAAATATTACTGTCCCATCTGAAGTAATCCAAGCCACGTTCTCAGTGTCCATTAAGTGGTGGTCCATCATTAGAGAATGATCTACTCTCTCCCTGGACCATAGTCAGTGGGTAAGAGGCTTACTTCTATATATATATATATATATATATATATATATATATATATATATATATATATATATATATATATATATATATATATATATATATATATAAAATATATATATATTTTTTTTAAATTGGGTTATATAGTGTGTTTTTCTTTTTTAATTAATTAAAAAGTTTTTTTTTTTTTTAACAAAAAAAGCATTAAAAAAATTGCTGTGCAAATACCAGTAAAAAATGTCTATCAGTATGTGTGTTGTTGCCATCCAATACAGTTGATTTGGATACTGGATTTAAGTTTGTGTTCCTCCTCAATATCCCTACTCATCCCTGTTTTTTTTTCTTTTACATCCATGCAGTTGGCTTAATCAAAGTTGAATTCACAGTTGTGAATGACTTAATTGGGAACTTTTTTAAGGATTCCATTATTGTAGAAGTGAGGAAAGGGTCCACACTACTGCAGGTCATGGAAAAAGCTGCTGAACTGAACCCCAAGGAATTCAGGTGAGAACCTGCAACTTGACATTGAGAAAAGCTATTTCTTGTTTGACATTTGATAACGAAACACATGTGCGGTTCTCAGAGAGTGTTTATCAGCGCTCCTTGCTATAACCTCTATAGTTTTTAGAGGTCATTAAAAACTCAACTCCAGCCAATTTTTTATTTTTATTTTTTTAACCAGGCTGTATACACCATTCAGCCACAACATTAAGACAGATTAAGCGAATAACATTATCTTATTAACCACTTCAGCCCTGGAAGATTTTACCCCCTTCCTTACCAGAGCACTTTATGTGATATGGCACTGCGTCGCTTTAACTGATAATTGCGCGGTCATGCGGCGTAGCACCCAAACAAAATTTACGTCATTTTTTTCCCACAAATAGAGATTTATTTTGGTGGTATTTGATCACCTCTGCTGTTTTTATTTTTTGCGCTATAAACAAAAGAAGAGTGACAATTAAAAAAAAAAAAAAACACAATATTTTTTACTTTTTGCTATAATAAATATCCCATTTTTTTTTTTAAAAGAAACTAATTTTTTCCTCAGTTTAGGCCGATACGTATTCTTCTACATATTTTTGGTAAAAAAAAAAAAATCACAATAAGCGTATATTGATTGGTTTGCGCAAAAGTTATAGCGTCTACAAAATAGGGGATAGATTTATGGCATTTGTTTTTTTTTTACTAGTAGTGGTGGCGATCTGCGATTTTTTTCATGACTGCGACATCGTGACAGACATATCAGACACTTTTGACACATTTTTGGGACAAGTCACATTTACACAGCAATCGGTGCTATAAAATTGTACTGACTACTGTGTAAATGTGACTGGCAGGGAAGGGGTTAACACTAGGGGTGCTGCAGGGGTTAATTATGTTCCCTGGGAGTGATTCTAACTGTGGGGGGAGGGCTCACAAGGGGAGAAGACCGATCAGTGTTCCTCTGTACTGGGAACACACCATTGGTCTCATCTCCACTGACAGGATGTGGATCTGTGTGTTTACACACACAGATCCACGGTCCTGCTGTGTTCCCGGGCAATCACGGGTGCCCGGCGTATATCGCGGCCGCCAGGTACGCGCACCGGGTCCCGAGCGTCCTCCCATTCCCGCCCCCTAGATGGCCAGGAATGAGAAGACATCATATGACGCACGCCCAGGATGGGAGATCCCATCTGCGGGCGTCATATTACTATGGACGGGTAGGGAAGTGGTTGAAATGGCATCAGAATGTTGGTGAGATATATTAGGCAGCAAGTAGACATGTTGTCCCTGAAAATGATGTGTTGAAAGCAGAAAAAATTGGCATTGCAGTTTGTTGTGTAACTGCAGACTGGTCAGGGTTTCCCATGCTGACTCGTGCCACAGCCAAAAGCACCTACAATGGGCAAATGAGCATCAGAACTGGACCACAGAGCAATGGAAGAAGGTGGCCTGGTCTAATGAATCCTGGTTCCTTGTACATCATGTGGATAGCTGGGTATTTGTGTCACTTACCTGGGGAAGAGATGGCAGTAGGTGAAGAAAACAAGCCAGCTGAGGCAGTGTGATGCTTTGGGCATCTTCTGCTGGGAAACCTTGGCTCCTGCCATTTATGTGGATGTTACTTTGACACGTACCACCTACCTAAGCATTGTAGCTAACCAAGTACATCCCTTCATGGAAATGGTATTCAGCAGAATAACGTGCCCTGCCACAATGCAAAAATGGTTTAGGAATGGTTTGAGGAACACAACAACGAGTATAATGTGGTGACTTGGTCTCCAAATTCCTCAGATTTCAATCCATTGAGATTGTAGTATCTGCTGGAAAAACAAATCTGATCCATGGAGGCCCCATCTTGCAACTTACACGCCTTAAAGGATCTGGCTTGGAGCCAGATACCACAGCAATACCTTCAGTGGTGTAGTGACGTCCATGGCATGAAGGGTCAGGGCTGTTTTGGTGGCAAAAAGGGGGACCTACCCAATATCAGTTGGGTCATCATAATGCTATGGCTGATCAGTGTATACCCCTTCATTACCAGGCCATATATCAGTTTTCAGTGTTATGATACTTTGACAATTACTGGACCATGCTATAGTGTACCCAACTACATTTTTAAATACCTTTTTAAATGTTTTAATTTTTCCTTACTTTCCCTTACTTTCCCTTATGCCTTGTACACACAGCTGGACATTCCGACTGCACAATCCGTCAGATTTTTCCGACCACCAGACAAAATCTGTCGGATTTTGTCCAAAACTTGTGTTGCATGCACACAGTCGGACAAAGTTGTCTGAAAATCCGATTGTTCGGAAAGTGGTGACGTTCGTTGCATATGGCGGGACTACATAGAAGCTAGTAGCCAATAGCTTTGGTCTCGTAATTTAATCTGAGCACGCATGGCACTTTGTCCGATCGGAATTGTCTACAAACGTTCGGAAAAAGCCCAATCGGATTTTTTTGTCGGAAAATTTTAGATCCTGCTCTCAATTTTTTTTTCCGTTGGAATTTCTGACGGAAAAGTCCGATAAAGCCCACACACACACACGATCGGATTTTCCGACAATATAATCTGATCAGACCTTTTCCATCAGAAATTCTTACCGCGTGTACAGGTCATTACTTTCTGCCAGAAAACATAGCAAATAAAAATGCCAGGACAGGAAGAATGGTCAAACATTCCCATAGACACACTCCTAAACCCTGTGGACAGCCTTCCCAGAAGAGTCAAAGCTGTTATAGCTGCAAAGGGTGGGCCAACTCAATATTGAACCCTACGGACTAAGATTGGGATGCCAATAAAGTTGATGTTTGTGTGTAAAAGCAGATGTCCCAATACTTTTGGTAATATAGTGTATGTTGAGGAGCAACACGGGTCTATAATTGAAGACATCTAATTGTTTTTAATTTGACTGGGTCTTTTTAAAATGCTGTATCTCTTGTGCTCAAATTTTCTCTGTCACTTTGCTACTTTAGGGCAAAGTTAAAGAGTAACTTTAGGCTGGAGTCACACCTATGCATTTTTAGTGCTTTTTGCAGATTTGCACTACAGTCCATTTAACATGATTTCCTATGGAAGACGTTCTGTAGTGCAAATCTGCAAAATGCAAAAAAGCACAAAAAATGCAATATCCAGCCTAAACCCAACCCTTCTCCCCTAATTCACTTAAAGTAGTTGTAAACTCTCACATATACCCAGTGCAGTGACTGGCCTCAGGTGATACACAGAGATGAAGCAAATCCCCCCTACATAAGTTGTAGCTGTTTATCTACAGCTGTCTTTCCCCTACTAGACTTGTGCACAATGGAAAATTTTGTTTAGTTTCGGTTTGTTGTCATTCGTAAAATAGATCATTTTGTTCTGTTATATTCGTTATGTTATATTAATAAGTTTTCGGATAATTCGTTATTATTCATAGAGTGTCGAATTCATTCGTTCGTATTAGTTGAAATTCGATATTTATATATGTATAGACATTCGTGATAATGATTCGTAGTTTGGAAAGTCGTTTGTTTATTGAATCTTATAACACACAATGATAACGTCTCTTCTCCTCGGCTCAAATACAATACAACACCCTTCTAACTCAGTTCTCAGGAATGCACTTTGCCAGTAATCCATCCTCCGGCACAAAATTAATTAGCTGATTGGACTATAAGATTTACTTTGAGCTGACTTTTTGTTTCATTAGATCTTTAAAGAATTACCAAATCATGTCAAATTCATTCGTTATATTTCTTTCGTATTCGTTGTTATTCGTTATTTTTTTATTCGGACATTCGGATGCATCCGAATGTCTGAAAGATGTAAAACTCGGCCGAATTTCGCTTCGTTACGAAACGAATTGCACAAGCCTATCCCCTACATCCATTCAAAGTGTAGAAATTACACAGGATCTCTCAGCTCTGAAAAGCAGGGGGTGGAGAGCTAAGGTTACATCAGGAGGAGAGCTCTGAAAGCTCATTGGAGGGAAGGGACACACAGCACACAAGAACAGAGCTGAGGCTGTCAATCACCTCCCCTGTCACCATTTTTTCTTTGTGTCAGAAAAACACATTAGAAATGACTGATTGCTGATAGCAGAGGAATGACGCAATGGACAGAAATGACACTTAGTGCTCTGGATTGAGACAAGTACACCTCATAGAGGTATATGCTTTGTTCAAATGTCATATTTGAGGTTTACAACCACTTTAAGCTCACCTTCTCCGTGCTGAGAAGACTGGGAAAGGAAGGAAGGAGCAACTAGTGTGCAAAGAAATGGGAGTTTGAAAGTAGGTTAGGCTACTTTTACTAAACGGCTTTTAACCCAACTTCAAACACACATTTATTTGGACACCGGACACTCCTTCCTTTCTTTTCAAGTCTACATGTGGAAACGACCATAAGGCTGTTCCAAAAAGGCAGCAGCCCAAGCCCCATGAGGGTTCACCACCTCCATCCATTATTGGGTACAACCTACTGGAAGGGATTTCTTCCTACTTGCCCACACAACTACTCAACCACGACCAGTGACTGATCCAGTCAGTCCACCTTGGTCTCCAGCACAAATGAGTTGCCACGCTAAGAAGGGAAACTAAATAATTAAGGGTCATGGAGGCAGTCCTCTATGAGGAAAAATGAACTGAAATGAATTTATTCCCCCTTGAAAAGAAAGGCAACTAAGGGGGATATGATCACCTTCTACAAATACATAAATGCTCCATATACGATGGTCCTTTACAGTAGGAGCTTTGAAAATGGGACGTGGAGGCTTCCACAAATGGTAGTTTTAGATGATTTAGGAGGTTCTCCACAAAGGCTAGAGGTGTTTCTACATTCACAAAACATAGCTGGCTATTACTATGTAAGAAATAACATTGTAGAACATTGAGCCATGAAGTATCTGGTTGCCTTTTGAGACCCAGGAAGGATTTTTTCCAAGTAAGAACAAATTGCACCAAGACTGATCGTTTGCCTTTCAGTGGACAGAAGGATAGTTTAGCATGGACATTTTTTTTTTTTTTTTATTTTAGCTTGAAAAATATGTATAGTTTTTCAACCTATAAAAGTTCTGTATCTCTTAATTGTTCACTTTTATCATCTGTACTATACCTTTAGCTTCCAAACACAAGACTACCCTTTCGGAGTTTACATTACGGCCATTGGCAAACTTGCCGGAAGCACCAATGAAAAGACATACTGGCAGTTCTTTAGTGGTAACAATCCACTGATAGCAGGTAAGTACTCGGTGTGCCGTTCCTTATTACGGGTCTGACTAGAAATGCAGATTACTAGGCATAAGCGGATGAATAGCAATTTTCCTTTCTCTGAAATTTTGGGCGAATATTAGGAAATTTTTATGAAATTTTGCCAATTTGGCAAAAAGCATTGGAGTCAATGAGGAAGAAAAAATAAGGTGTTTTATAAAAATGGGCTTCCATAATTCCTGATTCCCGAAATTCTCTGTTATCTTTCCTCAAAACTCGCTCCTATTGCAGCAGCCCACTAAAAAAAAAAAAAAAAAAAAAAAGGTTTTTTCGTGCTCCCAAAAACCAACCCTACAGGTTTCACCTCTAATCGTGACTTCATCAGGGGTGCCAACTGTTCAAAGTGCATTGTGCAAGCAAAGTATTTGAAGTGGTATTAAACCCAAAAGCACGTTTTTACTATATTGCAGTTTACCAAATCTAAGCCCCTGTACACACGGTCGGACATTCTGCCAACCAAATCCGTCGGATTTTGTCTGTCGGATCTTGCTTGAAACTGTTGCATACACACGGTCGGACTAAGTTGTCGAAAAATCCGATCATTCAGAACGTGATGACGTAATTTCGTTACGATGGGACTAGTAGCCAATAGCTTTGATGTAGGAATTTGATCTGAGCATGCGTGGCACTTGGTCCGATCAAAATTCTCTACACATGATCGGAGTATGTCCGATCAAACCAGTTGGTCGGAAAATATTTCCAACATGTTGGAAAATTGGGTCCGACGGAGATTCGGACGGAATCAGTCCGATGCATACCACACACAGTCGGATTATCCGACGTCACGGTCCGATAAGACGCATTTCGACGGATTCTCCGACCGTGTGTACAAAGCTTTAGATGTGATGGCTGCATTTGTTTTCTTTTTTAGGCTTTCTTTCCTGTATTTTCATCTGGCAATCCAGCCAGTAAGTCTGTTTTTTTTAACAGAACAAGCTGTCATACAGATTTAGCATTTAGAGACATGAGCCACTAACAAATTGAATCTGAACTCCAGCTAAAACTGCTAGTCCATCTAACACTGTCCACCCTCCCAGAATCCTGCTATCCAAAGGTGTCCCCTGTGTTCCTTTTCCAGAGTGGGGGCACTCTAATACAAGACAGTGAGTTATTGCCCACATCACTAGGTGTAAACAGAGGGAAAAAAGCCTTAAAAAAAATAAAACTAATGCAGCCACCACATCTAATGATTGGTAAGCCACAATATATTACATTTTTGGTTTTAATACCGCTTTAAAAGTGCACTTAGTGTTTACAGTACATGCATATATGCATACAAGCTTATATTACATAAAGTTCCCATAATAAGGAAAACAGTATCTAAATCAGCCCTCAAATTTTCCACTCGCCACTTGTGGAAAACGAGGGCTGGCGAGGAGCTGGGCTTCCTGAGATCGGGGGGCAGGGTTGATCAGGAGCGATCTCCCTGGGGGAAGAGAACGCGGAGGAAGAGGAGAGCCACAGGATCACAGAGTGCAGATAGCACACTGTAACAGCTTACATTACAATTGCCTCTGCTCTGCTCACTGCCATACACAGCCCCACCTAGTCCTGACCTGCGCCAGTGATAGACAGAAAGTGGGTCCAATGCTGGGATGCCTTCTGTATATCACAAGCACAGGTCAGGAGGAGGCAGGGCTGTGTATTACGGCAAGCAGAGCGGATGTACAGTGGGTTATCCATGCTCTGTGATCCCACGGCTCTCCTATTCCTCCTGTCATGAGGCGGCCACCCTCTCTCGTCCTCTGCCCAGGTGAGGCTGGAATGGTGGGCATGGTGTGGTTGCAATAGTGGTCAGTGGGCACAGTGTGGCTGCAATAATGGGCACAGTGAGGCTGCAATAGTGGGCTCAGTGAGGCTGCAATAGTGGGCTCAGTGTGGCTGCAATGGTGGGCACAGTGTGGCTGCAATGGTGGGCACAGTGAGGCTACAATGGTGGGCACAGTGTGGCTCCAATGGTGGGGACAGTGAGGTTGCAATGGTGAGCACAGTGAGGCTGCAATGGTAGGCACAGCATGGCTGCAATGGTAGGCACAGTGTGGCTGTAATAGTGGGCACAGTGTGGCTGTAATAGTGGGCACAGTGTGGCTGCTATGGTGGGCAAAGTGAGGCTGCAATGGTGGGCACAGTGTGGCTGCAATAATGGGCACAGTGGAGCTGCAATAGTGGGCAAAGAGAGGAGGCAATAGTGGGCACAGTGAGGCTGCAATGGTGAGCACAGGTGAGCCTGTATCGATAGGCATGGGGGGGAGGTACTGATAAAGTTCTTGTTAATATTTATTTTTGTGACCTAATTCTTCATAAAACATTTAAGTGTCATTTCATGAGATAATTTATGAGGGCGTGTTTAGGAGATGGAATTTGGGGGTGGGGCAGGGAGAGATTGGGTGGGGCAACTGGTGGCGAGTAACCCTTGAGGCCTGGCTCAGGACTTGACATTTTGCGCCCTGATCTAAATAGATGTGCAAACAAAGAAAGACATGAAGACCAATAATACATGTAATAAAGAGCAAGTTTATTAAAATGATTTTTTTTCCAATTGATTTAAATAAAAATATATTTTTAGACATTTTGATGGTAATTTCAAAAGAATAAAGCGCACAGCTCACTGTAGTCATAGCCTCATATCCATTTATTAATCAGCCCAACTAAGAGACCAATCTATCCCAAGATGCAAACATGCCAACATGTTTCACCTGCCAAGAAGCTTAATCATGGGGACCCTATAGTGAGGGAAATACGTTGGATTTTTGCATCTCAAATGAATTGGTCTCTTTGTTGGACTGAAGTATAAATGGATATGAGGTGTTGAATACAGTGAGCGATTCCCGTCCTTCTTTTGGAGTTGCTGTAGAGTCCATTCTAGGAGCCTACAACTGTAAAGGACCTGCTCCGGTCATGTGTGAGAGCGGGGGATTAGAGCCTTGAATCGAGCATCTATCCTTGAATTAATTTCATAGTTAATGCTGTATCTATAGATGTTTGGATAGTGTATTGGGTTGAGGAGTGCTTGGGGAGGGGGATAGGGTTTTCCTCATTTAAAGTTTACAATATGAACTTGTGTAACTTACTTTACCACATTTTCTTTTGTCTCTGTAGGTGTCAGTGACTACATACCCAGCAACAATGAGCACATCATTGCCGTCTTCAGTAAATTCTAATCGCTAATCTATTTTTTTTTTACTTACAATTTTTGAATTTCTTGTATATAAATTTATCAGATGGTTTTATTCTACCGGTAAATAAAAGGAGCTAATAGGCACATACCTGTTCATCTCAATAAGTGACATGACCCGGGACATACCTCACCGCCTTCTGGAATGTAAACTTGGGACTTTTTTTGTCCACCTAAAACTGATAGAGTGGACATTAGTTCATGACTTTTTATTTTTATCTTGGGGACAATCAGATCTCTGAGCCAGGAATTCGAGGACAAGAATTGAGGGAAATTCTTACCAATAGGGTAGCTCTTTCACACTGTCCAAAATTACAAAAAAAGGTTTAAACTATAAGACTATATTGTGATATTATTTATGGTGGAGATGAGTTTTATCGGCCTGAGGTCAAGGGTATGCCTGTTAGACGTGTGCAATTAGTTTCATTCCCAAATTCATTGGGAAATATTCAAATTTACGAAAACCTGTTTAACAAATTTTTTGAAATTTCAAAAATTCGAAAGAACGAAAATCCGAAATATGAAAGAACGAAAATCTACAATTTGAAGATCTGAAAAATCGAAAGAATGAAAATCTGAAATTCGAAAATCCTAAATAATATCTTACTAACAACTATTACTACCTATTAACCACTTGGGATCCGCGCTATTGCAAAATGACGGCAATAGCGCGGACCCACATTTTCGGGACTACGTCTATTGACGTAGTCCCGGTTACGAGCGGCCTGCGCGCCCCCTGAGGGGCGCGCGCGGCGCGCTCTGTGATCGGCGAGTCCGTGAGACTCGCCTGATCACCGATCCGTGTAAGGGGTCGATCCCGACCCCTTATCACGTGATCAGCTGTCAGCCAATGACAGCTGATCATGTGATAAAACGGAGCCGGTAATCGGCTAGTATTCCTCCTCGCGCTGACAGCGCGAGGAGAAAAAAAAAAAGCCGATCGCCGGCGGCCGTGTTCGGGACATCAGTCCCGAACACGGCCAGCAATTTAAAAGGACACCTGCCCCCTGCCAGTGCCCACCTGCCACCCGCAGTGCCATCCTGAAATAAAGTAAGTGCCCCCCTGTCAGTGCCACCCAGCAGTGCCCATAGTGCCCACAGTGCCACCCAGCAGTGCCCACAGTGCCACCCAGCAGTGCCCACAGTGCCACCCACAGTGCCACCCAGCAGTGCCACCCACAGTGCCTCCCAAAATCTGCCTCAGGTGCTGCACCCCAGTGCCGCCCATCAGTGCCCAGCAGTGCCGCCCATCAGTGCCCAGCAGTGCCGCCCATCAGTGCCCAGCAGTGCCACCTATCAGAGCCACCTATCAGTGCCACCTATCAGTGCCCATCAGTCCCATCTATCTGTGGTACCTATCAGTGCCCATCCGTGCCACCCATCCGTGCCACTTATCCGTGCCACCCATCCGTGCCATCTTATCTGTGCCCATCTTTGCCCATCAGTGCCGCCTTATCTGTGCCCATCGGTGCCGCCTTATCTGTGCCTATTAGTGCCGCCTTAACTATGCCTATCAGTGCCCACCAGTGCAGCCTATCAGTGCCCACCAATGCAGCCCATCAGTGCCCACCAATGCAGCCCATCAGTGCCCACCAATGCAGCCTATCAGTGCCGCCTAATCAGCGCACTTCAATGAAGGAGAAAAATGACCCGTTTGCAAAATTTTATAACAAACTATTAAAACATGATTTTTTTTTTTTTTTTTTTTGCATCTTTTTTTGTTTGTTTAGCAAAAAATAAAACTCCGAGCTGTAACTAAATACCACCAAAAGAAAGCTCTATTTGTGGGAAAAAAATGATAAAAATTTCATTTGGGTACAGTGTTGTATGACCGCGCAATTGTCACTCAAAGTGCATCAGCGCTGAAAGCTGAAAATTGGTCTGGGACTGAGGGGGGTTTAAGTGCCCAGTAAGCAAGTGGTTAAATTATAGGTATTGGAATTTCCTTAAAAGTTTGGCAGTTAGTGAACGTAACGAATATGAATTTATCCGAAGTTCCCAATTATCTGAAATAACGAATGCCACATCTAAACGAATGGAAGGTAACAAATTAATAATAATAAATAATAATAAATAGTATTGTTATTTATTAATAGAATCTTTTTACATTCCATTCCTTTAGATGCGGCATTCGTTATTTTGAATGATTTGTAACTTCGGATAAACTCGTATTCGTCACGTTCACTAACAGCCAAATTTGAAAAGAAATTCCAATACCTATAATTTAATAGTTATTTAGAATTTTCAAATTTTTGGATTTTCAAGTTTTCGTTCTTATTTTCGGATTTCTGTCCTTTTGTTCCTAATTTAAAATTTTCCAATTTTGGATTTTTACGAATAACTGAAATGGCAAATACCGCATCTAAACGAATGGAGCGTAACAAACTCTAATTTTCCTGAAGTTACAAATTCATTTGAAATAACAAATTTCGATCATAACAAATGACCCGAAAAAAAAAAAAAAAAAAGGAAACAAAAACGAACACATTTTTTGGTAGTGCGCATGTCTAATGCCTGTACAAGAATGTTTCATTTACTTGCATAAAACCCAATCATGACAGATTCTTTTTAAAGAATAGTAGTACTTTAAAATAAAATTGCAAAACTCTTGCAGCTAAAAGGATAAATAAACTGTACTTTTTTGTCAAAAAAAAAAAAACGTTCCCAGTTTTTCCTGGTAAGCACCTGAATTAGACTTGGCATCAGCCTCTGTACAACAAAGCTCAATCTGAGCGAGCCTAAAAGCCCACTTTTATTAACTACTTCAATGCTGGGCACTTTTACCCCCTTCCTGCCCAAGCAAGAGCTGTCACACTTTGAATGGCAATTGCGCAGTCATGCAGCACTGTACCCATATGACATTTTTATCATTTTCTTTTAGACAGACAGAGCTTGCTTTTGTTGGTATTTGATCACCTACATAGGTGTGAATAAAGGCCTTAGTGCTGATTTCTGAGAGAAATGTCCACGCTGGTGCCTATTGTACTACACGTAATTAGGATGTAAGTACTATACCTATCTGACTACAGAACTGCCCATCTGAACTTCATTGAATGAATCTAAATTACAAACTAGATTGTGTAGCAGATTCATATGTTTTAGAATTCCTTCTTGGCAAATCCTTCCCTTGCAAGACATTCCTAGAACAGGCCACTGGGGGGCAATGTCTGAACAAATGTCATATCTAGCCAGATACCAAGGAATTTGGAAAAAAATAAATACTGTACACTAGGCGCAGAATAAATAGTCAACTAAGCTCACTGCTGTTACAACTCCACATGGACATTAATGAAAATTAAACCCTCTTCGTCTTATAGTGGCCTTTAGAACAAAAGCCGCTTCCTGGAGGACTGGCGGACTTTTATTACATAAAGCCCAGAATATTAGAGACATTTTCATGACAACCCTCTATAGCAGTGTCTCCAAACTATGTACCTTTGCTTGCCTATATCCGGCCCTTGGGGCACTATTCTTCCCACTAACATTAACAAGGGGGCACAACTCCTTCCACTGACACCAACAATTGGAAACCATTCCTTTCACTGACACAAACAATGGGCATTTTTCCTTCCACTGACACCAATGATGAGGCACTATTCATCCCACTGATACCAGTGATTGGGCACTATTCCTTCCACTGATACCAATGATGGTGTACTATTCATCCCACTGATACCAATAATGCGCCACTATTCCTACCACTGATACCAATGATGGGGCACTATTCCCCCCAACTAATACCAATGATGGGGCACAATTCCTAATACTAATACCAATGATGGGGCACTATTCCTCCCCCTGATACCAGTGATGGGACACTATTCCTCCCACTGATACCAATGATACTAGGAAGAATAGTGACCCCTCATTGGTATTAGTGTGAGGAATAGTGTCCCATCATTGGTATTAGTAGGAGGAATAGTGCCCCAATTCCAATGATGGGGCACTAATCCTCCCACTGATACCAATGATGGGGTACTATTCCTCCCACTGATACCAATGAGGGGGCACTATTCATTACCTTGATACCAATGAGGGGGCACTATTCCTCCCACTATTACCAATGATGGGGCAATATTCCTCCCACTATTACCTATGATGGGACACTATTCCACTATTCCTCCCACCATTACCAATGATGGGGCACTATTCCTCCCACTATTACCAATGATGGGGCACTATTCCTCCCACTATTACCAATGATGGGGCACTATTACTCCCACTAATTCCAATGATTGGACACTATTTCTCCCAGTAATTCTAATGATGGGGCACTATTGATCTTTTATTGAAAACAATCAAGCAACAATGTTATACAAAAGTAGAAAAAACAAAACCATAGTACAATACTTCAACAGAAATCAAACGAAAACACATCCATGTTCAGAATATATACTGTACATAGTCCACAACCAAAAACTTTTAGAAAACTATTTACATAAAGCAGCAGACAGAGCCTAATGCCGTGTACACGCGACCGGACTTTCCGGCAGACTAGGTCTGAAGGGATTAGTCCGTCAGACAATCTGATCGTGTGTGGGCTAATCCGATAATTTTTCGGTGAAAAAATCCGGTGGACCTAGAAATAGAACACGTTTCAAATCTATCTGATGGACTCAATTCCGAGGGACTAAAAATCTTGAAAACCATTTGTCTGTGTGCTGATCCGACGGACCAAATACGATGCAAGGGCAGCTATTGGCTACTGGCTATTGAACTTCCTTTTTTTGTCCAGTTTACGTCACCACGTTTAAAACAAATGGACTTTCAAAATAGACTTAGTCCTTCGTGTGTAGCTAAGTCCGTTCGTTTTGAAAGTCCGTCGGAACTCTGCCAAAAGTCCACCGGGAAGACAGTCGGACCTAGTTTGCCGGAAAGTCCGGTCATGTGTAAGTGGCATAAGAGGCACAAAACATCACCTATGTACACAGCCATTTATCAAAAATGGTTCATAAAATAAGAAATCTAGGGTGATAAGATACAGACAGCCCCACCCAGGAAAGACTTCTGGCAGTCAGGGAGGCTTGAAACCCATCCATGCCTTCAATCAAACCCCCTGAGCCCGCTTGTCTCTCTCCAGCACCTGAATCTTCCCCACCTGACGCAAAATGTCGAACACCACCACCTCAACAGGAAGGATTTTATGCCAAGTGGTGACCTGACACCATGTGTTCCAGGTGAAATAATGGACTACTAGGCTGACTAAAAAAAAGTGTATCCAAACAAAACACCCCACCAGTATTTACTACTCTGTACACCCACTCAGCATAACCCAGTCTGTAGAGGAAAGGAACACCAAGGGCCCATGCCACCTGTTTGTACACCTTTATGTTAAAAGGGAAACGAAGCAGAAAATGGTCCATAATCTCCTCCTCACCTGCACACCCCTCCCGAGGACAGCTACTATCTATCTTACTGCGGAATTTCAAATTGCCTCGAACATAAAGCCTCCCGTGGAAGCACAACCAGGCCAGATCCCTAAATTTAAGGGGGGCTGTATCCAAATTAATCAGTCTTAACCCTGCCCTCAAAATTGGGCTTGGGCAATCCCTTAAGGCCAGTGGGTCATGAAAGACTTCGCTCAAGACTCGGCTCATAAGGACTTTCCTCTGAACCGATTTGAGATCTTCAGCCAACGAGTGCCACTGCCGCAGTAACTTCAGGCATGGAGCGACTGGTAGCTGACCACGATGACCCCTAAGATTCTTTACATGGCCACGTTCTTCCCAAAGTCTTCGAAAAGGCGTAAACCAAGACCTAAACATGCCTGCCCATCCGGGAGGTTCTACTGCAAGCATATTACCAATGTTAAACTTGAGAAATAGCAGTGAAAAGAAAAGAACTGGGTTGACCATACCTAAGTCACCCCTCCCTCCTGAATAGATAGGTTACATTCCTCTTGGTGGGGTTCAGTGTGTTCCCCCAGAGCATCTGGAAGAACACACTACTGACTCTAGCATAAAGAGATACTGGCAAGATGCAGACAAAACTGACATACAAGAAGTTTGGAATCAGGCAAGTCTTAATCAGATCAACCCTTTCCCTCAGAGATAACTTCCAGCTGACCACCTTAGTATTGGCAATTTCAAGTCTGCCTTCCCAGTTTTTTGAGGCCATAATCACCAGGTCCAAATTCAATGCCTAGTATCTTCGTTTTTTCCTGGGGCACCGGAAAGGTGTCCGGGAGGTCAAACCCCTCACCTTCCTTTCCCATCCAGAAAACTTCACTCTTTTCCTGTTTTATCTTGGAGCCTGATGCCTCAGAGCCTGATACCTCCTCCACTTCATCCGTCCCAGTGACAATAACCAACACATTGCCAGAATAGGCTACAACTCTCAAAGGCAGCTCACCCGGGAGCCCCACTACCACCCCACACAACATGACGCTTTCTAGCCTCCTGATGAAGGGGTCGATTGCAAACACATAGAGCAGGCGAATCCGGAGCCAACCTCAAATGGACTGCCCAACCCAACCATTAGCAAGAGGAGAGCTTTCTGCCCCTTTATACAAGACTTTCAACCAATTGACAAATCCACCCTGCAGACTGTACTTATTAAGGAGCAACCACAGGTACTCATGGTTAACACGATCAAAAGCCTTTACCTGATCCAATGTCAGCAAATACTTTCCCCAGACTGAAGCCCTGCATTGCCTCCCAGGCAGCTAAAACTGCTGTGAAGGTGCTCATACCCTGGACAAAACAGTGCTGATGGCGAGAAAGCAAAGACTCTGCTACTGACAATAGGTGCCAGAAAAATATCTTTGCCAGTACCTATCGACATTGAGAAAGCTGATGGGACACCAATTGTCAATCATTGCAGGATCTTTACCTTTTGAAAGAAGAATCACAGCTGAGTACCACATGGAAGGGGGAATCACTCCCTCAAAGAGTCCAAAAAGCTTTCCATCCTGTTACGGTCAAGCTCTATCCTCCCAAGAAGGTCAGAATAAAAGGACTTCATGACCTCCAGGATCCCTGACCTGGACTTTGTCAAGAAATCTGTACTATCCTTAAGGCCAACGACCATTTTAACAGCTACACCTTGTTTTCAATTCTGGGATGGGTCAGGTGAGTGGTACTTCCCATAGTCCCACTCCAGAACCAGAGGCATGCTGGTCATATTGACACTTCCTGAGAAGGAGTTTCACTTCAGAGATTGCACCAGGATCTCATCCTCTCAAGACAAGAATATCCAGCTTCCTCCATAAACGTTGGTAGGTCATGTATTTATGAAACTGTTTTCTATTGGCTATGCCCCTGAAGAATACAGAGATCCTCTTTTTGGTCAGCTCCCACCACCATGTAAAAATAAATGGCTTGATCCTTGTAAAAAGGCATTTCCTGTCCCACTTTATGTGCTGCCCATAAACATCAATTAGGTGCAGGTCCTGCCCTCCCACAATTACATCTAAGACCATACATCTCCCAATCTCCACCTCAATAACCCGCCGGACAGTTACCATGCCTGTTTTAAACAACACCGCCACACCACCGTAAGGCTCAGTCACAAGAGCCCAGTAAGATGTATAGTACCTCCACCCTCTCTTTGTAATATGAATATCTGCCAAGGAGGTGAGCCTAGTCTCTTGCAGAAATAACATTTCAGCATCTAATTGGCTGACCAAAAAGAAAGCCATAGAATGAGCACTTACTGACTTAATGCTGGTGACATTTATTGTCGCCACGTTTAAAGGAGGGGGGACCTCCATTTGGGTTATTGGGTGCATTTCTTCTTAGCTCCCCTCTGTTGCTCATCACCAGAAGCCTATCTCTTTCTTGAGGCCTCCTCCAACTCCATTTTGGAATCTGAACTTCACTCTGAAGAAGCCCTAGATGAGGAAATATCTAACTTGGAGGCCCTATGACAGTTTAAGACAGGCACTGGAGCTTCCTGTCCCTGTCCTCGCTGCCTGCCTCTTCCACCTCCCAGCCTTCCTTCTCTCCTCCAGATACTGCAGGTCAGATACAGAGATGCTGTCATCTCTTGCTTTTTTCTTTGAAGTCTTCACAGAGGACTTCTTTACAGAAGAAGCAGCACCCTTTTGGTACTCTCTACCACTCCTGGTAGGGGGGACCTTCCTTTAAGTCAGACTTATGAAGGGGAAGACTCATGACTGACTTGGGGGGCAAAGACTTGGAAGGTTCTGACACAAGTGTAGGCTGGGGGGGACAACACAGAGACAGAAGGAATACTTACAGCCACAGGATGGGTGGCCACAGGAATTAGGGAAGGATCCTGAACAGGACCAGGGGAGTTGGTCACCGCAGAGGAGGATGGTACACCAGGGGCTTCAACCACCAACCCATCCAGCCTCAACAGATCATCTATTACCTCCTTCTCCATATTGTGTCAGGCCTCAGGACATTGGTTGTAGGGGTGACCAAGGCGCAGGCACAGGTTGCACCTTATCTCTGTGAAGTCCTTAGCCACATGACCCTGACCCCGACACACTGAACATGTCAAGGCTGAACAGGAGGAATTAAAATGCCCCTTTTCGCCACAACGGCTTGTTGCGTGTTGCGAGATTGTGCGTGCTGTCTGCGTGCTCTGAACCCAGTATACACCACTATATCCACCTATATAGCTAACTATCTTGCTCTTTTTAAATAGAGCTTGCAGTCAGTTGTAGGAGATTGTGCGTGCTGTCTGCGTGCTCTGAACCCAGTATACACCACTATATCCATCTATATAGCTATCTATCTTGCTCGTTTTAAATAGAGCTTGCAGTCAGTTGTAGGAGATTGTGCGTGCTGTCTGCGTGCTCTGAACCCAGTATACACCGCTATATCCACCTATATAGCTAACTATCTTGCTCTTTTTAAATAGAGCTTGCAGTCAGTTGTAGGAGATTGTGCGTGCTGTCTGCGTGCTCTGAACCCAGTATACAACGTTATATCCACCTACATAGCTCTTCTCTAATTGAGCCATCTGCCATCTGTAGGAGTTAGTGGATGTTGTGTGTGCCTCCAGCACAATATACACTACCCAATTGCTGGTTTTCCCAACTCCCTTCAGGTCATTACCATGTCTGGAAGGCCAGCAAGGAGAGGCAGACGCGGTGCATCGTCATCATCAGCACGTGGCCATGGGACACGCTTGTCCTTCTTTTCGGCAGCTGGACATGTTGAGCCGCAACATGCTAACGACTTCATAGAGCGGATGACCAAGCCCACTTCATCCTCCTCATCCTCTCTCACCCAGGCTCAGGGTACTAGCAAAGCAGCTGCCAACGCATCGTCTTCCCTCCTCTCAATGTCATCATCAGTGACTCCTTCCCTAGACCCACCACGTCCTCCTGAGGAGTCTCATGAACTCTTTGAGCACAGTGTTGGGTACATGCTCCAGGAGGATGCCCAGTGTTTTGTAGGCTCTGATGATGATACTCAGCTAGAGGAAGGCAGTAGCGTGAATGCAGAGAGAGGAGATGCTCAAGAAGGACAGCAATCTGGCAGTCATGTTCCACAAGCTGCAGCATACTGCCAGGTTTGCTCCAGCGATGAAGAGGGAGGGGATGATGAGGGCACTGACTCCACGTGGGTGCCTGGTAGGAGAGAGGAGGAGGAGGAGGAGGCACATGTCCAACGAGGCAGGATGCCCTCCGGGGGCCAGCTTAGGGGCAGCACACCGACTGAATCACACCGCAGAGCTCCGCCTGTGCAGGGCGCTGCCTCTGTGCGTTATTCTAAAAGTTCTTTGGTGTGGGCCTTTTTTGAGACGAGTGCATCAGATCGCACCGCTGCTATTTGCAACATGTGTCTCAAGCGTATCTCACGTGGCCAAAACATCAGCTGCTTGGGCACCACTTGCTTGACCAGACATATGTTGACCTGCCATGCAGCTCGTTGGCAAGCGTACCTCAAAGACCCACACCAAAGAACAAAGCGGACCTCTCCTTGCCCCTCATCAGCTGGGATCTCCAACCCCACTAGATCTTCATTCCTCTCTGAAACCTGCTCTGAGAGGAATGAAGGTGTAGAATTAGGTGTGTCACAGCCAAGTGCTTCCGGGAACTCTGCTAGCAGTACACCCACGTCCGATTATAGCAGGCAAATGTCCCTGCCCCAGCTGCTGGACCAGCGAAAGAAGTTCACTCCCAGCCATCCACATGCCCAGCGGTTGAATGCTAGCTTGGCTAAATTGCTAGCACTTCAACTGCTGCCTTTTCAGTTGGTAGACTCGGCCCCCTTCCGTGAGTTTGTACAATGTGTGGTTCCTCAGTGGCAGGTCCCCAAACGCCACTTTTTCTCATGGAAGGCGATTCCGGCTCTCTACCGGCATGTGGAAGGCAATGTCCTTGCCTCGCTCGACAGGGCGGTCAGCGGTAAGGTGCATATTACTGCTGACTCATGGTCCAGCAGGCATGGACAGGGACGTTACCTGTCTTTCACGGCCCATTGGGTCACTCTTCTGGCAGCTGGGAAGGATGCAGGACAAGGTGCAGTAGTGTTGGAGGTTGTTCCACCACCACGCCTCCAAAATGCTACTATTGGTTGTGACACACCTCTCTCCTCCATCCCCTCCTCTTCTTCTTCCTCCATGGCCTCTTCCAGTGCTCTGTCCTCAGAACCAGCGGTGCTCCGTAGGCGTTCCAGGGGCTACGCAAGTACGCAGGCAAAACAATGCCATGCCGTGCTTGCGCTGGTTTGTTTGGGGGACAGGAGACACACTGGGACGGATGTTTTGTCAGCTCTGCAGGGGCAGGCCGAGAGGTGGTTGACGCCACGCCAGCTTAAGCCAGGAATGGTGGTTTGCGACAATGGCACCAACCTCCTCTCCACCCTCCGACAGGGACAACTGACCCATGTGCCCTGTGCGGCTCACGTCCTTAACCTGGTGGTGCAGCGGTTCTTGGGCAGGTACCCGGGCTTACAGGATGTCCTGAAGCAGGCCAGGAAAGTCTGTGTGCATTTCCGCCGATCATTTAATGCCTGTGCTCGGCTGGCTGAGCTCCAAAAGGAGTTGAACCTGCCCAAGAACCGCCTTATATGTGACATGCCCACCAGGTGGAACTCAACGTTGGCCATGCTGCAGCGGCTGCACACACAGCAGAGGGCCATCAATGAGTACCTGTGCGACTACGGCACCAGGACAGGGTTGGGGGAGCTCGGTTTTTTCTCACCACGCCAGTGGGGCATGATCAGGGATGCATGCACTGTCCTGTCACCGTTTGAGGAGGCCACAAGGATGGTGAGCAGTGACAGTGCATGCATCAGTGACACTGTACCTCTTGTCCACCTCTTGGAGCATACGCTGCGTGGAATAATGGACAGGGCACTTGAGGCAGAACAGAGGCAGGAAGAGGAGGACTTTCTCTCCTCTCAAGGCCTCCTTTATCCAGACAGTGCTCCTGCTGTGCCACCCATCACACAGGAAGAGGATGAGGAGGAGGAGGATGATTGTGTCAGCATGGAGGTGGAGGCTGGCACTCAGCATCAGCAGCATTCTTGTAGGGATAATTTACAGTCCCAAGAAACCCATGGACTTATAGGGCCTGGGGGCCACATGTATTTCCTTTTTTTAATATGGGTATGGGGTTCCCCTTAATATCCGTACAAGACCCAAAGGGGCTGGTAATGGGCAGGGAGGGCTACCCATGCCATTTTTCTCAATGATTTTCAACCATATTGCAGGAACCAGATATAACATTAAAACCGCAAGCAGTTTAAAATGACGTTATTTCCGTTAAATGTCATTTTGTGCAGGGACTGTTCTAAACACGGGAAACACGTGGCACTTCACAGGCATACTATAGACACCCCCCAGGCATGATATTTAAAGGAATATTTCACTTTTTTTTCACTTTAATCGTCATTAAAATCAGTGCTCCCGCCAAAACGGCCATTTTTTAAAGCATTTTAGGCATTGACCCATGTCCCCTGGGGCAGGAGCCAGGTCCTCAAACCCTTTTTAGGACAGTATCTTGCATATTAGCCATTAAAATTAGCACTTTTAATTTCGAACCTTCGAGTCCCATAGACTTCAATGGGGTTCTAACGTTTGTACGAATTTGGGGTCTGTTCGAAAGTTCTGGTGCGAACCGAACTGGGGGGTGTTTGGCTCATCCCTACACCTGAGCAAATATAGGCTCATCAGGGCCAAGGCCCCACACTGATGTAAGATTAGTCTGTATGTTATCATTAACTGCACTGACAGGATTGTCCATCACACTTGTACTGGGAAGATTGTTATCAGTCACACACACAGACATCCCATCAGGAACAGAAACAGTTTCTGCATCAATACCAGCTGTCCCCTGAAGCTGTGCTGTAGAGTCTTGCTTAGCAGCTTTGGATTCAGCTTTAGGAGGGTTAATAGGCTCTGCTGACACTTTTAGTCCATCTATAGGAATAAAAAATTTTTTTAAATGCTACTTTTGCTGGATTGCAACATCAGTAGACAGAACATTGCTTCACAAAGGCTTACCAACTTTATTGGCACTGGGCATACTGTCAAACACTGTGTTAAATGGCAAAAAAACTGTTTTATCCACCGGCTTTACCTTGTCGGGCACATCATCAGTTACTGTATATCCTCCTAATTAAAGACCAGCTGATCCCCCCCCCCCAATTGGAGACTCCATTGCCTGAATGACCCTTAGCATGCCTTCTGAGTAGGCATAGGGCTGCTTACCACATCCTGGCGGGGGGGGGGGGGGGGCAGGGGGTCAAAACTGGGAGTCTCCTCCTCCACCTTTGCAATCCTTGCAAACCTTTGGTCATTGCCAAATTTCTCCTTGAAAGGCCCATCTCTGGCTTCCATCATGGACACAATGGTTTTCTGGTGTTCCACCCAGACTTTAGTCAACTGGATTTCCAATTCAATCAATCCGCTGTTCCAGTTGTACAAGCCCTTAGGTTGTCTTCGCAGCTGCTTCAACTTTGCTCTGAGCTTGTAGAGCTTATCTCTCCCACTATTAAAGACTTTAATCCTGACCACCACTCGCTTCCGATGTACTCCGAGCTTTCATGCTCACCAGGGGATGAAAGATCACCAGCCATGGCTTATATAGGGGCAGGCATGTCACCCGACAGCCCAGGGGATGTCTGCGAGCTTCCAGCAGAAGAGGCCCTGCTGGCCTCCATTGCTTCCCCAGGAAGGAGCCAGGAGGGCTTGGAGAGATTGCTCCAGGTGATCTGTGTGAGAGGGGAGTGTAGTGAAGCTTCAGAATCACAGCTGTAGAAACCTCTCCCTCCTGACACACCTGTGTTTCAATGATGGGGCACTGTTCCTCCCACTGATGCCAATGATGGGGCACTATTCCTCCCCCTGATACCAATGATGGGGCACTATTCCTCCCCCTGATACCAATAATGGGACACTATTACTTTACGATTACTCCCACTAATTCCAATGATGGGACAATATTCCTCATACTAATACCAATGATGGAGCACTATTCCTCCCACTGATACAAATGATGAGGCACTATTCTTCCTACTAATACCAATGATGGGGCACTATTCCTCCCATCAATTCCCATGACGGGACACCATTCCTCCTTCTTTTGACTACAGGCACATGTCATTTTTTACTCCCACTGACGCTGGGAAATTTTCTATTCCCACTGGACACTACAGCCAGGGCCATCTAAATAACATCATGGACCCCTGGGCAAAGTAATGGCCTAGGGCCTCTACCAGGGAGATAGTGACCTGTGGCAGCTATGTGTGTGGTGGCAAGGATAAGGTGTGGCTAAATGATGCTACATATTGGCCATGGATTTTGAGTGATTAGAAACAAAAAATACACACAACCAGAGAATTATCCCAAATTAAATCCCCCCCCCCCCTATACAGTGTCCTGCCTTCTCTACACACTGCCCCCCATCCCATATACACTGATTATTTTTCTCTGTACACACTGCTCCCACTCCTTTTTGAAAATACAGCAGCCTGTATTTATGTATGGCTATACACAGTATGGGGGGAGGGGGGCAGGAGGTTTGGATGGTATAGGGCAGTATAGTGGCAGGTTTGGATCGTATAGGGCGGTAGAGTGGCAGGTTTGGGTAGTATAGTAAAAGGTTTTGTCAGTATATGGTGGTATAGTGGAAGGTTTGGGTAGTATAAGGCAATATAGTAGCAAGTGCCCCCCCCCCCCCCCCCAAAGACAAGTGTAAAGTAGCATCTCACAGTGCCTTATAATCTTTAGGCCTCACGCACAACAGTGTTTATACACGTTTACATGTGTTTAGCGCTCGAGAGTTAATTAATTTCATTGGCCAGAATAAATGATTATGGCCAATGAAATGAATTAATGCCCAGGCTTTTTTTCTGCCATGAGGCTACTGCCAAGAGGAGGAGCATTTAGAAAAAGAGAAAGATGGAGAGAGGGAGAGAGAGCGCGAGAGAGGGCGAGAGAGGGCGAGAGAGGGCGAGAGAGGGCGAGAGAGAGCGAGAGAGAGAGAGCGCAAGCCATTGGCCAGAATAAATGATTATGGCCAATGAAATGAATTAATGCCCAGGCTTTTTTTCTGCCATGAGGCTATTGCCAAGAGGAGGAGCATTTAGAAAAAGAGAAAGATGGGGAGAGAGAGAGAGAGCAAGAGGGGTAGAGAGAGCGAGAGGGGTAGAGAGAGCGAGAGGGGTAGAGAGAGCGAGAGAGCGAGAGAGGGAGAGAGAGCGAGAGAGGGAGAGAGAGCGAGAGAGAGCGAGAGAGCGAGAGAGGGAGAGAGAGCGAGAGAGCGAGAGAGGGAGAGAGAGCGAGAGCGAAAGAGCGAGCGGGAGAGAGAGCGAGAGAGAGAGCGAGAGAGAGAGCGCGCGCAAGCGAGAGAGAGGGGGGTGAGGGAGAGAGGGATAGAGAGGGGAGATGGGGAGAGAGAGAGAGAGAGGCAGAGGAACAGCCTGACATGATTAAATGAGAGAGGAGTGTAACAGGCAGCTTCCCCTGCACTGCTGATGAAAAAGAGAAAGATGTGGAGAGAGAGCGAGAGAGAGAGAGAGAGAGAGAGAGCGAGAGGGGTAGAGAGATCGAGAGAGAGCGAGAGGGGTAGAGAGATCGAGAGAGAGCGAGAGGGGTAGAGAGAGCGAGAGAGAGTGAGAGAGCGAGAGAGGGAGAGAGAGCGAGAGAGGGAGAGAGAGCGAGAGAGGGAGAGAGAGCGAGAGAGGGAGAGAGAGCGAGAGAGGGAGAGAGAGCGAGAGAGGGAGAGAGAGCGAGAGAGGGAGAGAGAGCGAGAGAGAGAGCGAGAGCGAGAGAGGGAGAGAGAGCGAGAGAGAGCGAGAGCGAGAGAGGGAGAGAGAGCGAGAGAGGGAGAGAGAGCGAGAGAGGGAGAGAGAGCGAGAGAGGGAGAGAGAGCGAGAGAGGGACAGAGAGCGAGAGAGGGACAGAGAGCGAGAGAGTCGAGAGAGAGCGAGAGAGTCGAGAGGGAGAGATAGCGAGAGAGTCGAGAGGGAGAGCGAGCGAAAGAGTGAGCGAAAGAGCGAGCGAGAGAGAGAGAGCGCAAGCCATTGGCCAGAATAAATGATTATGGCCAATGAAATGAATTAATGCCCAGGCTTTTTTTCTGCCATGAGGCTACTGCCAAGAGGAGGAGCATTTAGAAAAAAGAGAAAGATGGGGAGAGAGAGAGCGAGAGGGGTAGAGAGAGCGAGAGGGGTAGAGAGAGCGAGAGGGGTAGAGAGAGCGAGAGGGGTAGAGAGAGCGAGAGAGGGAGAGAGAGCGAGAGAGGGAGAGAGAGCGAGAAAGCGAGCGAGAGAGAGAGAGAGAGAGAGAGAGAGGGAGGGAGAGGGAGCGAGCGGGAGAGAGAGAGAAAGCGAGCGTGAGAGAGAGAGAGAGAGAGAGAGAGAGAGAGAGAGAGAGAGAGAGAGAGAGAGAGAGAGAGAGAGAGAGAGAGGGAGGGAGGGGGGAGAGAGAGCGCGCGCAAGCGAGAGAGAGGGGGTGAGGGAGAGAGGGATAGAGAGGGGGAGATGGAGAGAGAGAGAGGCAGAGGAACAGCCTGACATGATTAAATGAGAGAGGAGTGTAACAGGCAGCTTCCCCTGCACTGCTGATGCTCCTTCTGACCCAATCGAATTGACAAATCAGTACATGGTTTACAAACTTAGCTGCAAGGGGACAGGGGAAGTGCAGGGGCCCCTGGGCAGCGCCCAGGTGTGCCCGCTCATTAAGACAGCCCTGCCTGCTATACACACACCAGCAGCCTCAGTAACTGCTAGAAGTGGCAAATAAATGTCTTGCATCCCACAATGCAATGCAGGTACCTCAGCAGCCAGTAGGAGAAGAGAAGATCTTGCATTGCATTGTGGGATGTAAGAACTTTCAGTAGTCAATGGAAGGAGCTGTTAAATGTACACATCTCCCAATGCAAGTACCTCTCTAACCATTAGAAGAATATAAAACTCCTACAACCCACAATAAAATGTTTATACGGTACCTCATTAACTGATAAAAACAGCAAATAAAGTTATTGAATTCCATAATGCAACGTGTGTCCCTCAGCAGCCAACAGAAGAAGCAGAACGTACCCGCATCCCTCATTGCATCATAAACTTCACCTATCCCACAGGACAATATAAGCTTTGCTGTGGCTCCATCTTTGGCTGGTGAGGCTGAAGAACATGGCAAGGCTTCAAGTCAGAGAATCTGATTATTTGAGTTGAGGGCAACCAGGTTTGGGGCTTCCCTGGTTGCTACCAAACTTTTTACTTTTTTATTTTTTATTATTCTATTGTGCAGTGCCTGGCTAAGGCCCCATACACACTGTTAGATTTTCTGCAGATTTGTGTCTTCAGATTTACCAAAACCATATACTGCAAGGGCCGTCCTGATTGCATACAAAATGACCTCCTATTATATGGTTTTGGTAAATCTGAAGACAAAAATCTGCAGAAAATCGAATAGTGTGTATGGGGTCTTCGATTACTTCCCATTAAATAACACATTTGTAACAGTTTGTGTGTAAACCTTGTGAGCTTAAAATAACACATAAGACAGATTATTTGACAAAATCTTTATTGAAGCCACTCTGCAGACACAATTGGCCATTTACATCCAATATCTTCTTTAGTCTTCTTTACATGATTCTACCGTGTGGTCTGTGTCATAATAGGGAAAAAAACAAATATAAAATATAATGCAAGGTTTTCACCAATCAACCTGGGTTTTATTAATTTAATATGGTAAGATAATGGGTTTCTACATATGCTACCAAAGAACAAATTTCTAGGCATTTTCATTAAGACCTGAGGACAATATGGCTTCTGCCTTAAGCCTCGTACACACCATCAAATTTTCTGCAGACAAAACCTGAGACTTTTGTCCGAAGGGCATTGGCCAGGAACTTGTTTTACATATAAACGGCAAGGAATTGTCGGCCAACAAACACGAACGTAGTAACGTACTACGTGGTTTTTCAGCTCTTTAGCGCCACCCTTTGGGCTCCTTCTGCTAATTTTGTTTTAATAGAAGTTTGGTGAGTGTTGATTCGCGCTTTTCATTTTGCGCTTTTCAGTTCGTTCCTGAACGGACGTTTGTCAACCAGCCATATTGCAGGGAGATGACGTGTTATTTATTATTGGCCTTGGAGTTATTGCTTTGACCAAAGTCCAGTCCAGGAACAGGAAGAGGAGGATTTCTTGGACCAAAAACTGGTTGCTTTATTAATCGTGACCAATTATGTCATATGCCTTTGTTGTGGGAGCTCCAGGAGAATAATCCAGATGATTTTCGGAACTATCTCCGGATGACGGAACCCTGCTTTCACCAACTCTTGGCATTGCTGATCCCCTATATTAAGAAGCAGGACACATGCATGGGGCTTTTATTTTATTTTTTGGTTGAATAATGATTTGATTCGGTATGTTTTCGATATTTTTAGATGCACAGAATAGACTTTTTGTTCTGTTGGCAGATAGCATGTCTAATTTTACCGTATATACTCGAGTATAGGCCGACCCGAATATAAGCCGAGGCCCCCAATTTACCCCAAAAAAACTGGGAAACTTATTGACTCGCGTATAAGCCGAGGGTGAGACATGCCTGTCCATCCCTGTGTGTCCGTCCATCCCTGTGTGTCCGTCCATCCCTGTGTGTCCGTCCATCCCTGTGTGTCCGTCCATCCATCCCTGTGTGTGTGTCCGTCCATCCCTGTGTGTGTGTCCGTCCATCCCTGTGTGTGTGTCCATCCGTCCATCCCTGTGTGTGTGTCCATCCGTCCATCCCTGTGTGTGTGTCCATCCGTCCATCCCTGTGTGTGTCCATCCGTCCATCCCTGTGTGTGTGTCCATCCGTCCATCCCTGTGTGTGTGTCCATCCGTCCATCCCTGTGTGTGTGTCCATCCATCCATCCCTGTGTGTGTGTCCATCCATCCATTCCTGTGTGTGTGTGTCCATCCATCCATCCCTGTGTGTGTGTCCATCCATCCATCCCTGTGTGTGTGTCCATCCATCCATCCCTGTGTGTGTGTCCATCCATCCATCCCTGTGTGTGTGTCCATCCATCCATCCCTGTGTGTGTGTCCATCCATCCATCCCTGTGTGTGTGTCCATCCATCCATCCCTGTGTGTGTGTCCATCCATCCATCCCTGTGTGTGTGTCCATCCATCCCTGTGTGTGTGTCCGTGCAGCCTTGTGTGTCCAGCCTACCTGTGTCCCGAGCCTCCGTCGTCCCGTGCCTCCGTCCTGTGCCTCCGTCCCGTGCCGAGCCTCCGTCCTTTTGCCATGCCAGGATCGCCGCTCTTCGGCGGCCATTCCTCTGTTCAAAAGCCGCGCCTCCGTCTGTGATAGGCGGAACACTCAATTTCCCAGCAGTCTGTGTTCCGCCTATCACGGACATCCTCTCATCCTCGTCCGTAGTATGAGGATGAGTGTATGTCCGTGATAGGCGGACCACTGACTGCTGGGAAATTGAGTGTTCCGCCTATCACAGACAGGAAGGCGCGGCTTTTGAATAGTAGAATGTCCGCCGTCTGTCTGCTCGACACGCTGATCGGGCAGGCAGACGGCGATGACTCGAGTATAAGCCGAGGGGGGGACTTTCAGCCTCAAAAAAGAGGCTGAAAATCTCGGCTTATACTCGAGTATATACGGTATTTGTTTTCTTTTTTTAATGCACAATAAAAAAAATTGTGTAGAATAATAGTTTGGCTATGCGTTTTACATCAAATGACAGTTTGGGAGTAGGCAGTTACATTTAAAAAAATACAATGTAAAATTAATAAGGGAAGCCAACATAGTTGCGGGGATTAGGAGGCCGTTTCTCTCTGTCAGAACACATTAGCTCAGCGGGGGAAGTATAGTATAGTCAGTGCAGCGGGCCCTCCTGAGCTATTCAGTTTTTTTAATCATTCAGAGCAAAAAATTACTGAATAGTGTATACCAGGCTTCAAGCGATTGTAAATGATCACCTCGTAAAACAATTCAGTTTAAACTGTAAATGAAAGGCAAAACATCTTTGTATAGATATAAAAAGGGAAGGGGGGGGGTATTTATAATTATTGTAATAGTAATAGCTGCATGCTGGAGGGAGGAGAAGCAACAACAAACTGATCTTCCCAATGAATGGCTGTGCAGGGGGGGAGGGGGGGGCATGTCTGAACAAGTCTGGTCATTGGAGGACAGCAGGCTGAGTTCCCAGCACAGTTAGAGAACAGACGATGATGTGCTCTCCTGTTTAGTGTGGTCATTTTTTAATAGGAAAGCGGGGGGGCTGGCAAGACCACCAGGGATTTCACATAAAGGAAGCAATACAAAGAGAACAGAATACTTTTTCACACAAGTACATGGTACAGCAGGCACATATCAGGAAAAATTAAACGTTGGAGTAACAAACACTTTAAGGGAGGGTTATAATCCCGGTCAGGTTTTGGTGCCATCTGTGTCCCATTGGGGAGATTTTCCTTCACTTCCTGTCCCCTGGTTCCCTTTAGCTCTGTTCTAGTGACAACCCAAAATGTGGGGGTTTTCTTTCATTTTCATTCTCTGTGATAGCAATAAAATGGAGAGGGCAAATCCACCCTTTCCAAAACTGGAAAAAAAGGTTAAGATTAGTTATACTTTAACCACTTTTTTACCACCAGATGTTAAAAAAAAATATATATCCTGGCAGCAATTAATTATAACAAGCTCATGACCATAGCTGCAGCCATTTTTATTTATTTATTTTACAGCTGGAAATCGGCTATTTAGTATATTTAATCTATGCAGCTCTACCGCCACCGGATAAATTTTTACGGTGGTAAAAGGGCTGGCCATGTATCCTATGTACAGTAGTGAGAAGTGTTGTACCCCTTACTAATTCATATAGGAAAGTGTGAGGGCAACTGTATCTTTATTATTAAAGAGGGCTTCCAGGTTCTAAATAGCCCCCTCCACCACTGGGCTAGGTTTGTGGGGAAAGAGTCCCTTGTCCTCACCAACATGGTGAAAGAGGCATTCTGCCAGGAGAGCCCACTGTCAAAGTACCTTCCCAATGTTAAGGGGCGTGTGGCATGGTATGGCTCAGGGTATGTTCTATAGAGATTTGGGCTTAAATACTGTAGATGTGATGGTTTCAGATATTAGGCGACATGGTTTACAGAAAATCAGTCCAATTCAGCAACAAAACCGGCTTAGGCAGTGTATTCATTTGCATAGTGATAAATTTCCACTTGGAGAAGATGCATGGTGAACGTCAGTGGGTTTATTCACCAAAACCCATTAGAAGGTTAATTAAATGACCTTAAAAAGGTCTACAGTTCATGCAATAAAAACAAAAATATTCTCTCAAAAAGAACTACACATTTAAAAATAGTTTATTCTATGTGTGCTTAAATCATTGCAATAAAAGATAAATTAATATGTACATTCTTTCAAATAAATATATTTTGACCAATCGATACAGTTCCCAGTTTTCTTATTCTCTCCCCATGTGTGCTATAATGTTCTTACCTTAGGCAAAGATTCCTCCGATCGTGGATGCTACGATAATTATAAGGATTATACAGCAGATCAGGATCATTATCTTCTTCTGCAGCATGCCAAAAGCCAGAAGAGAGGGGGCGTTTCAGAGAAATAAAATGGGTTTTTGATCAAAAAAAAAAAAAGAAAAGAAGGGAGGGGGGTGGGATTGCGGGAGTCCTGTACAATTTGGGCATGGATAAAGTTGATCATTTCATCATCACCCATGTTTGAAACAAACACCTACATAATAGAAAAAGGCAGCAGCAAATTCATATTACAGTGCTGGATTGTTGGTGGCAAGCCGATTTACATGCTAGCTTGCCACACGCCCAATGTAAGTTATCTCACTAGAATTCCCAATTCTGGCCCAGGGAGCCACTAATGGAAATGATGGCATCACACTCCATTATTTAATTCACCAAAATGCGAGAGACAGTTAAAAAGAGGTTTGGTGGAATACTGCTGGTTTTGCCAAGTTGTGTTATCCCCGAGACTTGAAAACTATTTTAAGGATTCCTCTGGGGGTAAAAGTGTTGAGGAAGGCTGGCCTAGACATTTAGGCATGTGATCTCCGTTGACGGGGGATGATCAGCTAATCTGAATTCTGGTCCTTCAAAATCGACCATGTGACCACATCGCATGGCTTTGGGCTCTTTAACAGCATTGTCTTGAGCCGAAGCAGTGTTTTCTCCAAGAGAGCGTCACACCTTTGTCAGGGCCTAGTGGGATGGAACAGGAATTCAAATTACTGCACAGAAATCCCATTCCTGGAACCAAAGACATTTCGTTTTTCACTTCACAGATACATCCATAATGGAAACTTTATTTTTGGTTAAAGTAGCCCTAATAATGTTAGAGCTTAAGTTGACTTTAAATTAAACAGTCTTTCTGGGCTGCATAAACAAAGAGTAACAGAATGCTACCCTCTCTAGTGCTTGCCAAGTAACATGCCTAGGCCTAGACCAACAATTCTCAACCAGGTTTCTATGGAACCCTAGGGTTCCTCCAGAGATTTCTAGAGCTCTGGATGATTAACCTCCCATCTGATGCTCATCCCATATGATTACCTGCATAGTTTCAGGGATAACACAACTTGGCAAAACCAGCAGTATTCCACAAAACATCTTTTTAACTGTCTGGAAGAAAAAAAAAAAAAAAAAAAAAACGCAGTGATGGGCAGAATGCCGCTCTTACAAATGACTACCAATATATGAAGCATTTTCCCATTGTCCCCTGATGAATTGATTTCATTATGGGTTCCCTGAGACTTGAAAACAATTTTAAGGATTCCTCTGGGGTAAAAGGGTTGAGGAAGGCTGGCCTAGACATTTAGGCATGTGATCTCTGTTGAAGGGGGATGATCAGCTAATCTGAACTCTGGTCCTTCAAAATTGACCATGTGACCACATTGCATGGCTTTGGGCTCTTTAACAGCATTGTCTTGAGCCGAAGCAGTGTTTTCTCTAAGAAATGCTGTTTTTTTTTTAGAGACTTTCATTGCTCCCGATTTATTCAGTGCAGCAAGGCTGTAGGAAAAAGCTCTAGGTTAACACTTAAAAATGTTCACGCTTCAAAGGCACACTTACAATTACCAGTAAATTGAATAATATATACCTGATCATGTCACTGAATTATATTTTCCAATATGCAATTTGTTTTCTTAGATTTTGCGCCCATTAAGAAATGTTAACATTTTCATGGTTGTCCTGTAATATATTTTGATACAGAATGATCAACCTAGCATTGCCCTCATCACACTTAAAGAGGATATCTATCTGGCTATGGAAGCAGGAAATCTACCCAAATGCTCTCCACCGGCTTTCAGTAAAGGTCTCCCTCGTAATGAGTACATTGCATTGGCCTTCACAGAGCCAATGCAGTGGAAACTGTCGCAGCCCGACCTTGCAAATCCATAGAAAATAAATAGGATTCTGGTGCTGAATTAAACAGAAAAGCCAACAATGGGAATTCAGAGCAAGAAGCCCTTCCAGTCAGCAAATGGGTGTCATTGAGGTCCATCCTGAATGCAGGAATCCTCTTTCAAGCAGACCTACACTCAAATGTTAGCCAAGCTATGAGTGTCTTTGCAGGGGTGGATAAAAAAAAAAAAAAGAAGAAGAACAAAATAGGAGCTAAAATATGTTTTATATTGAAAGGTAACTCCATGCTCCCCCCCCCCCAGTGATTGTCCTAGTCGACTGAAAGCCTGGGTTTCTCTGCTGAAGGAGATCCTAGAGGAAGCATTTTCTCAATTAGAAGTATTTTGGCCCATTTATTGCTCTATATTCCATCCCCTCAAGACATGACAAAGCTCCAAGTTATCATTTAATTATAAGACAGTTTAGGTAAATTCATGTGTCTCTTAAAGAGTCAAGCAAGGAAATGGGGGGGAGGGGGTCCTTCATTAGCTTCAGGTTATTTTATATTACACTATTAACAAATGTACAAAAGAGCACTTTGGGACTATGGTCTACATGTACAGAGAAGTCATGTAACATTGTCTTCTCTTTGTTTTCCCCTATAGATAAAAAAAAAACAGAAAGCAGCATGTGTTGCTGTTAACCAGATCCTCTGAATCGTAATTTCAGAGTTTGAACATTATTAGGTTTATGACATTGTAGCCATAAACTTTCCTATCTCCTCCTAGATCACATTTCCAAGAATGAAGTCCAGGTAGTTGTCTACAGTACATATTTTGGTTGATTTACTAAAACTGGAAGCTATTTGGTTTCTATGCAGAGCTGCACCAGATTTTGCACTCTCCAGTTTTTTTGTTGGTCAAAGCTTAAAGTGGAAGTAAACCCTTCTATCGTTTTCAGTCAAGGAAGCTGCCATCTTGGCCTCTAATGATTCTTCAACTGCCATAATGCTGCACATGTGATCAGTTATGAAACCAGCCATTGGATGGTTTGAAAGTTTGGTTGAGAACACAACCAATGTGAAAGTTAGCATTTCCGGCATGCCGGGAATGTAAGTGTTTTTTGAAACTGGATTTACTACCACTTTAACTGAACAAGCTGAAGTTAGAAGCTGCACCAGATTTCACACTCTCCAATTTTAGTAAATCAACCCCATTGGCTTTCTTGTGATTTTTTTTTTTGCCTTCTTCTGGATCAACTTTAGGGATAGGAATCTGTATATGGAGGTTTCTTATGTATTTGTTTTTTTCTGTTGGTTGAATTAGATGGACTAGTTACATAGTTATTCAGGTTGTGAAAAAAACAAAAAAGCACAAGAGTGATCTCATGCAAAACCTAATCAAGAATTCTTCAGCACAAAAATGTAAATAATGCATTTTCTGACAACTAACCATACCTATAAAATGACTGGGAGTTTCACATAAAGAAAAACCAGTTAATCTAGTCCATTTGCCCTTTTGACCCGAGAGAAAAAAAAATGGGAGGTATTCACAATGTTGGCCATGAAAATGAACAAACAAGTCAAACTTCAAATACAGGTTGGACCAGTATGAAGCAACAACCACCCTACTTATGTATGTAAAAGTTCTCATACCAGGATATGAGGAGATGTTGTACAATAGTACATTACTAGTTGAAAAAGTACAACAATAGCCAACAGCAGGTATGTATTTTTAGATTTCCGGGCCATGCAAAATCTAGCACCAGATTTCCTTATTAAAATGGTAATTCAAAACCGCTGGTTTATAGCAGCCGCAAATGTAAAGGGAAGTATCAGGCAACCAAAAAAATAAAAATAAAAAAAATCAATGAGCTACTAATGCTTTCTAACTAGAACTGCACTAAAAATATAAAATTTTGCTAAATTTACCTTAAAACATAACCAAGCATAAGTTTTCGATAGAGTAGGATATGAAAAGAACTCCTTTTTTGCTGTCTGTTGGAAAGATTTCCCCAGACGTCCTGCACCAGAGCTTTTGCAGGAAGAAAAAAATCCTGCCAAACGTTTTTTAAAAACCTCTAATGCCGCGTACACACGACCGGACTTTTTGACAGCAAAGATCCGACGGAACGATTCCGGCGGACAATTCGATCATGTGTGGGCTCCATCGGACCTTTGCTGTCCAAAAATCTGACAGACTTTAGAAATAGAACAGGTTTCAAATTTTTCCGCCGGAACGCCGGCGGACCCAGTTCCTATTGAGAAATCCACTCGTGTGTATGCTAGTCCGACAGACCAAAACCAACGCTAGGGCAGCTATTGGCTACTGGCTATGAACTTATTGATTCTAGTCCGGTCGTACGTCATCACATTCTAATCCGTCGGACTTTGGTGTGATTGTGTGTGGCCAAGTCCGTTCATTCAGAAAGTCCGTCAGAACTCCGCCGAAAATCTGTTGGAAAGACCGTCGGACCTAGTCCGTCGAAAAGTCCGCTTGTGCGTAAGTGGCATAAGGCCTGGTTCGCACCTATGCATTTAGTGCGTGCTCAGTGTTGCAGAAACACACTACAGTCCATTTAACATGGTTTCCTTTGGCTGTAGTTCACATCTGTGCATTTTATTAAAAGGGCCAGGGACTTTTCTGGTTTTTGGTTCCATAGACTTCAATGGATCAAAAGCGTGAATTGAAAAAAAAAAATGCAAAATGCCCCTGCAATATGCAAACTGCATCCTGCATAGGTGGAAAATTTCCATTTGTTGGAAACAATGGTTAGCAGAGCAAAAAGAGGGCGATTATTGACAGCAGGGCCATAGACAGCAATAAAAGGCAGACATGGGTTCCAACCGTTCGCTACTCAATTCAAATAAAAATAAATAAAATAGGTGACAAGGCCGCAGATGTTTTTAAAGTGCATGTAAAGCCGTAACTTTTTTTTCAATGATTCTTCTCTTAACTGACAAAAACTTTATGTATAATACCATAACCAATGTCTAAAGGGAAAGGATGGGTGGTGTTCCAATCAACCAAAACGTTATGTATAATACCATAACCAATATCTAAAAGGGAAAGGATGGGCGGTGTTACAATCAACCAGAAAGATCAATTTTCATTATCTAACCTGAGCCTGAAATACTTCAGTGGGAATTCGACCACTATGGACAATAGCAAGCCTTCTTTATAGAATTTATTAAAAACGAGGTCCCTTGTATGCTTAGTCAAATAATAACGACATTAATTGGGTGTACAAAATAAAAGCTTCCCAAATTGCCCATAGCAACCGGATTCTTTTGGTCAGTTTTCTGGTGCAGGTTAAAGAAATGAAAGGCACAATCTGATCAACACCAACCATAAAGGAAGGCCAGTTGTTCATAACATAAGCTGTTGTCTTCCTATTTAGTAAAATCTAACAGCATTTGGTTTACTCTATGCTCAATGAAAAATGACATTTGATTGGCTATTATTGGTTACCACCATTTTTGCAAAAACAGCCATTTTGCCTGCTTATTAAACCTTAAAAATCAAGCAAAGAAGTTATTTATACCTCCCATCTGCCCTTATTTGGTACAACATTTTTTTTTTCTTTTAAAGAGCAGTTCAAAAGAAAGAGTCCCATCTAAGCATGTGGCTGGACAGGTCTGGTAAGGAATGGGGATGAGTTGGAGTCCAGGTTCTGTTTTGGTGGAGGTTTAGATTTGAAGATGGAGTTCGTACTCAAGATTATTCTTCAAATATAAGTCTTCTTCATATTATATACATTTAAAAATCTTTTAAAAAAATAACACACATTAGTCTCGTCCCTTCTTGTGCCTTTAACATTGTAACAGAATTGTGTTGAGGAGTAGGTAGTGCACACAGTCAGGAAGAGAATGCAGGACCAAAGTTCCAGTTCTTTTACGGGAAAAGTTGGGCAACAGTACAGGAGAGGGCTGGAGGAGGTAGATGGGATCTGGATAAGGCATCATGGATGGAGTGTTATGCTGGAGAACAGATAAAGGGATTGGTTATAAGATGGTTATAGATGGTTTGTCAATCACAAAATAACCTACCCACTTTTCTGCATCAGTAGCTAAGCAACACTTTTAACTTTCTCATTGGGAGAGTCAACTGAACGGAGTATGCTTAATAAGATCATACCCCTGCCCCAAGCATACAACTGACTTACCGTGATCCATGGTGGCAGTGAAATGACCCCTCAAGCATACACGGCTCACTAGCCCTTTTTCACACCCAACGTTTATGTGCAGTTATACCTTCTCCCTTGGTGACCAGTCCCCAGCATCTATGCATTAACTCGGTAACCATATCCCTCCCTGTGTGCATACAGTAACCCTCATTGACTGGTATTGAGTATATATATGCCTTCATTTCAGTGTTTAGTCTCAAGATGATGCCCATTAGATTCATATGCTCAATTTCCAGCATATATGCAAAACCTCAGTGTCTAATGTATATGCTTTAATGGAGAGTCCCTAGTCTCCTACATATCTGCATTCACCTTCAGTGGCTGGTCTCCAGAGTATATACATAAACTCTTAGTGACTATTCTCAGGCATATGTGCATTAACTTTAGTTTCAGGTTTTTATGTGCATTAGCCCTCTGTGACCAGTCTCCAGGGCATATTTAGGAACGCTCAGTAACCAGTCCCCAGTATATAGAGTGCCTTGAAATAGTATTCATAGCCCTTGAAATTTTCCACATTTTGCCATGTTACAAATAAAATCCCAATAAAATACATTTACGTTTTTATGTGATAGACCAAATCAAAGTGGCATATAAAATTGTGAAGTAGAAGGAAAATAATAAATGGTTTTCAAAATGATTTACAAATAAATATGTGAAAAGTGTTGCATGCATTTGTATTCAGCGCCCTTCACCCCGATACCCCTAACTAAAATCTAGTAGAACCAACTGCCTTCAGAAGTCACCTAATTAGTAGAGTCCACCTGTGTGTACTTTAATCTCAGTATAAATACAGCTGTTCTGTGAAGCCCTAAGAGGTTTGTTAAAGAACCTTAGTAACAGCATCATGAAGGCCAAGGAACACACCAGACAGGTCAGGGATAAAGTTGTGGAGAATTTTAAAGCAGGGTTAGGTTATAAAAAAATATCACAGGCTTTGAACATCTCATGAAGCACTGTTCAATAAACAATCCGAAAATGGAAAGAGTATGGCACAACTGCAAACCTACCAAGACAAGGCTGTCCAAGTAAACTGGTAGGCCGGGCAAGGAGATTATTAATCAGAGAAGCAGCCAAGAGGCCCATGGTAACTCCGGAGTAGATGCAGAGATTCAGAGCTCCGGTGGGAGAATCTGTCCACAGGACAACTATTAGTCACGCACTCCACAAATCTGGAAGAGTGGCAAGAAGAAAGCCATTGTTGAAAGGAAGTCATAAGACATCCTGTTTGCAGTATGCGAGAAGCCATGTGGGGGACATAGCAAACATGTGGAAGAAGGTGCTCTGGTTGGATGAGACCAAAATGTAATTTTTTAGCCTAAAAGAAAGATGCTATGGGTGGCGGAAAACGAACACAGCACATGACCCTGAACAAGAAGCTCACATCATTTAAAATACACCTATGATAACAATTATAGACCTTTCATTTCTTTGTAAGTGGGCAAACTTCCAAAATCTGCAGGGGATCAAATAATTATTTTCCCCACTGTATGTGCCACTTTGTGTTGGTCTATCACATAAAATCCCAATAAAATACATTTACGTTTTTCGCTGTAACATGACAAAATGTGGAAAATTTCAAGCGGTATGAATACTTTTATCAAAGCACTGGTCACTGAGGGTTTTTAAATATACCCTGGAGACTGGTCACTGAAGGCTAATGCACATAAAGACCCTTAACTAAAAGGTTAATGCACATATGCTATCAGACCCACCCCACCTGTCTCCGATCTCTTGGGGAAGTTGACCTTTACTTCCTATCCTGGATAAATAACAGTATGTTAGATACGATATCTCAAAAGCAAAATAGCTTTTTAGACTCTGTTCACATATGCAGGTAGGATGGTGCGTGTATGTTACATTTAGGGCAGTCCATTGTACAAAAATGTAAGAAAAAAAAAATGGTACTTGCACTTCTTTGGTGTAATTGTACCAAACCAAAACACATGGTACTTTGATACCCTGTGATTTGGTGTGCAGGTGCGCATATTAGCAAGGCATGTTGGGGTGAGAATTAATGGCACTGTCGCATGCCAGGAAAAATAATGCACTTTTTTGTGCATTGTAGGAATGAACATCATTATACATGCATTCCCACATTGTACAAATGTGAACCTAGACTAATGCCCTGTACACACGGTCGGACTTTGTTGTTGGAAAATCCGATCGTGTGTGGGCTCCATCAGACTTTTTCCGTCGCAATTTCCGACACACAATTTAAATTCCGATCGTGTGTAGACAATTCCGACGGACAAAGTGCCATGCGTGCTCAGAATAAATTACGAGACAAAAGCTATTGGCTACTGGCCCGTTTATAGTCCCGTCGTACGCGTTCTACATCTCCGTGTTCTGAACGATCCAATTTTCCGACAACTTTGTGCGACCGCGTGTATGCAAGACAAGTTTGGGCCAAAAACTGTCAGAAAAAAATCAGACGGATTTAGTTGTCGGAATGTCTGCCCCGTTGTGCATTTGCTGAAGCGTAGCTAACCTGCAATTTTCATTCTGGTCCAAATCATTTGGTGGAGGGGGGATTACGGTGTGGGGTTGTTTTTCAGAGGTTGAGCTTGGTCTCTTAGTTCCAGTAAAGGGAACTCTTAGGCCGGGTACACACGGGCGGACTGTTCGCCCAACTTTGTCCGCTGAACAGTGTTTCAGCGGACAGTCCGCTCGTGTGTGGGCTTCAGCGGATAGTTTCAGCGGAAACGAACAAACTGACGAACAAAGTTTTTCGGAATTCCCGTAAGACAGTCCGCTGAAACTTGGTTTGAGCGGACAGTCCGCTCGTGTGTAGGCTTGTTCGTCAAACTAAGTTCCGCGCATGCTCAGAAAGGATTTACACGCCGAAGGTTGCATTGCAGTGTATAGGACGTCGTTTTTCTAGTCCCGTCGTACGTGCCGTTCACGTCATCGCGCACGCTTTCAGCGGACTGTTCGTTCATCGTGTGTGGTCAAGTCCGCTCATGCAAATTTTGAGCGGACTGTTTGTCGGATTGTTTGACAAACTAAGTTGGGCGAACAGTCCGCCCGTGTGTACGCGGCCTTAAGGTGTCAGCATACCAAGACCTTTTTGGACAATTTCTTGCTCCCAACTTTGTAGGAACAGTTTGGGGATGGTCCCTTCCTGTTCAAACATGACTGTGCACCAGTGCACAAAGCAAGGACCATAAAGACATGGATGATCGACTTTGGGGTGGAGAACCTGACCCAAACCCAATAGAACACATTCGAGATGAATTAGAGTGGAAACTGCGAGCCAAACATTCTCGTTCAACATCAGTGACTGTCTTCACTAATGCGCTTCTGGAAGAATGGTCAAATATCCCCATAGACACACTCCTAAAGCTTGTGGACAACCTTCCCAGAGCCTGGGCCCACTCAATATTGAACTCTATGGACTAAGACTGGGATGCTGTTAAAGTTCTTGTGTGTGTAACGGCAGGCGTCCCAATACTTTTACACTATAGTGAGTGAGTGACTTGTATAGCGCTACCTATGTGAACTGAATCGCCTCAGGGCGCTTTCTTGCCACCAGAGTCCATCTGCGGCTTTGCGTGGTCCTTTACCCCATAAGGTGCTGACACGCTTACAAACACATACAACATTGACCCACAGATACACATATTAAGGCCAATTTTTTTAGACAAGGTCTAATTAACCTACCAGCATGTCTTTGGAGTGTGGGGGGGGAGACCGGAGTACCCGGAGGAAACCCACGCAGGCACAGGGAGAACATGCAAACTCCAGGCAGATGGTGTCGTGGTCAGAATTTGAACCAGCGACCCTATTGCTGCTAGGTGAAAGGGCTAACCACTACACCACTGTGCTGCCCCTAATAGTGTATTAAGTGTTCTTTTTTTGGTTTCAGTAGTTTAGTATAGGTAAATTGAATATTTAATTCTTGGGGCTCTAGCAATGAATAAGTATTTTACCTGTTAAATAGTTTTACTACTTACATGTGCATATTCCCGGCACAGCACGGTGCCAGTCTCACTTTTTCAGTCCCACGGATAAGCCGATGATCAGTGCCACAATCGCTAGCAGGATAATTACCACCACAATAATTATGATCATTTTCTAGGGGAGGGAACATCAAGGAGAAGGATCAACTACAATCAGCAATTGTACCAAACAGTCACGTCTTTGTCTTTTAGATGTCAATTGTCAGTCCAAAATAAGCATGTCGTTCCTAATAAAAGGGAACTTAAAGCGCACCTAGGATTGTATTGTTGACACAAGCTGTAGAAGAGGAAGAAGATCGAGGTAGGGAAGAAATACACATGAAAACATTCCTATCCAAGTGGAGCATACCTTTAACCACTTCAGCCCCGGACCAATTGTCAGCCTAAGGACCAGAGGTCTTTTTACAATTTCGCACTGCACTGCTTTAACTGGTAATTGCGCGGTCATGCAATGTTATACCCAAACGAAAATTTGCGTCCTTTTCTTCCCACAAATAGAGCTTTCTTTTGATGGTATTTGATTGCCTCTGCGATTTTAATTTTTTGCGATATAAATGGAAAAAGACCGAAAATTTCGAGAAAAAAAAAAAAAAAGATATTTTCTACTTTTTGTTATAAGAAAAATCAAATAAACTCAATTTTAGTCATACATTTAGGGCAAAATTTATTCAGCCACATGTCTTTAGTAAAAAAAATGTCAATAAGCGTATATTTATTGGTTTGCGCAAAAGTTATAGCGTCTACAAACTAGAGTACATTTTCTGGAATTTACACAGCTTTTAATTTATGACTGCCTATCTCATTTCTTGAGGTGCTAAAATGGCAGGGCAGTACAACCCCCCCCCCCAAATGACCCCATTTTGGAAAGTAGACACCTCAAGGAAATTGCTGAGGGGCATGTTGAGCCCATTGAATATTTTTTTTTTGTCCCAAGTGATTGAATAATGACACAAAAAAAAAAAAAAAAAAAAAAAGTTTACAAAAAGTTGTCACTAAATTATATATTTCTCACACATGCCATAGTTATACGTAGAATTACACCCCAAAATATATTCTACTGCTTCTCCTGAGTACGGGGATACCACATATGTGGGACTTTTTGGGAGTCTAGCCGCGTACGGCACCCCGAAACCAATCACTGCCTTCAGGATTTCTAAGGGTGCAAATTTTTCATTTCACTCCTCACTACCTATCAGTTTCGAAGGCCATAAAATGCCAAAATAACACAAAACCCCCCCAAATGACCCCATTTTGGAAAGTAGACACCCCAAGCTATTTACTGAGAGGCATGTTGAGTCCATGAAATATTTTATATTTTGCCACAAGTTGCAGGAATATTACAATTTTTTTTATGCTTTGCGCGTGGGCTTTAGCGGTACTGGCACTAACCTAGCGCTGCCTGGGGCGACGCAGACCCTGACCCTAAAACCTAATTGATATCACCCGCCAGGTGATCAGGGGGTTAAACCTTTATTGGGTAATAAATGGTGGGTGCCCTGATGCAATAAAAAGCAAACTAACCAGAGTCACCCATAACACTTATACGGTGATCACTGGTGAAAGGGTTAACTAGTTGCAATCAGGGGGTTAAAATCTTTATAAGGTAGTATATTGGGGTCCCTGGCGCTATATATAAAAACCCGACGGGGAACCTAAATAACTAACTGGCTAACCAGCGTCACCAGTAACACTTATACGGCGATCGCTGGTGAAAGGGTTAACTAGGGGCAATCAGGGGGTTAAAACCATTATTGGGTAGTATATTGGGGTACCTAGCGCTATAAAAACCTGGCGGTGAACCTAAAAAAATAACTAGCTACCTAGTGACACTAATGCAGCGATCAGAAAAATGATTGCTTAGTGACACTGGCAAAAGGGGGTGAAAGGGTTAACTAGGGGCAATCAGGGGGTTAAAACCATTATTGGGTAGTATATGGGGGTACCTAGCGCTATAAAAACCTTGTGGTGAACCTAAAAAAATAACTAGCTACCTAGTGGCACCAGTGACACTAATGCAGCGATCAGAAAAACGATCGCTTAGTGATACTGGCAAAAGGGTTAACTAGGGGCAATCAGGGGGTTAAAACTGTTATTGGGTAGTATATCGGGGTACCTAGCGCTATAAAAACCTGGCGGTGAACCTAAAAAAATAACTAGCTACTTAGCGGCCCCAGTGACACTAATGCAGCGATCAGAAAAACGATCGCTTAGTGACACTGGCAAAAGGGGGTGAAAAGGTTAACTAGAGGCAATCAGGGGGTTAAACCTTTATGGGGGGGGGGGGTAGGGGGCTACCCTGGGCCTAACACTAACTGCCCTGACAGTTTTTACTGTTACAACTGATACTGAATGCAGTATAAATGATCACTGCAATCAGTGACACTGTGACTGGGAGGGGGGGGGAGGCGGTTTGTGTGCCTATGTGTGCCTACATGTCAGTGTAGTGTTGGTGCACACTTACTTTCACTGTTCTCCACGTAGTCTGGTCAAAAAGACCGCCCCGAGGAGAATGACATCACTTCCTCCCTGCCTGTGTTTACTATACACAGCGGGGGAAGCTTCTCATTCGCTAGGAGCGATCGAGAGGGGATGGCCAGAAACCAACGGCCATCCCCTCATCTCGGATCGCTCCTGCAACGAAACGGACCGCCGCATCCAGCGGGAGGGGGTCCGATCGGACCCCCCCACCCGCTGGAAGGCGAGCACGTACATGTACGTGCTTGAGCCTGTTGGTGTCATTGCACCGACGTACATCTCCATGCGGCGGTCCTTAAGTGGTTAAAGTGAACCTTTCCATTCATTAAAATGTTCTCTTCCATTCAGCCTAAGCAGACTAAACGGCACTGTTACTATAAGCCAATCTTGACTTATTGCCAAGTCAGAAGCTTAACCCTCATCTCCATCTCTAACCACCGGTCAGACTCAGTCACGTGTCACTGCTCTCTGCAGCAATCTGTCACCAGAACTATAGACATATCTCTGATGTGCTCTCTGCCATCCACAAGCTGGCTTTGCTCCTCCGTGCAAGAGGCAAGATGGCAGCTTCCAATAGGGGCATAACCAGGTCTGCAGAGATAGGCTGGAGCAGAGATGGTGTCTCATGATATGTTGATAGGCTGAATAGTGGTTTCTGTAAACATTGGGTAAATGTAGGCTTTAACTGCTTGCCGATCCACCGGAGAACATTTACCGCCACAGGTCTGCTTCTACAGGCACAATTAAATACCTGTATGTCACGGTGTAATGCTTTTCGTCTATTAAGTTCTTGTGGTAAAACCAAGGAAGCTTAGACTTCTGAAGTGTATCAATGCTTGACTTAACGGGGAAAAATCTGCACATACAAACTGTAGGATGAACAATACAACACAATGTATAGCTTACAAAATATATGCTATACGCATGTACAATTTGTACAAATTAAGTCAACTAATCAATTACTCAACTTAGGGGTCAAGATGTCCTCCATGGTCCTTTTGCTCAGTCCAACTCACAAAGTTCTCCAGCTTCTGGCAGCCATGTCTCTTTGTCCTTCCAAATACCACTCTCTTGTCCAAACACATGTTTTTTCCAAACACTCCCCAAGCCCCTCCCACCCATTTCCTGCATACACCAACTTCCTGCAAAGAACATCCTGTCTCAGTTATTTACATATCAATGGAGGGTGAAGGGCCTCTGCAAACATATGCTCTTACCAAAACTAACTATATTATTGCTATCAAGACAATATACAAAATTGGCCATAGCAACACATGTGGCATTCTTCCGGGTTCGCTCATGCATCCGGAAACTTGTGATGCAGCGAATGGCAACTCAAGGCAATCAGCGGGTCCCGGCCAATGATTTACGGGTGGCACCCGTTGAGTGGCTGAGCGAATGACAGAAAAAAGCAAAGCGCATTCCCCGACTTAGTTGGGGTAGGGGGAACATTTTGGTGGGGGTGGGTCAGCCACGCCTCTTAACCTTTGACCTTTGGGGACACGCCTGCTAACCTTTGGAGGAGGTCCCTATTCCAATCCCGAGTTCTAACCTTGTTCTTCAAAGGAAAACTCTAGCCCTTAACCCTAACCCTCTACAGACAACTGCTATGTGCTGTTTTTTACTAAGCACATTGCTTAGTAAAAAACAGCACACAATACACACATTAAGACCTCTTTCACACTGAGGCACTTTTCAGGCGCTTTCACGCTAAAAAAAAAAATCGCCTGAAAAGCTCACGAGTTAGGCCCCTTTCCCACAGGATCAGACCTTGCAGTCTCCTCTATGGAGCGGCGGATGTCAGCGGACACATGTGTTGCGTGAGGCCAGTCACTTCACTGGGTACTACAGGTGCTTACTGTATATAGTGCTATCAATCTATGCATCCCTTTACATGTTTATTTATACATTCACATCTCTCTCTGGAGCCGGTCACAATCTCCGATGCAGCTCCGGAGCGAATATTGCACAGGAGCCCTGTGCGTCTTTTGGTATGTTTCAGATTTGAATTTCGGGCTGAAATCGAACCTGAAACGGTGAACTAGGACGCATAGGACCACTGCTGTGAGCCACATTGGCATGAAGTGTGAACCAAGCCTAAAAAGTACAAAAATAGCAAGGGCCTTACAACAGCATCCAAATCTTCATTTACCAATCTGACCTAAAATTTCCTTTGGTGGGTATTTGGGACTAGAGACAAATAATAAACGCTGAAAGTTTACAAAGTTACATACCCACAATAAATCTAATGCCGCGTACACAAGATCAGAATTCCAGGCAGAAAAAGACCGATGAGAGCTTTTTAATCGGAAAATGCGACCGTGTGTATGCTCCATCAAAACTTAGCCAAAAATTGATAGTATGTTCTCAATTTTCATGACGGATGCTCAGATTCAACTACGAGACGGAAGCTATTGGCTACTGGCTATTGAATTCCTTTATTTTTTAAGTCCTGTCGTAGGTGTTGTACGTCACCGTGTTCTAAACGATCGGAATTTGGTATGACCGCGTGTAGGCAAGACAGCTTGAGTGGCATTCCATCGGGAAAACCATCAGAGCTTTTTCGGACGAGAATTCCGATTGTGTGTACGCGGCAAAAGAGTAATAGCAAAGTCTCATCGGCCAATTAATAAGACAGTTAACTCAAAACTGTCCCCCCATTTGGAAAGACTGTTCCTCTTCGGGAACTCAAACCTTCTGTCCCTGATGCCTCCTTAGTTCCTCTTTTAGATCCAACTTGTAGATTTCTATATTTATTTTATTTATGTTACTTATACATCGCCATCAATTTACGCAGCGCTTTACATATACATTGTACATTCACATCAGTCCCTACCCTCAAGGAGCTTACAATCTAAGGTCCCCAACTCACATTCATACATACTAGGGACAATTTAGACAGAATTCAATTAACCTACCAGCATGTCTTTGGAGTGTAGGAGGAAACGGGAGTACCCGGAGGAAACCCACGCAGGCACAGGGAGAACATGCAAACTCCAGGCAGGTAGTGTCGTGGTTGGGATTCGAACCAGCGGCCCTTCTTACTGCTAGGCGAACGTGCTACCCACTACACCACTGTGCCGCCCACTATAGAAAATTAGTTACAACCACCAAAAAGTTATGCTGTAACCTTTCATCTAACCTCTAAATTATTGCATTTGTTACTTTGAAACGATAAAATTAAGGGTTTATTTTGACAGGCATGGAGGCTCGTTCTCAAACCGGAGCCACTGTCTACTGCATGTGCCTAAATCTCGGAGTTGTGTGCAGTCAGCCCATAGAAGTGGATGCAGACACAGAGAAGTAGATGTCAGATAGGAGGATGGGTCTCAGCCCTTAAGGAAAAGTAGTGGTGACCAAAAGCATTTGTGGACTAAACGATGTATTGCATATTAGTTCTTCCCTGGCCACATACATGGTACAACGTGACCCTTTTTGCTATACAAGAATAATGGTAGTATGAAGACATATTGTGTTCTTTTCAAGCGCAAAGATCACCTTAAAAAAATCTATTTGTGAATGGAATGCCAATGAGCTATCGGGCCATGTTTGCAGCCATCAGGATTCTGCGGTAGTTTGTGCAGACCAAAGGCATTCTGTCACACAAAAGTTAAGGCAGAGCCAGTAAAGCAGGCCATAGATAATTAAATTATTTTCATTCAACCAGCGTGCTGAACAAAATAAAAACTGACCTGATTCCCCCATCCACACATTCAAGGCGGATGGGGAAATCCTCCACACTGTGGCATTGTATTATGATAGCAGGGAGACTTCCACACCGTTAGAATACAATGATCAGCGCTGCCGGCTATAGTAAGCGGTGCAGATAGAGCAACATTTATCCAACTGGGTGGTTTGACTTTTATATAACCACTGTCCCCATATATGGATGGACATTTGGCCAGTCCCTGATGAACTGGTCGAATTTCCTTCCATGTATGCTAGGAGTAAACCAAAAAGTTTTTGTCCTTCTGCACATAAGATGTGGAAAGATAAAGAGAAATAAACAAAAAAAGAGGAGGAGGAGGTAAACAAAGAATGCACAATATATAGCTACTTCAGGACTTATTTATGAAAACTGGAGTAAAGGAAAAATTACAGACTGATTAATATAACCAATCTGGCCTACCTCCCATAGAACACTCAGCACGTCATGGTCACTAAAGGAACACTTTTTAATCAGTTTATAGCATCACATCAGTTAGACTCCTGGGATATTGATCTGGTCAGTTAAGTAGCAGAGGGGTTTGTTAATCTGTTTCAGCTAGAGGCCACTGACTTTTTCCCCCCCTACTCCTCTTTTCTGACTGTTGTTCACTAGTTTTGCATTTGGCTAGGGCCAGGGTAACTACTGAGGCAATACCTGGACCCTATAGAGGTTGCACAGGCAGTCCAACTCCTCCAGGAGTGCACATCAACACGTGCCATTGTCGGAAGGTTTGCCGTGTCTCCCAGCATATTCTCAAGAGCATGGAGGAGATTCCAGGAGACAGGTAGTTTCTTTAGGAAAGCTGAACGGGGCCATAGAAGGTCCTTAACCCATCAGAAGAACCGGTATCTGCTCCTTTGGCAGTGCTCAACCTGTTCCTCCATGCGCAGAGCCCTACAAAATGACCTCCAGCAGGCCACTGGTGTGAATGTCTCTGACCAAACAATCAGAAACAGACTTCATGAGAGTCACCTAATGGCCCAAAGTCCTCTATTTGGTCTGCGCTCACTGCCCAGCACCATGGAGCTCGATTGGCATTTGCTATTGAACACCAGAATTGGCAGGTCCGCCACTTGTGCTTTTCACAGATGAGATGTGAAAGGGTCTGCAGAAGGCATGGAGAATGTTATGCTGCCTGTAACATCGTTCAGTATGACCGGTTTGGTGGTGGGTCAGTGATAGTCTGGGGAGGCATATCCATGGAGGGATGTACAGAGCTAGATAATGGCACTCTGACTGCCAGTAGGTATCGGGATGAAATCCTCATTAGGAGCCTGCCCTGACATTGTCAGGCATGCATACAAGCACGCGGGGAGCATACAAACTACTGAGTACCATTCTGAGTTGCTGCAATGAAATTTCAGCAAAATGGACTAGCCTGCTGCATAATTTTTTCACTTTGATGGAAATTAAAATTATCAACCTACAGGGGGCAGAATTCAAAGACACCTCAAAAATCAAATGATGTTGCATCCTTTTGTGCCTGACACATCACCCAGTTCATATCAGTATAGATATCCAGCACGACATTTTTTCCCCATTGAGAACTGATGTGTTTTCAAAATAAACTATTCCTTTAATTTTTATATATATATATATATATATATATATATATATATATATATATATATATATATATATATTTTTTTTTTTTTATAGATAGTCTGAAGGGCGGTTACTGTTACTGGCCTAGAACACCTGAAAGAGGTAGGTATAAAAATAAAAGACTAAGTTAGACTTACCGGTGACGGTATTTCTAAGAGCCTTTCAGGACAACCCCGGAGAGAGTGTAGCTCCACCTTGTCATTAGGAAACACATGCCCACTTTAAAAACACCTCCTCTTCCTCCATGGCTTCAGTTATTGTGGCCTTCCGACACTGGAAAACAAAGCACAGAAAGCACAACACCATGGTAGAACTTAATACATTTACTAAGCATAACCTAGGGAGGGAAGTAACGGTTGTCCTGAAAGGCTCTTAGAAATACCGGTCACCGGTAAGTCTAACTTAGTCTTTCTCAAATCGCCTTTCAGGACAACCCCGGAGAGGATAACCGAGAAACTTACCCTAGGGCGGGACTACTGCCTGCAGTACCTTCCTGCCGAAGGCCTGATCTGCTGCAGACAGTAGATCTAACCGGTAGTGCCGGAGAAATGTCGAATAACTGGACCAAGTGGCAGCCTTGCAGATTTGTTCAGGCGTTGCACCGGCCCTTTCAGCCCAGGAAACTGCCGTAGATCTAGTAGAGTGAGCAGCAATACCTGAGGGAGGTATTTCTCCTTTTGCTTTATAGGCTTCTGTTATAGACAACTTAAGCCACCTACCCAGCGTACTTTTAGAAGCTTTCTCCCCCTTGCGTGATCCAGAAAATATCACAAAAAGGGCGTTTGATTTTCTAAAATCTTTAGTCATTTTCAGAAACTGTAATAGACACCTTCTCACATCCAATGTGTGAAAAACTTCCTCTCCTGCATTCGCTGGGGTTGCAGAGAATGTAGGTAACACTATTTCCTGCGATCGATGGAAAGTTGAGGATACTTTCAGTAGGAATGCTGGATCCGTCCTCAGTACCACCCTGTCCTGATAAATTCTAAGGAAGGGTTCTGTAATAGCTAGAGCTTGGAGCTCGCTGACTCTCCTGGCCGAGGTGATGGCCACCAAAAAGATTGTTTTTAAAACCACCTTCTGTAAAGAAGCTTCTTGTAAGGGTTCAAACGGTGCTCCCGAGAGACCCTGTAAAACTGTAGACAAATCCCAACTGGGAAAGTCTTTAAGGGCTACTGGTCTATTTCGAGCAAGAGCCCTAAAAAATCTAGAAATTAAAGTTTCTTTAGATAAAGTCTTTTCAAAGAAAACTGATAAGGCAGCCACCTGAGTCTTCAGGGTACTGGCTGCGAGACCCTTCTCCATTCCTTCATGGAGAAACTCCAAGACGGACACCGTGCTCTTGACCTTGAGTTCTCTAGAACTGCACCAGGAGTTGAACTTTTTCCAGACTTTCATGTAAATTGCCTGTGTAACTGCCTTCCTGCTAGACAGCAGGGTCTTTACTACTTTATCTGAGAGACCTTTGGCTTTTAATAGGTCCTCCTCAGAAACCAGGCGGTTAGCTGTAGGAGTTCCACCTCTGGATGACTTACTGTCCCCTGGGATAACAGATCTTTTCTGAGTGGTAACCTCCATGGGGGCTTCGAGGCTAGGTTTCGAAGACCCGCGAACCAAGGCCTTTTTGGCCAAAAAGGAGTGACTAGTATTAAGTCTGTCCTTTCTTCCCTGAATTTCCTCAGTACTAGTGGAATTAGAGGAAAGGGGGGAAAGGCGTAGCACAGCTGGTAATGCCAGGGGTGAGCAAATGCATCCAACCCTATTGCTGCATCTCCTCGGTGAAGAGAAAAGAATCTGTCCACCTTTGAGTTCTGCTGGCTGGCAAAAAGGTCTACCTGTGGAACCCCCCAAGCCTCGGAGATCATCAGGAACACCTCCTGATTCAGACTCCATTCTGCCTCTAGCAATTTGCGCCTGCTTAGGAGGTCCGCAAACAAATTCTGAGAGCCCTTCAGATGCACTGCCGATAGTGAGACTGTTCTGCTCTGCCCAGGCTAACAACAGATTGGCCAGCTCCATCAAGCTCCTGCTTCTGGTTCCCCCTTGCTTCATAATGTAGGTAACCGCTGTTGTGTTGTCTGACAACACCTGGACATGGTGGCCTCTCAAACTCTGCTGAAAGGCCACTAATCCCAGAAAGATCGCCTTCAACTCCCTCCAGTTGGATGATCTTTGAGCTTCCTGTTTGGACCAGACCCCCTGAGATGTCTGACCATCCAGATGGGCTCCCCAGCCCCAGGCACTTGCGTCTGTAGTAAGGCGCTTGTCCACAGGAAAGGTCCACACCAGGCCCCTTGAGAGGTTTGCCTGGTCTCTCCACCACCAAAGAGCCCTTTTCGTCCTTGACGAAATTTTTAGCTGTTTTTCCAAAGGATCCTGATGGGACCAGCTTGACAGAACCTCCCTCTGAAGGGGTCTGGAATGGCAAATTGGCCCACTGAACAGCCGGGATTGCTGCCGTAAGCAGGCCCAGAACTGCCATAGCCGTCCTGACTGAGACTGTCTGGTTGCTCTGTATCCGCTGTACAGCTAGCTGCAACTTTTCCTGTTTTTCCAGCGGCAGGAAAACTTTCTGGAGAATCGAATTTAACGTATACCCCAGAAATTTCATTTCCTGTGAGGGGGTCAGGATTGACTTCTCTAGATTTAGAAGCCATCCCAGGCCCTCGAGGTGAGACTGGGCCCTCTGGAGATTGACTAGGACCTGATCCCTGGAGTCTGCAAAAAACAAAAGGTCGTCCAGATAAGGGACGACTGGAATCCCCTTCAACTTCAGGGGCTCCAAAGCCTCTGCCATAATCTTCGTAAAGACCCTGGGAGAGGACGAGAGTCCGAATGGTAGAGCCCTGAATTGGAGGTGCCATACCGAACTCCCCACCTTCAATGCCAGGCGCAGGAACTGCTGCGATGCCTGATGAATTGGTATATGAAGGTAGGCATCCCTTAGATCCAGGGATGCCATGAAGCATTCTGGGGTCAACAGCTTTGTGATGGAGAAAATTGTATCCATCCTGAAATGTTTGTACCGAATGAACCTGTTCAGAACTTTCAGATTCAGGATTAAACGGTACTTCCCTGAGGGTTTTTTCACCAGAAAAATATGTGAATAAAAACCCCTGCCCTGCTGGTTTACTGGGACTTGAATCAGAACCTCTTGCTGTATCAGCTCCTGTAACAAAAGCTTCATTGCAGAGGCCTTCTCCTGATCCCTTGGCAATGTTGTCACGTAAAACCTGCTCGGGGGTAGTTCTGAAAACTCCAACCTGTACCCCTGATCGACAACGCTCTTCACGAACAGATTTGGAGACAGCCTGCCCCATTGTTCGCGAAAAGCTGACAGTCTCCCCCCCACTGGGGAGATATTGTCACTTGCTCTTAGGGGACTTCTCTGGGGGAGATCTAAAGAGGACTCCACCCTTGCCTTTGCCCTTCTGTGAACCCCATCTGCTCTTGCGCTCCTGGTCTTTTTTATGGGACTGCTGAAAAGCACGAAAATTCTTTTTGGCAACCTGCTTTTTCTTAACTGGAAAAGCCTTCTTTTTATCGGCTGTCCTATCCAGCACAGACTCTAAATCGGGACCAAAGAGCAAGTCACCCGAGAAGGGAAGACCACACAGCTTGACCTTAGAAGCAGTGTCCCCAGACCATGTTTTCAGCCAAACTGCTCTCCTGGCTGAATTTACAAGAGCCGAAGACCTAGCGGCCAGTTTAACCGATTCTGCTGATGCATCCGCCATGTATTTGACTGCATTCAGGATCAGTGGAAAGGACTCTAAGAGATCCTTGCGGGGTGTCCCCGCCTCAATATGGCTCTTCAGCTTCTCTACCCAACATTCCAGATTCCTGGCCACTACCGTAGCTGCCATAGCTGGCTTTAGACTGACTGACGCAGCATCCCAAGCCTTTTTAAGGATGGAGTCAGCTTTTTTGTCCATTGGGTCTTTAAGGATCCCCATATCCTCAAAGGCTAGATCCGTTCGTCTGGATACCTGCGAGAAAGCTGCATCGACTCTGGGTTTCTTGTTCCAAACCTCTGAGTCTTTATCTTCGAAGGGAAACCTTCTCTTGAGAGCTTTAGAGAAGAAAGGGGCTTTTTCTGGGTCCTTCTACTCCTTTCTCACTGAATCTGAGAGGACCCTGTGGACTGGGAAAACTCTCCGTTTTGTTTCGTCCAACCCCTGGTACATTTTGTCATGAATTGACAGTTGTACTTTTTCTTCTTGAATTTCTAGAGTAGTGTAGATTGCTTTAAGAATGTCATCTACTTCCTCTAGTGATAGCTTGTATTTGGAGCCCCTGCTATCTTCTTCCTCTTCCTCCTCCTCAGATTCCCTGAAGGAGATGAGAGTACTACCCCCTTCGTCTCCAGACTCTTCGGTTTCCACCTGTCTGGATGACGACGCCCTGGGGCTGGGCGGTAAGTTCTGAGGCTCGGTCTGTGCGGGAGGGTTTTGTATCAGGATGGACCTGACTGCACTCAAGGAGTTTGTCAGCTCTTTAACCGAAGAAAACAAATCCTTATATTGTTGGGATGTTTCCTCTTCCACCAATTCTCTGATACAATTTCTGCACATTGCCTTCTGCCACGAATCTCTGAGGGGGGTCTTGCAAGAAGGACATTTTCTCTGACCTGGTCTAGCTTTTCCTAGTGATTTTTCCTGAAACGACATGCAGGTTTAACTCACTAAAAGCTCTCAACAACCAGTTGCTTAACACCAAGCCAGTGCAGAGACCCACCACCAAACAGACCACTAGTGAGACCCCAGAACTAGGCTGCAAAAGGTCAGAGCGAAGTCCACCTCTGACCTGCAGCGACAGGCCCCCAAGAGGGGGGAACAGACAAAGACATAGCCCAACAGTAAAGCAGAGGGTGCCAGTGCACCTTACGTACCTGGGCTGGACCGGTGCTAGGGGCGCCTGTCTCCGCCATAGCTGACTTACACTCCTCCATCGTTTGAGTAAGGCAGCTATCACAAACAGCTCCGTCATTATTTTAAATTTTCCCGGCCGCCGCGTCATCAGGGCCGGCCGGAAGCGGAAGCACGTGGTCACCTGACCCGCCCCATGATCCCTGCGTTCCAGGCGCTTGAACCACGGCGCCACGCCCCCTCAGAGCGCCTGCGCGTCACCGTAAATGACGCCGTCGCCGCCCGGGACCCGGCGCCGAAAACGGAGCCATGCCGCTGACCTGCAGCGGCCTCCGCCAGCAACAGAGCCCTCCCTGCGCTAACCAGCGGACACCGGGCACCCGACGCCGGCACTCCGAGGGTCCTTACTCCCGTGAGATGGCGGGACCAGGAGCTCCAGGAGTCCTCTCCCACTGGAGATGCTGCTGGGGGTCAAAAGAAGAAACAACCTGCAACGAAAGGTAAGCCTTACTCCCCTGCAGAGAGTGTAGCTCTCCCTGGTTCAGGCACATGCTTCCTCCAAGGAGGAAACACAATAACTGAAGCCATGGAGGAAGAGGAGGTGTTTTTAAAGTGGGCATGTGTTTCCTAATGACAAGGTGGAGCTACACTCTCTCCGGGGTTGTCCTGAAAGGCGATTTGAGAAAAAGTGTGTGTGTGTGTGTGTGTGTGTGTGTGTCTATGGGGGGTACACTGGGAGACAGCGGGGGAGCTCAGAGTTGGTCTTTAAATTGCAATTTCAGCCAATTTGTTTCAATTGTTGTAGATTGGGTAGGGATGAGTTGGGACCATTTCAAGTTTGTATTGTCACCCGAGTCTCAGATAGAAAGATTTAGGCTGATTGCACATGGGTGATCGCTAGCAATTTCCACACATAGGGAACAATTGAGTGAAGCATTTGTGTGATTGATCGCTACTACAGTGATTAATTATAGGATGATTATAGTTGAAGACTGCTATAGTAAAAATTGCTTGTGTGTAACCTTACTCTTACTTTTTTAGCCCATTGATCATTGTCATGTAAGAGCAAAATGTCCCTAAACAGAGACACACATAGCAATACAACCTTATAAAAAAGGTTCTACCCATTCCCACTCTAACCAAAAGAAAAAAGTTCCACTTTAAAGACCCTTTAGTCGTCTCCCATAGGCATGGAACCACTACAGTTTAGCAACAGACCAGTTTCATCTGCTTGCTCCTGTGTGACTAAAGGCCACGCTGGAATAAACATTTTCATTGTATGGGTCAGAAAATTACCACTAGGTTCTGATTTGTTGTTTTGGACCACACCCCTTCATTTTCCTTCCTCCAGTTTTTATAAATGAGCCCAGTCATATCTAAAACTCTAGATCTAAAATTCAACATAAAGGTAACCATAGCAGGAGTTGAAACTAAAGCAATGCACTACCAGCACAGCATAACTATATGCAGGGATCTGGTTGCTACTTGGGGTCCATCAAGGCTGCCAAGCCATTAAATACCACTGAGCAATCTAAGCAGTTCTCCTCACCCTCCGGGCCTCACTCTGGTATTTTACAGCTTTCTTTGTATCGGCCACAGCTCGTTCGACAAAACCTACTGACTCGTCCATGTTATTTTCTATACGGTCTATAAGAGAACCCTTAAGAAAGAAAGAGGTGTGGAAAAAAAAAAAGACAGGGTAGTGGAGAAATAGCAGAAGGAAGCCAAGACACAAGTAGGGGAATGAGTTAAGGAGTGTACGTTGTTGAAGGATTATGAGCGAAAACAATTGCGGTAAGTGTAAAAGGAAAGACAGAGAAATTATATGGCAGAAGATAAACACATGATTGAAAGTTTTGAAGAAAAATTAAAGAAAGAAAAAGAAAGAAGAAAAGAAAAAAGAAAAAAGAAAAAAAAGAAAAAAAAAAGGGAAAGAAAAGAGAAAAAAGGAAAAAAGAAAAAAAAAAAAAAAAAAAAAAAAAAAAGGAGTAAAAGAAAAAAAGAAAAAAAAGAGAAGAAAAGAAAAAAAAGGTAGTAAGAAGTAAAAAAAAAAAAAAAAAAAAAAAAAAAAAAAGGGGGAAAAATAAATAAATAAATAAATAAAGGGCACAGAAGGCCGTAAAGAATTAAGAGTAGAAGGTTTGAAAATGTAGTGTATTTACAGATGTAAAAAAATATGTTTGGGCCATTATAGAAGAAAAAACATACAACATGAGACAGAAGAGTTTGGTGTAAGCACATTGACGCACGGCAGAATATTAAATGTATAGAAAATGATGAAGTTGGCATAGGTTTTAAGAAAATCAGGAAAGAAAAAAAAACAGATAAAACATCGGGAAAGGAAGGTTGGGTTTTGAGAGTTGAAATTTAGGTTGATGTTTTGAGCAAAAGCATAGGAAAACACAATGTAGGAAGTAGAGAAAAAAAGGTTGGTAAAGACATAAGAGTATTAAACATAAGAGTATTAAAGACAGGATCAAAAAGTCGAGAACGGTGGAAAGATAGTAAAAGAACATGGTGGAGAGAGCGTGATGAGGATGAGAGAAATGTTTGAGGAGAAGCATAGATCAACCCATGGAAGAAACCAGGGAGGTTTAAATGGTAGAAAGGTAAAAAGGTAAAATGAAACAATGCAGAGGAACAAAAGCATAGAGCCCACACTGCAAGAAGCACAGTGAGAAAAGTTCACGGTAGAAAAAGAAAATTGAAAGATGATGGGAATTGTACAAGAAGTAAGCAGGGTATAGTGTGAGATTTAAGAAGAAAAAACAAAAAAAAAAAAAACACACACATACGATATTGTAGTGTCACATAACAAAGAACTTTATCCAGTCATTGTAGCCCTCAACGGCATCCTAATATAGCTCTTATATCAGGTCAGGTCAGGTCAGTTATGCCATGGTCTACTGGGTCTGTCCACCCTCACCTTGCGTGCTTTGCTCTGGTATTTCACCGCTTTGGTTGTCTCTTCTCGAGCTTTCTCTACGTGTTCCACTGATTTCATGACATTGATCTCTATGTTATCAGTCACCTCCCCCTGTAGCGGACACAAAGGATCAGTTAGTACATTGGACGAGAAAAGGGTTTTCAGATAAAGGCTAAAGTCAGAGAGTAGAGGTATAGTTACCTTAGCTTGGTTGAGCCTCAGTCTCCAAGCAAAGCATTAAGGACAGAAAAGGAGACACAACTGAGACATCAAATGGCTTTTATAGAGTCTGTGTTTGAGTGATTTAAGATGAATATAATACAGTTTACATAGTACTCCTAATCCCTTAATTAAAAGGCCCTGTTTTGTCATTTCCCTTTTTGTCTTCACATGCCCCATTTTGTTCATGATGGTTACCTGGTTCTCAACCAGCATGGCGATATCCATGAACATGTCATGGAGCTCCTTCAGGCTGCTCTCAAGCCGCACGATGTCCCGATGACGAGATTCAATTTCACTCAAGGCTTGGCGTGAAATCTGTGAATCGTTTATTATCTACAGAAAAAAAAAATGAAAAGGTGTAACTTTAGCATAGCTACCTACCAGAATGATCTGCTACCTGTGGCCTAAGTTGATATCTCTGCTGAACCAGCTGAGATTTGATACATCTATGGCCAGCTTTAGGCCCCATTCACATTTGCAAACAGGACCATCACCAACTATGTGTAAGGTTCCCAGTGATTAGTTGTGGGAGGCAACCTTATTGAAATCTATAGGAAGCTGACAGTTATAATACAATCGCTCATGGAGTGATTGATTTCAATGGGGCTGCCTCCCACATCTAATTGCAAGGATCCTGCTGGAGTTCTCACCTGTAACTGGCAACAGCCCCATTCGCAAGTGTGAATGAGGCCTAAACCAGGTGGGTCTGTTTATATTATGCTTATTCACTCCCCTTATAATTCCTCCCGGCCCACAATCATTGTATGCGATATCATCCCAACGGTGCTCAAATCGGGTTAAGGTCAGGGCTCTGTGCAAGCTGTAGCATTATTAATAGTAATCAATGGAAACAGTTGAACCCATTAATTAGGATGGGTGCCCATATAGTTGGTGTAATGGTTGGGAGTCCACATAGGGCATCATCCTTACACCAGTGAAAGGCTTCACTAAAAACAAATAGCTATTGGGTATACAGTATGTAGGTGATGGAAGTATCCACTGACTTTTCAGACTCACCTTCCCAAACAGGAAACCTGTACTCCCTGAGTCAGGATCAACTAGGGATCTTCCTTTTAGTGCCCCTAGGGCTATAGATCAAGTATACCCATCCCTTTTTCCACCATGTGATAGTACCTAAACAGCCCTATGGCTGTATTAGAGAAGACTTTTGGTTCCAGGTCAGTCTCGACCACCATCACAGCCTTGACGAAGGGGGAACCACTTCTGTTGGCTTTAGTCTCCCCTGTGAACTGTCAATTCTAATTTAAACTTGTTTTTAATAACCTCAAGTGTGACGAACTTCTGTACCAAGTGTGCCTCTACAACCATCCAAGTGGAGAAGTAAAAGTTAAAAGCACAGGATGCCATGCCATATGACAAAATTGTTTAAGTAGATACATCATACAAATCTTCATCAGGAGCATGAGTGGATGCATAAGATAAAGCCCCAGGTACAGGACAAAAGAACCACAAAACAAAGAAGGAAAGACTACAAAGTTTCTCAACAGGAGGATGCTGAAGAACAGGCCAGGAGGAAGCCAGGTGCGCACAAGAAACGCCAATGAGAAGCCACCAAAACCCAAGATTGAGCTGGTTCCATAAAGACCTATGGATAGAATTCACATTTGTCAAAAGATAATGGCATATGCACAGAAAGAAGCCTCCTTAATAGATATATTAATTCCAAGCTAGAAAGTCTATAAGATTGTGGTTCTTTTCTCGTACACCTGGGGTTTTATTCTACAGAACTCATTCACTAATTCTCCTGATGAAGACGATTTTATCGAAATTTGTTGAGCAAAGCAATGTGTAGTGTGGCATCTGTCACTTACTGGCAGGAACACACTCACCCATACTTAATAAGGCAAAGAACAATGTCAGAAATGCAGTTACCTAAAGCAACAAACCGTATTTTGGCTAACCAGAGTAGTGAAATGTAAATTTCAGGATACAGGAGTACTTTGAAAAAGTATTCATACTCCTTGAAATTTTCCACATTTTGTCATGTTACAACCAAAAACGTAAATGTATTTTACTGGTCATTTATGTGATAGATCAACACAAAGTGGCACATAATTATGAAGTGGAAGGACAATTATAAAATGGTTTTCAAATTTATTTATTTTTACAAAATATCTGAAAAGTGTGGCGTGCATTTGTATTCAGCCCCCTTTAAGCTGGCCAACACCACACAATTTTCCTATGCAATTTTCTTTAGATTTACCTTCAACTATGTAGTGTAAAGGCCTGCCTGATTATATACAAATTGAAAGGGTTTATAATATGAGGTCAAACCTATAGTTTTGGTAAATCTAAAGGAAAGGTCTTACTCTGATACTCCTAACTATAATCTAGTGAAACCAACGGCCTGCAGAAGTCACCTAATTAGTAAATAAATTACACACAGATGAACTCTAATCTCAGTATAAATGGGAAGCCCTCAGAGGTTTGTTAGAAAACCTTAGTGAACAATTAGCATCATGAAGGCCAAGGAACACACCAGGCAGGTCATGCCGCGTACACACGATCAAACAATCCGGTGGAAAAGTCTGGCAAACTCAAGTCCGCCAAACAATCCCCCCGTGTGTAGCCTCCGGCATACTTTTTTGACCCGACAGTACGGCGGACTTAGAATTTCAGTTTGCACAAAAATTTACACGCCGTACTAGCATTTCGGCGGACAATCCGGCCGTGTGTATGCAAGTCCGCCGTACTTTTGAAATGAGCGGACTTTTCCCGCCCGGAGAAAAGTCCGCTCATTTCGAGCGGGTCTCCAGGTAGGCGGGGCCCGCGAAGGAGACGTCGCTGGCCCCGCCGCCTGGTATGGACTTAAAGGGCAACCCCAACGCCGAAAAAAAAATCGGTGTGGGGGTCCCCCCCCCCCCCCCCCCAAGTCCACAACAGACCCTTGTCCGAGCGCGCTACCCGGCCGGCCAGGAAAGGGGGGCGAGCGAGCGCCCCCCCCCTCCTTAGCCGTACCAGGCCGCGTGCCCTCAACATGGGGGGTGCCTTGGGGAAGGGGGGGCCGCGTGGCCCCCCCACCCCAAAGCACCTTGTCCCCATGTTGATGAGGACAAGGGCCTCTTCCCGACAACCCTGGCCGTTGGTTGTCGGGGTCTGCGGGCGGGGGGCTTATCGGAATCCGGGAGCCCCCTTTAATAAGGGGGCCCCCTGATACCGGTCCCCCACCCTATGTGAATGAGTATGGGGTACAATGTACCCCTACCCATTCACCTGTAAAAAAAAAAGTACAAAAAAAAAAAAACACAACACACGAGATAAAATACTTTATTGCACAGCTCCGGGAGTCTTCCGTCTTCGGGGGTCTTCTCGCCGGACTCCTCCGCTATCTTCTTGTAGCTCTTTTGCTAGCGGAGGAGTCCGGCTTTCTTCCTCGCCGCCGGCCTCTTCTCCCGACTTCGGGGGTCTTGTCCCCCTCTTCGGTTCTTCTGCCGGGCCACCGCGCCTTCTTATAGCTCTTTTACAGGCGGTGGCCCGGTCTTCTGTCGCCGCTGCCCCCTTCCGTTGTTCTTCTTCTTCTTCTTCTTCTCCTGGAGAGGTTGACTCAACGCTCTCTCCGGCCACAATGCCAGGGACGTGCTGCGCGGCCACTTATATAGGGACAAGGGGCGGTGTCACATGGCTTTATGTCACATGGGTTGGTCACATGGGTTGATGTCACATGGGGACTGCGACATCGTAAGGGGGCGGGGTCACCATGTGACACCAACCCATGTGACATAAAGCCATGTGACACCGCCCCTTGTCCCTATATAAGTGGCCGCGCAGCGCGTCCCTGGCATTGTGGCCGGAGAGAGCGTCGAGTCAACATCTCCAGGAGAAGAAGGAGAAGAAGAAGAAGAAGAAGGCGGCAGCGGCGACAGAAGACTGGGCCACTGCCTGTAAAAGAGCTATAAGAAGGCACGGTGGCCCGGCAGAAGAACCGAAGAGGGGGACAAGACCCCCGAAGTCGGGAGAAGAGGGCGGCGGCGAGGGAGAAAGCCGGACTCCTCCGCTAGCAAAAGAGCTACAAGAAGATAGCGGAGGAGTCCGGCGAGAAGACCCCCGAAGACGGAAGACCCCCGGAGCTGTGCAATAAAGTATTTTATCTCGTGTGTTGTGTTTTTTTTGTACTTTTATTTTACAGGTGAATGGGTAGGGGTACATTGTACCCCATACTCATTCACATAGGGTGGGGGGCCGGTATCCGGGGGCCCCCTTATTAAAGGGGGCTCCCGGATTCCGATAAGCCCCCCGCCCGCAGACCCCGACAACCAACGGCCAGGGTTGTCGGGAAGAGGCCCTTGTCCTCATCAACATGGGGACAAGGTGCTTTGGGGTGGGGGGGCTGCGCGGCCCCCCCCTTCCCCAAGGCACCCCCCATGTTGAGGGCACGCGGCCTGGTACGGCTAAGGAGGGGGGGCGCTCGCTCGCCCCCCTTTCCTGGCCGGCCGGGTAGCGTGCTCGGACAAGGGTCTGTTGTGGACTTGGGGGAACCCCCACGCCGATTTTTTCTGGCGTTGGGGGTTCCCCTTTAAGTCCATACCAGGCGGCGGGGCCAGCGACGTCTCCTTCGCGGGCCCCGCCTACCTGGAGACGCGCTCGAAATGAGCGGACTTTCCTCCGCGTGTGTGGGCGAGTCCGTTCATTTCTAAAGTACGGCGGACTTAGTACGGCGGCCTTAGTACGCCGTATTAGTCCGCTGAAAAAGTGGCGTGTGTGGGCAAGTAGCCCGTTCGAAAATTCCGACGGACAATTTGGCGGACGTCCGCCAGACTAAGTACGTCGGACAGACGGCTACGTGTGTACGCGGCTTCAGGGATAAAGTTGTGGAGAAGTTTAAAGCAGGGTTAGGTTCTAAAAAAAAATATTCCAAGATTTTAACATCTCACTGTTCAATTCATCATCTGAAAAATGGAAAGAGTATGGCACAACTGCAAACCTACCAAGACATGACCGTCCACCTAAACTGACAGGCCGGGCAAGGAGAGCATTAATCAGAGAAGCAGCCAAGACGTCCATGGTAACACTGGAGGAGCTGCAGAGATCCACAGCTCAGGTGGGAGAATCTGTCCACAGGACAACTATTAGTCGTGCTCTCCACAAATATGGCTTTTATGGAAGAGTGACAAGAAGAAAGCCATTGTTGAAAGAGAGACATAAGAAGTCCCATTTGCAGTTTGTGAAAAGCCATTTGGGGGACACAGCAAACATGTGGAAGAAGGTGCTCTGGTCAGATGAGACCAAAATTGAACTTTTGGCCTAAAAGCAAAACACTGTGTGGCAGAAAACTAGCACTGCATGTCACGCTGAACACACTGTCCCCACCGTGAAACATGGTGGTGGCAGTATCGTGTTGTGGGGATGCTTTTCTTCAACAGGGACAGGGAAGCTGGTCAGAGTTGATGGGAAGATGGATGGAGCCAAATACAGGGAAATCTTAGAAGAAAACCTGTTGGAGTCAGCAAAAGACTTGAGACTGGGGCGGAGGTTCACCTTCCAGCAGGACAACGACCCTAAATATACAGCCAGAGCTACAATGGAATGGTTTAGATCAAAGCATATTCATGTGTTAGAATGGCCCAAAGTCCAGACCTAAATCCAATTGAGAATATGTGGCAAGACTTGAAAATTGCTGTCTACAGATGCTCTCCATCCAATCTGACGAAGCTTGAGCTATTTTGCAAAAAGAAGAATGGGCAAAAATTTCACTGGACTAGATGTGCAAAGCTGGAAGAGACATACCCAAAATGACTTGCAGCTGTAATTGCAGTGAAAGGTGATTCTACAAAGTATTGACTCCGGGGGGCTGAATACAAATGCACAGCACACTTTTCACATATTTGTAAAAAAACGCTGAAAACCATTTATCATTTTCCTTCCACGTCACCATTATGTGCCACTTTGTGTATAAAATACATTTACGTTTTTGGTTGTAACATGACAAAATGTGGAAAATTTCAAGGAGGTATGAATACTTTTTCAAGGCACTGTATATCTGCAGCTGGCAAATCTTTCTTTGCCATTCTGAGGGCACTCCTGCCAGGAAATGGAAGGTTCTAACACAATTTTGGCCTACATAAAGGAGGTGATCATAGAGAGTGATGGACATCTTAAGCCAAAGTATTTTGAACGTGCAGTATAAAGGTTAAAACTTAATGTATGTGACAGGTCCACCTTATAAAAGACTTACCCCAGAAGTGAAAATGTTGGGGTTTCCGCTTTCCAGCATCTCCTCTAATTCGTCATCCGTTGTGTTTTTGCCAGCTTGAAGGGAAAACGGCGATGACAAAATGACAGATGTTAGAATAACAACATTGATAATTACAATGTCCTATTATAGACCAGCCAGTGCTGTGGACAGACAGACGTAAACTTTGATAATATGTCATAATGGCAAAACACAGCCTATTTTCTCTCCTACGCCAAGAACAGTTTGTTTGCTGCTTCGCCAGAGAAATTTGGAGGTTGCCATACTCCCCCAAAAAGGGAAGTTCAGCTTTTTTGCTTCCTCCCCTTCCTCCTCTTAAATTTTTTGGATATTTTTATTTGGGGGAGGGGAGCAGGTACCTGGTTTTCACAGGTACCCCCTTCCCATCTGCATTGCCTAGGCAATCCAAGTGAAAGTTCGCCCCCCGCTTTCATTTGGTTTGAATCTGCTTATTGTCGGATTTCCTTCCAGTTTGGCTCTATTGTGTGGATATGTATGGTAGGGAGCTTAAACTGCAAGTTTCTCTTGAAAGCATGGTTTTCAGTTGGTAGGTAACCGACTAGCTCTTTTGTCCTACAGCTCTGGATCATGATAGATTATCTACATCACATGCTCATTTCTGCCCCGCCAGCAGTCGGCAGCAGAGAGCCATAAAACGGGCCTTCATACACTGGGACTTTAAAAGGTACCAATTCACAAACGTAAATCATACCCTTCCTCTAATAATCTATTAATTTTATTTAAAAATAAATATTTAAAAATAATTTAGTATAAAATACATATACACATATCAGCTTCATGAAGATGAGCCATACGCATAGAACAACAACATCACTTAAAAAAAAAAAAAAAAAAAATTCCCTTCACATTTGCCTTTTATAAGCCACACCCTTAGACCATATATAGCAGGGGTAGGGAACCTTTTTGGCTGAGAGAGCCATGAATGCCACATATTTTAAAATGTAATTCCGCGAGAGCCATACAATATGTTTAAAACTAATTTTTAATCGATTAATCAACTCATTTCAATTATAACTGTAATATCCAAGTCATCTCCCCCACTGTAATATCCACATCTCCCCTACGATTGTCTGCTTGCTTACCACTACACAGGCAGATCCATGAGCAGTTGAGGCGGGTGATGATGACATCAGTGCGCCGTTTACCTAGGCCGCCGCTGGGTGTACCAAGATGGCCGCAGCTCTGGAGCTAGGCCGAAGCTGCGGCCTTTCCTATGGGCTCAATCCACGGATCGGCACACTATGCAATCCGCAAATTGAGAAGTGAGAGCCAGATGCAGCCATCAAAAGAGCCACATCTGGCTAGAGAGCCATAGGTTCCCTACCCCTGATATATAGCATGTCAAACGGCACCGATGTGAACGAATACTCAAACAGATAATTGTGTTTCTGATGGTATGTACTACTGTGTTGTACGCTGGTCATATGGTATGGTCCTGGCAAGTTTTGTTGATTCCTAGACCCACATCACCAGGTATCTGTGAGGGATCACAAATCGGTAGACTTAAATGATGAATCAAGAGTTGGAGACCTCCACCACCCCTATGGGACAGGGTTGCCAAAATTTCAATAAAAATGGCCAGTTTACTGCCCTACAAACTTTAGGGAGGCCGAACTGTGGCCAGTAGGAGTAGAAACACCCCAGGACGACGTGATCTTTTCACGAAACGCGTTGGGTGGCGTGACACGTTTTTTGCCTCAACAGAATTGCTATAGAACGGGATATCGCTTGGAGTTCGCGATCGGCCGACGCTTGTCCATTTGATGGTATGCCCTGTGTCCATTTACTTTTGTAAGTGCATTTCTTTTTATGTTTACTTTTAATAAATGATTTTACACTATTTGGAGTATTCTTCCTTCCTACGGTGGACCTTTTGCTTTTCCATTGGAATACATTTGAGTCCTGCTCCAAAGGGTTTTCTGTCTCGGATGATTCAAGATTGACGCATTTCCTGACCTGATTTTAAGATAAAGCGCTCCTTACTGGGGCATCTGGTAAGGAGCCATTGTTATCCGTATGGTGGTGGTGCACCTCAATTTGCTTCACGTCAACATAGTTTTTGAGTTTGGACAATCACCTTGGACACGTGGTGTTTTTCCAGTTTATTCACAAGGACTCTATAATACTGTTACACCAATCATTTATGTAATTTTTTCTCTTTGAAAGTTGAAAAAATTTGGTCCCTTTCTAGGTACCAGTATCATTGAGTTTCAGTGTTTTATGTTAATATGGTTATGTTCACACTAATGGGTGATCTTGCATATATGTTTATATTTTGTATATAGTCAATGTATTTAAATTTTGACTTTTATGTCACATTGAGTACTCTTGAGCTTCACTGTTGAGATATTTATATCCTAATATGAAATATTAGGGATTGCGCAGTTCTCTCCTTTTTTCCTTTTTTCTAGGAGTAGAAAATGCCCTAGCATATGTAGAAATAAACAGAGCCATAGGCTTGGTCATCAGTGGGAGCAAAAAAATGACATCATTGGTGTCAGTGTGAGCAATATTGCCCGATCATTGGTGTCAGTGGGAGGAAAAGTGCCCCATCACTGGTGTCAGTGGGAGGAATAGTGCCCTATCACTGGTGTCAGTGGGAGGAATAGTGTCCTATCACTGGTGTCAGTGGGAGGAATAGTGTCCTATCACTGGTGTCAGTGGGAGGAATAGTGCCCTATCGTTGGTGTCAGTGGGAGGAATAGTGCCCTATCGTTGGTGTCAGTGGGAGGATCAGTTCCCAATCTCTGATGTAAGTAGGAGGAGGCGTTCCCCATCTTTGGTGTCAGTGGGAGGGATAGTACACCATTGTTGGTGACGGGGGAGGAAGTGTGCTCAGTCTTTGGTGTCAGTTGAAAACCAGAACATTGTTTCCAGTTACCTTTCTCCCATATCTCTGTATGTCGACAAATGAAATCACAAAACAAAACCATGGTGGTGGTGACTCACTGATCTCCAGCTGCCTCTGGATCCGCCCTTTACTTCTCTCTCTGAAGTCCACCTGAGCCTCATTGTACTTGGTCATGACGTCCACAAACTTCCTCGACAGGACAGAGTGCTGCGGAGAGAGCGAGAGGTGGACTATTCAGATTTTACTGACAAAGGTCATCATTTACAAATGGAACAGTGCCAAAGCGGTCTTGTCAAAGCTAGAAATTTTGAACTAGGTAAGATATTTAAAGTAGACATGGGTGTCATCCAAAAAATTGTTTTAGTTTTATTTCGTTCCGTATGGAAAAAAAAAAAATTGTATTTTCGTTAGATTCGTAAACTTTTTGTTAAAATAACGAAAGTTTGTTACGAAGAATTTATGATTATGAGGGGTTCCCAATCCCTGTGCTGTGCTGACTTCCTGGGTTTTTAACTTTTAGGTTCGTTAACTTTTTGTTAATTCTGAATTTTCGTTATGAATTTGGATCTGAAATTCGTAAACAAAATTTTGTATTTTGTACGGAATTCGTATGCATAAAAATTCGTATTTCAGATTCATACGAATGTACGAATTTTTGGAAATTCGTACGAATTTTCATTTCGTACGAAACCAATCGCACATGTCTAATTTAAAAGACAATGTGGCAATTTTGGATTGTTATCTGTTGGAGTTGGTAAACTCTACCATGGACCAGTGTTTTTGGTGTTGAAGGACAAGTAAGAAGCTTTTCGACCAACGTTAAACTACTTCAAAACCAGACACTTTCACCCCCTTCCTGCCCAGACCAATTTTCAGCTTTCAGCGTTGTCACACTTTGAATGACAATTGCGCAATCATGCAATACTGAACTCAAACAAAAAATTTTATAATTCGGTTCACACAAATAGTCTTCTTTTGGTGGTATTTAATCACCACTGGGTTTTTGTTTTGCAAAATGAACAAAAAAATAAAATAAAAAAAAAACACAGAAAATTTGGAAAAAAATACGTTTTTCTTAGTTTCTGTTATAAAATTTTGCTAATAAATAATTGTTATTCATACATTTGGGCCAAAATGTATTCTGCTAGATTTCTTGAAAATAACCAAAATCAGTGTTATTTAGTTTGTAGGAAAGTTATAGAATCCACACACTATATTACCAAAGATATTGGGACGCCTGCCTTTACACACACAAAGTTACATAGCAGGTGAAGTTGAAAAAAAGACAAGTCCATCAAGTCCAACCTATATGTGTGATGACGTGTAAGTATTACATTGTATATCCCTGTATGTTGCAGTCGCTCAGGTGCTTATCTAATAGTTTTTTTAAACTACCAATGCTCCCTGCTGAGACCACCGCCTGTGGAAGGGAATTCCACATCCTTGCCGCACTTACAGTAAAGAACCCTCTATGTAGTTTAAGGTTAAACCTCTTTTCTTCTCATTTTAATGAGTGGCCACAAGTCTTGTTAAACTCCCTTCCGTGAAAAAGTTTTATCCCTATTGTGGGGTCACCAGTACGGTATTTGAAAATTTTTAACATATCCCCTCTCAAGCGTCTGTTCTCCAGAGAGAATAAGTTCAGTGCTCACAACCTTTCCTCATAACCAATATCCTCCAGACCCTTTATTAGCTTTATTGCCCTTTTTTGTACTCACTCCATTTCCAGTACATCCTTCCTGAGGACTGGTGCCCAGAACTGGACAGCATACTCCAGGTGAGGCCGGACCAGAGTCTTGTAGAGTGGGAGAATTCTCACTTCATCTCTTTATCCCCTTTTTTAATGCATGCCAATATTCTGTTTGCTTTCTTAGCAGCAGCTTGGCATTTCATGCCATTGCTGAGTCTATCATCTATTAGGACCCCCAGCTCCTTTTCCATCCTAGATTCCCCCAGAGGTTCTCATATTTTTGCCACCCAAATGCATTATTTTTAATTTTTCTACACTAAAGCTCATTTGCCTTGTAGTTGCCCAACCCATTAAATTTGTTCAGATCTCTGCAGTATGTGGAAACCTTGCAAGAAGAAGTTATTGCCCTGCTTAGCTTAGTATCGTCCACAAATACAGATATTGAACCCCATCCTCCAGGTCATTTATCAACAAATTAAATAGTATTGGTCCCAGCACAGAACCCTGGAGGACCCCACTACCCACCCCTGACTATTCCAAGTACTCCCCATTTATCACCACCCTCTTAACTCACCCTTGTAGCAAGTTTTCAGTCCACGTCCTCACCCTATGGTCCATGCCAACGGTCCTTATTTTTTTGTACAGTAAACATTTATGGGGAACTGTGTCAAATGCTTTTGCAAAATCCAGATACACCACATCTATGGGCCTTCCTTTATCTAGATGGAAACTCACCTCCTCATAGATTGGTTTGGCAAGAACGATTCTTCATGAATCCATGCCGATTACTGCTAATGATACAGTTTTTTTTCACGAAAACCTTGTATATAGTCCCTTATCATCCCCTCCAAGAGTTTGCATACTATTGAGGTTAGGCTAACTGGTCTGTAATTCCCAGGGATGTATTTTGGCCCATTTTTAAATACTGGAGCTACATTGGCTTTTCTCCAATCCGCTGGTACCATTCCAGTCAGTAGACTGTCAGTAAAAATTAGGAACAATGGTCAGGCAATTACTTGACACAAACTTTAATGGCATCCCAGTCTTAGTCCGTAGGGTTCAATATTGAGTTGGCCCACCCATTGCAGCTATAACAGCTTCAACTCTTCTGGGAAGGCTGTCCACAAGGTCTAGGAGTGTGTCTATGGGAAAGAAGCACATTTTTTAGGTCAGGCGCTGATGTTGGACGAGAAGGCCTGGCTCGCAGTCTCCAACCTAATTTATCCCAAAGGTGTTCCATCGGGTTGAGATCAGTTCAGTCACGTTCCTCCACCCTAAACTTGCTCATCCATGTCTTTATGGACCTTGTTTGTGCACTGTTGTGCAGTCATGTTGGAACAGGAAGGGGCTATCACACAGAGGACAAAAACTCCCCTATGTGATGATTATTTTTGGTGACAGGTTCTCTTTAATGAGACAACCAGGGTCTAAAAGACCCTGGATGTCTCATCTGTTCTTCAACGAATCTAATCTCACTGCACTCAATTCTTTTGTGTCTGTCAGGTCCGTACAAGTGTGTGTTGGTAAAGTTGATCCAGGGACTAGCCGATTGCCTCACGGGGGATCAGGAAGGGATTTTTTTCCCCTGCTGTAGCAAATTAGATCATGCTTTGCTGATGTTTTTTACTTTCCACTGGATCAACTGTGGGTATAGAATTGGGTATATGGGATTGTACGATTTATTTATTTATTTTGGTTATTTTGAACTACTATGGAATGTGTCTTTTTGCGACCTATGTTATAACTTGTGCAAAATAAAAAAAAAATAAAAAATACTGATCCTGACAGAAATTTTGGACCTTCCACAGTTATCAGCTGACTAGGCTCGTTTAGCTTTGCTCCCAGTTCTCTCAGTTGTCTACAGAACACACTTCCCCGTACCTTAAAGGGAAGAGTGGGAGATGTTCTGTAGTCTTGTCCTACAGTGACAACGCTGCACCTCCATAGATAACGTGCAGTGTGCGAGTGCTGTCACCCTCGGACATATTGTGTGTTATTCGCAGTATCATGATGAGAATAGAGGAAATAAGCCTAAAAAAAATAGAAAATGAAAAAGCAGCCACCACATCTAAGAACTGGTAGGCTACAATAACACACATTTTTGTTGTTGAGTTTTTTGTTTGAGTTATGCCGGCCATACACGGTTCGAATTTCGAAAGAATTTTCTTTCGAAAATCGTATCTAAGAATTTTCGTATGAATTTCGCACCATTAGTGGGCTGCAGCAACAGCCGATTTTCGTGCAGAAATAAAATTTGAGGAATCGGACATGTTGGAAATTTTTAGAAAAACGAACGATTTTCTAATCAATGATGGGAGAATCGTGCGAGAAACGTAAGAAAATGTACGGAGATAAAAGAAAATGTACGGAGATAAAAGAAAATGTACGGAGAGAAAAGAAGATTCCCAGCCAAGAAAATTCTTTTCTGTAGCAACATGAGGTGAAATTGAAGGCTTGGTCGGCCGAATTTCGAAAATCAATGGTGGCATCATCGGATCACAAAAAAAACGAATTTTCTGATTTTGAAAAGAAAATTCGTTCGAAATTCGACCGTGTATGGCCTGCATTAGATACTTCAGGTCTTACAGGAGGTAAGAGGTTTAATTTGGGAGAGAGGTTAAAGCGCATCCCTAGGCAAACAGAAATCCCTGGACCATGTAGGGTTGCCATCTGGCCAGTAATGTATTAGTAAAAACGGGACTTGTCAATCATGGGAAAGAGACCATCGGACTGATATTTACTAATAGAAATATAAGCTCATCTCATCCTGCCAATAGAAGACACAACCTCGGCCAATTACCAAATGATAACATTACTTCCTTTACCACTAACCTGGGACTTCCGTATTCGAAGGTCTGCTGAAGACTGTCCTTCCTCTTGTTCTATAGTATGCTCCATTGCTAAAAATCAAGAGAAAAACAGATTTAGGTCTAATCCCCATTGCAACGAACACCGGCAGGAGTGATTCATGGCTACACTAGGGGGCAGAGTGGTGCACGATTCATCCGACTTGTGTGTGTCAATGGACATGGAGGTGGCAGTGAACATGCACCCCATAGCGGTTTGTTTTAGGGGCAAGAGGGAGAAGCCCAGCGGGCTGGAGGGGGACCCAAGAAGGAGGATCGGGGCCAGAACCAGGACAAGGGGTGGATGGTTGCCCTGGGTGCAGCGTGTATTGTAGGAATGGGGGACGCCGTTAATTCCTTCTACTATAAGACTGACAGAAGTAGTGATGCCACTGTCACTACTCCTGTCAGCTCAGCGCTGGAAGCGGCAAGGAGAGGAGGAGAGAGACAGGAGGAGGTGCGGGCTGTGCCCTCTCTCCCCTTCCTCCTAAGCTCACAAATAATGGGGAGGGGGGCGCAATTTGGCATCGTTGCCCTGGGCACTAGATGATCGTGTCCCGGTAGTGATCGGGGCTGCTTTAGTAGAACTTTAATACACATTCTTCCAATAACAGCTAAAGCACCCTAATATTGTTAGCCAGCATCACACGTGCAGCACTCACCCTTTAAACGTGACCGGACGTTATTTGCCGCTTTCTTGATCTCCAGGGTTAGGTTTTCCAGGTCATCCTTTGTTTCTGAAAATCAGGAAAGAAATTTGTTAATGTTGTTGTATACCTGAGACATAAAATATGAACAAAGCATATCCCTTTATAGTGTGTACTTGTCTCAGTCCAGAGCACTAAGTGTCATTTCTGTCTGCTGCCCTGTTCCTCGGTTATCTTCATGAATTACTTCTGACACGTTTTCCTGACACCAAGAGAACAGTGGTGACAGGGGGGGACCTCCAGCAGATTGACAGCCTCAGGTCTGTTCCTGTGTTCTGTGTGAAGGGGGATGTGACCCTTCCTTCCAATCAGCTCTCAGAGCTCCCTCTTGATCCAGGAAACGAGTCCTTGGATGCTATATGTCATACCGCATGCATCAATATTTGTATTGCACAGTATCTCACAAAAGTGAGTACACCCCTCATATTTTTATTAATATTTTATCTTTTCATGTGACAACACTGAAGAAATGACACTTTGCTACAATGTAAAGTAGGGAGTGTACAGCTTGTATAACAGTACATTTGCTGCCCTCTCAAAATAACAACACACAGCCATTGATGTCTAAACCGCTGGCAACAAAAGTGAGTACATCCCAAAGAGAAAATGTCCAAATTGTACCCAAAGTGTCAATATTTTGTGTGACCACCATTATTTTTCAGCACTGCCTTAGCCCTCATGGGCATGGAGTTCACCAGAGCTTCACATGTTGCCACTGGTGTGTCTAAACTGCTGGCAACAAAAGTGAGTACACCCCTAAGTGAAAATTTCCAAATTGGGCCAAATTAGCCATTTTCAATCCCCAGGGGCATGGTGACTCGTCGTTAGTGTTACAAGGTCTCAGGTGTGAATGGGGAGCAGGTGTGTTAAATTTGGTGTTATCGCTCTCACTCTCTCATGCTGGTCACTGGATGTTCAACATGGCACCTCATGGCAAAGAACTCTCTGAGGATCTGAAAAAAAATGAATTGCTGCTCTACATAAAGAAAGCCTAGGCTATAAGAAGATTGCCAAGACCCTGAAATTGAGCTGCAGCATGGTGACCAAGACCATACAGCAGTTTAACAGGACAGTTTCCACTCAGAACAGGCTTTGCCCTGGTTGACAAAAGAAGTTGAGGTCACGTGCTCAGCATCAAATCCAAAGGCTGTCTTTGGCAAATAGATGTATGAGTGCTGCCAGCATTGCTGCAGAGGTTGAAGGGGTGGGGGGGTCAGCCTGTCAGTGTTCAGACCATATGCCGCACACTGCATCCAATTGGTCTGCATGGCTGTCATCCCAGAAGAAAGCCTCTTCTAAAGATGATGCACAAGAAAGCCTGCAAACAGTTTGCTGAAGACAAGCAGACTAAGGTCATGGATTACTGGAACCATGTCCTGTGGTCTGATGAGACCAAGATAAACTTATTTGGTTCAGATGGTGTCATGCATGTGTGGCGGCAACCAGGTGAGGAGTACAAAGACAAGTGTGTCTTGCCTACCATCAAACACGATGGTGAGAGTGTCATGGTCTGAGGGCTGCACGAGTCCTTCTGGCACTGGGGAGCTACAGTTCATTGAGGGAACCATGAATGTCAACATGTACTGTGACATACTGAAGCAGAGTATGATGCCCTCCCTTCGGAGACTGGGCAGCAGGGCAGTATTCCAACAATGATAACGGCCCCAAACACACCTCCAATATGACCACTGCCTTGCTAAAGAAGCTGAGGGTAAAGGTGATGGACAAGTATGTCTTCAGACCTAAAGCCTATTGAGCGTCTGTGAGGCATCCTGAAATGGAAGGTGGAGGAGCGCAAGGTCTCTCAACCAGCTCTGATGTCATCATGGAGGAGTGGAAGAGGACTCCACTGGCAACCTGTGAAGCTCTGGTGAACTCCATGCCCAAGAGGGTTAAGGCAGTGCTGGGAATTAATGGTGGCCACACAAAATATTGACACTTTGGGCCCATTTTGGACATTTTCACTTAGGGGTGTACTCACTTCTGTTGCCAGCAGTTTAGACATTAATGGCTGTGTGTTGAGTTATTTTGAGGGGACAGCAAATTTACACTGTTATACAAGCTGTACACTCACTACTTTACATTGTAATAAAGTGTAATTTCTTCAGTGTTGCCACATGAAAAGATAGAATAAAATATTTACAAAAATACGAGGGGTGTACTCACTTTTGTGAGATACTGTATATATAAAAACTATTATTATGACTTTTGAATGGATTTATATTGCTACCATATTTATTTTATACCCACTATAAAATCAGCTTATTACGATGTTAAACTGGTTTTATTGTGGTTATTTATAGAACAATGAATTTGCAATCATGTGCATCAATTACAATTATTGATATGTAAAATGCCTCATTTAAAGTTCCAGGATGGAAACCTTTGTACATCTGTCAGTGCTTTCCTCACTGAGTGTAACTTCAGCTCTCCACCCCCTTTTTTCTTAACTTTGAGACACCAATAATGAGGCACTACTTCTCCCACTGACGACAATAATGAGGCACTACTTTTCCCACCGACACCAACGGTGGCTTAATTTTCCTCCCACTGACGCCAATAATGGAGCACTAGTCCTACCACTGACACCAATGATGGAGCACAAATCCTACCACTGACAACAACGATGGAGCACTAATCCTACCACTGACACCAACAATGAAGCATGAATCCTACCACTGGCACCAATGATGGAGCACTATTCCTCCCACTGACACCAATGATGGAGAACTATTCATACCACCGACTCCAATAATGAGGAATTATCACAATGGGGCACTATTTATCCCCCGATATCAAAAGGGGGACATTGTTCCAGTGACAGCAGGACATTTTCTACTCCTGCTGGCCACAGTCTGGCCCCCCAAAGTCTGAAGGACAGTAAACGGGCCTCTTTTTTTTTTGAAAGCTTGGAGACCCCGGCCTAGGCAAATGATGTCATACATCTCAGGAGTCTTCAGGAGGAGAGGAGGTGGGTTTTTTTCAGCTAAGCACACCCTCCTGCATGCATGTTAGAGTCATGGGCAGATGGATTCCAGGAAGTAAATGCTGCATGAATCATCTGCCCATAATCAAGATGGCCACGGTCAGAAATGCTAGGGCGGGGTGTTTTTCAAAGTCATTTCTCATCAAATAAAGCTTGGAGACATGGATGGATGGGGAAGTTTGCTTTGAATATTAAGAATGAATTGAATTAGTGTTTATGGTTTGTGGTGCTCAGATGCAGTGAAGATCCACTTTAAGTACTTAGAGCTACTAATCCAAAAATAGCATGCAGATCAAGACTTCTGAGATCTGGCTTTCCTGATCTCCAAACTTGTTCCAGGTCAATGACTAAAAGCTATTTTTTTCACTTTGGATAGAATAAGGCAGGGTTATACCCATCAGTTTGCTTTTTTTTTGCCCATCTGTGTGCTATTGGGGAGATTTAACTTCACTTCCTGTCTCAGACAAAAACAGGAAGTGAGATAAAATTACTCCAAAGTGAAGGAATCCAGATAAGTCAATAGAACCATTGTACCCATTGGAAAATGTCTCCTCTATTACTTTTCTGGGCAAAATTTGGGATTTTTTTTTTTTTAACTTTCTCTTTCAGCGAGTGAATCTCCCTAGCGGGGATACAGATAACAAACCTGTCGGGTGTTCTAATCCACCTCTACTCCATCCAAAACAAAAACTTATACTTCAAGCCAGGCAACTTAGAAGATGGTTGCAATCCCCAATAGTTCTCTTTGTTACTGTGACAAACAAGCCACATTGGGGGCAAGTTATGGCAGTGATTTGGACCATGACATGCAACAGTCAGGTGACACCACGATAGCCAATGACAGTTACATACTCTGCTCAGGAAGAGGCGCTGATAGGATGACACTGTGCAGTTTCTTGGTCTCAATTACACTTTCTGAGATCTTGTCAATGTTCTGTCGTATCTCCTCAATCTGCAGAGAAAACAATTAGAATGTAAGAATATAACTGCACAATGGGGAGCTACACAACATTTTTATCAAAGTTTTACTGCATCCAAACATTTAATTTACATTTGTTTTGTGTGTGAATAGTGTATGGAAGGGTTAGAAACCCTGTCACATGGTTACTGTTGGTTTTGCCCCTCTGGGGAGATTTGACATAATTTTTTGTGCCACATGGGACAAGAAATGGGGGCAGAGGGATCAATAAAACCTGGATACACACAGGATTGTGTGCAGTGGCAGTAAATACATACATGTGGAAGCAGTGATGGTGAGTGTAGGAGTGTGCATCGGATCAGTGGTGGATATTTTAGAACTTTCTAGCATCATTTACGGCAAGTACTATTACATGTGTGTTTAGTGGTGAGAGGCGTAGTAGCTGGTGCCAGATCAGTGGGGACGGGGGAAGTAGCTGGCTCCAGATCAGTGGGGACGGGGGTAATAGCTGGCTCCAGATCAGTGGGGACGGGGGTAATAGCTGGCTCCAGATCAGTGGGGGCGGGGGTAATAGCTGGCTCCAGATCAGTGGGGGCGGGGGTAATAGCTGGCTCCAGATCAGTGGGGACGGGGGTAATAGCTGGCGCTAGAGCAGTGGGGGCAGTAGCTGGCGCCAGAGCAGCGGCGACGGGGGCAGTAGCTGGCGCCAGATCAGTGATGAAGGGTGCAGTAGCTGGTGCCAGATCAGTGGTGACGAGTGAAGCAGCATGTCAAATTTGTGGTGGCCACTGTAGTAGTGCATAAAGCTTATAAAAAGGAGCTTTCTCAAATGTCAAAGGCCATTATTATTAATATCATTTGTTTTTTGCACAAGCAACAGAGCACTGAGCAATTCTTTGGTACGTGTTGTACCCCTGAAGATGCATCGAAACATGTTGGGTTGTTGTGCAGTTGTACGAGTTGTGAGTAGTTATGACAACTTGAGCCAACTTAATTAGTAAAGTATTTACAGGAACATTTGGAACAATGAAGGGAGAATATATGTAGTTTGCAGAAGAGAAAACGACAGAAAGATGGGGGATTGTACTCAGGATAATTATTCAATAGGAATTGATGTGTCTCTAGTAGACCTTGTGTGTGGATAAACATTGCACACAGCCAATAGAAGCAGATTAAAATCCCACCTACTATTATATACAGTGGCTATAGAAAAGAATCATCCCCTTAAAAATCACATTTTGTTGCTTTGTATCCTGAAATGAACAGACAGTTTTTGTGTTATCCAGCTGTATAACTTATTACATCCAAGTGAAAGATAGAACAACATGTCACCTCAAAATAACTCAACACACAGCTATTATTGTCTACACAGCTGGCAACAAAAGTGAGTACACCCCTAAGTCAAAATGTCCAAATTGTGCCAAAAGTGTCAATATTTTCTGTGACCACCATTATTTTCCAGCACTGCCTTAACCCTCTTGGGCATGGAGTTCACCAGAGCTCCACAGGTTGCCACTGGAGACCTCTTCCCCTCCTCCATGATGACATCACAGAGCTGGTGGATGTTGCAGACCTTGCGCTCCTCCACCTTTCCGTTTGAGGATGTCCACAGATGCTCAATAGGGTTTAGGTCTGGAGACATGCTTGGCAAGTCCATCACCTTTACCCAGAGCTTCTTTAGCAAGGCAGTAGTAGTTTTGAAGGCGTTTGAGGACGTTATGTTGGAATACTGCGCTGTGGCCCAGTTTCCGAATGGAGGGAATCATGCTCAACTTCAGTATTCACAGCACATGTTGGCATTCATGGTTCCCTCGATGAACTGTAGCTCCGCAGTGCTGGTGTTCTGGCAGATAGAGTCCTGCCATCGTATAGCGTCTGCCCCGTACTGCGCAGAAGAAGCTTCGAAAAATCTCCGAAGCTGAACGGCGCCTGCGCCGTGAGTGGAGGTGGTAGCCCCACCATCCAAGCGCACATAGAGTTGTGAAAATTAGACGGCCCCTCGCCACGCTTCGGGCTTGGCCTCGCTACGCTCGGCTCTTTTATATTCCTACTCTCCACTTGGATGGTGGGGATAGAACCTGGACTCACAGCGCAGGCGCCGTTTGATGCAGTGTGCGGCGTATGGTCTGAGCACTGACAGGCTGACCCCCACCCCTTCAACCTCTCCAGCAATGCTGGCAGCACTCATACATCTATTTCCCAAAGACAACCTCTGGATATGACACTGAGCACGTGACCTCAACTTCTTTGGTCAACCATGGCGAGGCCTGTTCTGAGTGGAACCTGTCCTGTTAAAATTTGTAACACTAATGTGTTACATGACACCAGGGGAAGGAAATGGCTAATTGGGCCCAATTTGGACATTTTCACTTAGGGGTGTACTCACTTTTGTTGCCAGCGGTGTAGACATTAGTGGCTGTGTTTAGTTATTTTGAGCGGACAGCAAATTTACACTGTTATACAAGCTGTACACTCACTACTTTACATTGTAGCAAAGTGTATTTGCAATTTTTTATTTTTATTTTTATTTGCCATTTATTCGCAATTTTTTTTCTTACATTCAGCTATTAGCGGGGAACCCTGCTGATGGTTGAGGACTCATCGGTTGTTAAAGAAACAAACATTATATATTTTATTTTTTCTAACACCCTAGAAAATAAAATGGCAGTCGTTGCAATACTTTGTCACACCGTATTTGCGCAGCAGTCTTACAAGCGCACTTTTTTGGAAAAAAAAATACACTTTCTTCAATTAAAAAAATAAGACAACAGTAAAGTTAACCCAAATTATTGTTTTTTTATACTGTGAAAGATAATGTTACACCGAGTAAATTGATACCCAACATGTCACGCTTCAAAATTGCGCCCACTCGTGGAATGGCGACAAACTTTTACCCTTGAAAATCTCCATAGGTGACGTTTGAAAAATTCTACAGGCTGCATGTTTAGTGTTACAGAGGAGGTCTAGGGTTAGAATTATTGCTATCGCTCTACCAATCGCAGTGATACCTCACATGTGTGGTTTGAACACAGTTTTCATATGCGGGTGCTACTCATGTATGCATTTGCTTCTGCACGCAAGATCAACGAGACTGGGCGCGTTTAAAAAAAAAAATAAAAAAATAAAGTTTTTTTATTTTACCTTTTATTTTAAATTTTTTTTTTTTTTAAAGAACAAAGTGTCACTTTTAATCCTATTACAAGGAATGTAAACATCCCTTGTAATAGGAAAAAAAGCATGACAGGCCCTCTTAAATATGAGATCTGGGGTCAAAAAGACCTCAGATCTAATGTTTACACTAAAATGCAAAAAAAAAAAAAAACACTTTATTTTCAAATGACATTAAAAAAAAAAAAAATTTTTTTAGAGTTATGGGTGGAAGTGACGTTTTGACCTGCAATGGTATGGAGAGGGGTGGGGCCATCTTCCCCTCACTCATCTCCATACCACAGACGGAAGAGGAGCCGATCCCCTTGCCGCAGATAAAAGTGATCTCGCTGCAAATTCGCCGCAGAGACCACTTTTATCTGAAAGCGGAACACCCTTAAAAAAAAATAAAAAAAAAAAAAAAAAAGAGGATGCTGGGATTATGGCAACTATCTGCTGCTATAACAACGATATCACTCTACAAAGTACCAACATATAACGATGGCGGGCGGTCCATAAGTGGTTAACTGCTCCCAGCTAAAATGTACAGTAAGGATTTAGAGTAATAATTGTAAAAAAAGTACAACAATATACGGTTGTGCTCATAAGTTTACATACCCTGGGAGAATTTTTAATTTCTTGGCCATTTTTCTGAGAATATGAATAACACAAAAATATTCCTTTCACTCATGGTTAGTGTTTGGCTGAAGCCATTTATTAATCAGCTGTGTTTACTCTTTTTTCATATCATAATGGCAACACAAACTACCCAAATGACTCTGATCCAAAGTTTACACACCCTGGTGATTTTGGCCTGATAACATGCACACATGTTGACACAAAGGGGTTTGAATGGCTATTAAAAGGTTACCATCCTCACCTGTGATCTGTTTGCTTGTAATTAGTGTGTATAAAAGGTCAATGAGTTTCTGGACTCCTGACAGACCCTTTCTTTCATCCAGTGATACACTGACGTTTCTGGATTCTCAGTCATGGGGAAAGCAAAATTATTGTCAAAGGATCTGCGGGAAAAGGTAGCTGAACTGTATAAAATGGGAAAGGGATATAAAAAGATATCCAAGGAATTGAGAATGGCAATCAGCAGTGTTCAAACTCTAATCAAGAAGTGGAAAATGAGGGGTTCTGGTGAAACCAAACCACGGTCAGGTAGACCAACTAAAATTGCAGCCACAACTGCCAGGAAAATTGTTCTGGATGCAAAGAAAAACCTACAAATAACTTCAGAGGAAATACAGGACTCTCTGAAAACATGTGGAGTGGCTGTTTAAAGATGCACAATAAGGAGGCACTTGAAGAAAGATGGGCTGCATCGTTGAGTCGCCAGGACAAAGCCATTACTACGCAAATGCCACAAAGTACTCCGCTTACAATATGCCAAACAGCACAGAGACCAGCCTCAAACCTTCTGGCACAAAGTCATTTGGAGTGATGAGACCAAAATTTCGCTTTTTGGTCACAACCATAAAATGATACATATGGAGAGGAGTCAACAAGGCCTATGATGACAGGTCCACCATTCCTACTGTGAAACACGGAGGTGGATTGCTGATGTTTTGGAGATGTGTGAGCTACAAAGGCACGGGAAATTTGGTCAAAATGGATGGCAAGATGAATGCAGTATGTTATCAAAAAATACTGGAGGAACATTTGCATTCATCAGCCAGGAAGCTGCACATGAGACATACTTGGACATTCCAACATGACAATGATCCAACACACAAGGCCAAGTCGACCTGTTATTGGCCACAGCAGAATAAAGTGAAGGTTCTGGAGTGGCCATCTCAGTCTCCTGATCTCAATATCATTGAGCTACTCTTGGGGAGATCTCAAATGTGCCGTTCATGCAAGACAGCCCAAGAATTTACAGGAACTGGAGGCTTTTTGCCAAGAGGAATGAGCAGCTTTACCATCTGAGAAGATAAAGAGCCTCATCCACAAATACCACAAAAGACTTCAAGCTGTCATTGATGTTAAAGGGGGCAATATACGGTATTAAGAACTGGGGTATGTAAACTTGTGATCAGGGTCATTTGGGTAGTTTCTGCTGCCTTTATGATTAGAAAAGAGTAAACACAGGTGATTGATAATAAATGGCTTCAGCCAAACACTAACCATGAGTGAAAGAAAAGTTTGTGTTATCGTTCATATTCTCTGAAAAATGGCCAAGAAATCATAAATTCTGCCACGGTATGTAAACCTCTGAGCACAACTGTATACACACACACACACACACACTATACAAAATATGCTCTACCCAAAGCTAAAAGTCTAAAATAAATATAATATCCCAAAGGGTGGAGTCCAGAAATATATATGCATGACGGTGATCTAGAAAAATGGGGTCCTCTGCACTGCATGGGTTCTATGCTCATTAAATCTAGGGGTAGAGGAATAAGGGGTAATAGTTATGCCATTTCAGCAGGCTTCGGCGCTCTCCTCCGCTCTAGGTTTGGGGGGGGGGGGGCTCTTGCTGTGCTCTTGGCCCTGCATTTTGCATGATGATGTCATTGTGTGACCACTGACCAAGGTGTCTTAGACAGAAGGCTTTGAGGGACCGGTCACACAAAGTGGTGGAGTGAGGCGAGTATTACCCGCTATTCCTCTACCTATTGACTTAAAGAATTTATTACCCCAACACTTCATATTCCTGAAATGTGCCCATTGTCCCATGTACTTGTATGAGAGCAGGACCGGTGCTACCACTAGGCAGCCGCCGGTTTCCCTACTCTCCGTCTCCCGCCGGGCTCTGCGATATGTAAGTTTTGGTGCTGTATGCAGGGGATGCCTTTGTCTGAAGCATGTAACTCCAAACACAATCTCCTGCGCTTGGGGGCTTAGTCTATTAGGTGGGTGGTGCAGCCAACCCTTTGGATAGCGTGTTGAATATCAATGGCCTTGCTGCCCTCCTGAAAACAATGGGTATCCTTAGAACTGAAGCATATAGTAAAGCATGTAACTACTTACAGGCAGAGCAGTTGCCTAAGAGTGTCAGAGGTGCAGCACAGCACTGGAGAACCGTGTTCTGATTGGAACGGAAATAAATATCCCCTGCGTGCCACCGCCACTATGATCAGTGAGCTGTCCGTCTCTCTCCAAGTCTCTGGTGATTGTTGATGCAGCCAGCTTTGCCTCTACCCATACGTGATTCCGATACCGAGTCGTGTCATCCCCCTCCCCCCCTCCCGGTGTCACTGCCATTTGTAGAGGCTGCTCTCTCTCCCAGCCTGTCCTGTCCACAGGCTGGGAGAGACAGGCTGGTATGGTCTATCGGATTGGAGTTTTAATCACGTTAACAAGCATCGAACCATCTTGTCTTTTTGCAATTTTAAGGGTTAGGCTTTAAAGTAATTGTATGTTATTATTATTTTCTCACCCCGGCAAAGAAGTCATCCATGAAGGCCGCATTATCAATGGAAATGTCAACATCTTCTGGGTCATCTGTATCTTGGGTCTGAGGAGAAAGAAAAATACTTTAAGCGACAAAACAATAAATTATTATTAGTAAAAAAAAAATTAAAAAAAATAAAAATTTTTAAATACATATACATCATATTATAATATTTAAAAAAAAAAATTTATGATCACGCAAATGCATAATGATATAAAAACATGATTACACGTGGCAATATTTTCTACACTACAGAGGAACAAAGTGTAACTTGTGACCCATTACGCATTTGCTTTTGCAGTTTGTTCATATCTTAGGATGTATCAGTCAAAAAGCATCAACAATGGTCCCCAATGCCTCTGATGGAAGAACATTAGGACACAAGCTGATATCACGTCTAAGCCCTTGTACACACGATCGGAGATTCCGACGGAATGTGTCCAATCGGAGAGTTTTGTCGGATATTCCGACTGTGTGTGGTCTGCATCGGACTGTTTCCGTCGGACCAAAATTTCCAACTTGCCGGAAATATTTTCTGACAAAATGCTCCGATCGGACACACTCCGATCATGTGTAGAGAATTCCGATCGGACAAAGTGCCACGCATGCTCAGATCAAATTCCTACATCAAAGCTATTGGCTACTAGCCTGAACGTAGTCCCATCGTAACGAAATTACGTCATCACGTTCCTAACGATCGGATTTTCCGACAACTTTGTCCGACCGTGTGCATGCAACAGTTTCGGACAAGATCGGTCGGACAAAATCCGGCGGATTTGGTTGTCGGAATCTCCGACCGTGTGTACAAGGGCTAACACAGTCATTGTGCAATGATTTTCATAGCTGCAGTACATGCATCAAGTGTGACAGAAGGACCAACCCAAAAGAAGAGGCCCTGTGGGTATGCTGTGTAAATTAGGGGTGCACCGAATGGAAATTTTGGTGCCGAAACCGAAAATGCAGGATGCGCTTTGCCGAAAACCAAAACCGAAAATAAGTTTTTTAAAAATATTTATATTTTTATATATATTTGTATTATATTCCACTTTTTAATTAACATCAATTTCAATTAATATTAATTTATTGTTGCCCATTTTTGGCACCTTTAGTGCAAGAAAAGGTCAAGAAAAATGCTGTCTGCAGTCTCTAACCATCTCTTGTATCATGTCTGCAATCCCTTACTTAAACACACTGCTAATAGTATTAGAAAAATTTCCATTTGGTGCACCTCTAACAGACATGATACAAGAGATCAATGCAGCCTCACCATTGCCCATCACATGCAGTCCTTCAAGAGATCAATGCAGCCTCAATGCCCATCAAGAGATCAATGTAGCCTCACCATTGCCCATCACAAGCAGTCCTTCAAGAGATCAATGCAGCCTCAATGCCGCATCACCATTGCCCATCACATACAGTCCTTCAAGAGATCAATTCAGCCTCAATGCCCATCAAGAGATCAATGCAGCCTCACCGGTGCCCCGCACATGCAGCCTCACCAGTGCCCAACAGCCTCACCAGTGCCCGTCATGGGCAATGATTACGCACAGTAGTGTGAAAGTGTGAAACAAGATTGCTGTTGTCCTAGAAGCTGTGTTCATGCATGTCTTGTCCAGCATTTTAATTTTTATTAAACAAACTTACACACTTTTATGCTGCCGGTACTTTTTTCTTTTCTCATGGAACTTTGGATTGCAGACCAGGCAGGCACCCGGCTATGACAGCTGTACAGGATTTGTGCCCAGCAGCCTCACCAGTGCCTGTCATATGCAGCCTACCTGTGCCAAGCAGCCTCTCCAGTGCCTGTGGATGCAACCTGCCTGTGCTCAGATCAGACCGACAATCTCCATATTTCACAGAGGGGATTTCAATTGCCCGGGCTGCAGTAACAATGTCCTACCTCCTGTGATCATGTCACGCTGATTCAATGTCCCGCCACTGGATCAGTGTGCCGTCTATCACAGGAGGCGAGACATTGTTACTGCAACTCAGCTCAGTGACACAAGGAGATCGTGGCAAGGAGAGGAGGGAGTGGAGGACTGGGCGCCCCAGGATGACACTTCAGCAATGGGCAGAACCCGGGGCGGACCCCACCCCCTTTTGGTATCGGCTTTTTTTCTTCTTTTGGTAGTTTTCGGCTGATAATTTTTGCCGGCCGAAATTTCGGTGAACCCCTGGTTTAAATATCACAAGTTCCTACAGTGTACAGCCAGACATTTGTGGACACCTGACCATCACACCTACGTGAGCTTGTAGGACAAGCTCTTCCAAAGCCATGGTCATAATATAGAGTTGCCACCAACGCTCTTCCTATGGTAAGTCTCCAATCTTCTGGAAAGTCTTTCCACAAGTTTACAAAACATTAGTGAGGTCAGGTACTGAAGTTGGATACGAAGGCCTGGTTCAAAAAAGTCACTTTAAGTTGTTCCCTAGGGCTGTGTGCATGCCACTCAAGTTCCTAAAAATCAAACTGGCCAAATCACAGCAGAAAACAAGGCAAAGAACCACCTTCCCCAAACTGTTACCGTAAGGCTGGAAGCTCAATTGTCTAAAATGTCTTTGGCTTCAGGAGTTTCCAGTGAAGGATATGTATAATGAATGGTACAGCTTCCAAACAAACATTTGGAGTAGAGTCCACACACTTTGGGCCATGTAGGTCAGTGCAATAGTCAGGTGTCCACACACTTTGGGCCATATAGGCAATGTGATGGTTAGGCCTCCACACACTTTGTGCCATGTAGTTAGGTGTGATGGTTAAGTGTTCACACACTTTTGGCCATATATAGTTTCATAGTTGTAAGGTTGAATAAAGACACTAGTCCATCCAGTTCAACCTGTATAGGTGTATGCGTGTCATATATATAGGGCTGATGGGCATGTCCACACACTTTGGGTCATGTAGATTAGTGTGATGGTCAGTTGTCCACAAACTTTGGGTGATGTAGGTCAGTTTGGTCCTCAGGTGTTCACACACTTTGGGCCATGTAGGTCAGTGTGATGGTCAGGTGTCCACCTACTTTTGGCCATGTAGGTCAGTGTGATGGTCAGGTGTCCACCTACTTCTGGCCATGTAGGTCAATGTGATGGTCAGGTGTCCACCTACTTCTGGCCATGTAGGTCAATGTGATGGTCAGGTGTCCACCTACTTTTGGCCATGTAGGTCAGTGTGATGGTCATGTGTCCACCTACTTTTGGCCATGTAGGTCAGTGTGATGGTCATGTGTCCACCTACTTTTGGCCATGTAGGTCAGTGTGATGGTCATGTGTCCACCTACTTTTGGCCATGTAGGTCAGTGTGATGGTCAGGTGTCCACCTACTTTTGGCCATGTAGGTCAGTGTGATGGTCAGGTGTCCACCTACATGTAGGTCGGTTAGGGATCCACAATCTTTCGGCTATGTGGCAGTGTTGATACCATATCAGTTAAGTATGTGCAACAGAAGCAGCTATGACATTACGTTCTTCTAATATGATCTACACCTACACGGTGGAGATACAGAGAGTCTGCCTAGTGACTCATTAAATATTTGCATTGTCACCTCCCGTGTCATAATTTCATGACCTCCTCTATTGCAGTGTGTTCAGTGTAGAGGTATTTATAACATCTCTGCTCCTCTCGCGTCACGCGGCTGCTTTATAATCTGAGCTCATTCACTGATTCCGTGACTCATCTCCGAAGTCTCATAAAAACTCTTAGGGATCTTTCACAGCAGTCCCAATGCAAAGACAGTTGTCTTGCTTTCCATGGTGTCATTTTACACCATTGTTTTGCAGTGGTGTGTGCTGAAAAATGTGCTGCATTCAGAGGTTTTCGGTGCATTGAGTTGCGATGCATAAGGAAAAAAAGTGCATTGGCACCGTTTCCCCCCAATGCACACACACATATCACACAGTTGCTGGTGTGAACAAGCTCTTAAAGTGGTTGTAAACCTATAAACAGGGGAGGAAGCTCCTGCATACAGCCTGTGATTGGCAGCCTCACCTCTGCTCCTGTGCGCTGTGTGAAGGTGGGTGTGTACTTCCCTCCAATCAGCTCTCAGAGCTCTCATCACTGAGCTCTGCAGTGTGTAATATTCAGCTTTCTGCCCCCTACTTTTAGAATGCTCAGACCAGTAGTATAAATTCTGCAGATAAAGAGGTACAGCTTATGTAGGAGGATTTGTTCCATCTCTGTGCATCACCTCAGGATAAACCCTTCCAGTGCCAGGACAAGGCAATCTAGTGCCCAGGGCGAAGATGCCCAATGGCACCCCTTAAAAATGTATAGACATTATGTGTCGCAGCATCGGAGCCCCGCACTAGAGATGCCACTGGCTGTCAAATTGCCACTGTGCAGTGTTAGCTTACCCGCCCCCTACCCATGTTCTATGCTGGAAGGAGATGCGGGAAGATAAACACTGCACAGTGACGATCTGGCAGTGCCAATCCAGGAGAGCTGCTGTAGGAGAGGGAGAGAGAGCACAACCCATCCCTCCTCCCGGGTCTCTCCTCCTCTAGCTTGTCTCCTCCATTGCTGCGCTGACTGGAGTAGTAAAGCTGCTGTCACTACTTCTGTCAGCTTGTAGGTAAGAACTCTCCATGCGGTGCCCCCCCCCCCCACCTCACATGATATCACCGCTCCAAGGGCAGACGCCCACCCCTTGTCCCAGCCCTGGTCACTTCACTGGGTATATGTACAACCACTTTATAGGAAACCCGTACTAAGAGAAATATGCACCCTGCACAGCTGACCTCTTTTTTTAAATGCCGGTTTCCTGTCTTTCATACGGATCCTAGGACTTTGGTTCATTTATAATCATTGACCCAGAACACTTATGGTCAATAGCTCTGCCTTTGCTCCAACTTTCCTACAAAAGTGATTGTTCCGGGTCAGTGAACCAGAAAGGGTTAAAACTAGCGACTCTTTTTGACAGGCAATATCAGAAGTCCAGCAATGGAAGTCCACATATTGTTCTCAGCACAGGATTCCTTAAAATGAAACCTCCCAATTTATTATACACGTGCGGCTCGTTTTGTTCAGAATTAATATTTGGACAGATTTTTCGCTATTCGGATATATCCAAATACCGTATATACTCGAGTATAAGCCGAGATTTTCAGCCTCTTTTTTGAGGCTGAAAGTGCCCCCCTCGGCTTATACTCGAGTCATCGCTGTCTGCCCGCTCGATCAGCGTGTCGAGCAGACAGACAGCGGCCATTCTATGATTCAAAAGCCGCGCCTCCGGCTCCGCCTTCGCCTGTGATAGGCGGAACACTGAATTTCCCAGCAGCCTGTGTTCCGCCTATCACGGGCGTCGTCTCATCCTCGTACTACGGTCGAGGATGATACGACGTCCGTGATAGGCGGAACACAGGCTGCTGGGAAATTCAGTGTTCCGCCTATCACAGGCGAAGGAGGAGGCGCGGCTTTTGAATTTTACAATGGCCGCCGACGAAGAGGGCACGGGACGGAGGCAAGGCAAGGCACGGCACGGGACAGGACGGGACGGGACGAAGGCAAGGCACGACACGGGACGGAGGCTCGGGACAAAGGCTCGGGACACAGGTAGGCTGGACACACACACACACACACACACACACACACACGGATGGAGACACACACACACGGATGGATGGATGGATGGAGACACACACACACACACACACACAGGGATGGATGGATACACACACACACAGGGATGGATGGATGGATGGATGGATGGAGACACACACACACAGGGATGGATGGATGGATGGATGGAGACACACACACACAGAGATGGATGGATGGATGGACACACACACACACAGGGATGGATGGACGGACACACAGGGATGGACGGACACACAGGGATGGACGGACACACACACAGGGATGGACAGGCATGTCTCACCCTCGGCTTATACACGAGTCAATAAGTTTGCCAGTTTTTTTGGGGGTAAATTGGGGGCCTCGGCTTATATTCGGGTCGGCCTATACTCGAGTATATACGGTACCCAAATTACAATATAAACAAATTTTACTGAATGCACCGAATAATGAAACAAAATCCGTCTGAATTTCGGAAATTCAAAATTGAATTTTACATCGAACTCCAGTCAAATTCTAACTGTACACATATTGCTGGAATCAAAGATTGTGTGTTATTAGGGTACCATTTCAAAATAATGCTGTTTTAGTAAGCCAATGCCGATTTAATCCCTTCCCGTCTGCGCTATAGCCAAATGACGGCTACACCATTCCCCTACTTTGCCAGGAGGCCATCATATGACGTCCTCCTGCACTCGAGCGGCCTGCGCGCCCCCTACAGGGCACATGCAGCGCACTCTGTATTCAGCGAGTCTATCAGACTCAGCTGATCACAGATCAGAGTAAGGGGGTTGATCCCGACCCATTACCACATGATCAGCAGTCAGCCAATGACAGCTGATCATGTGATGTAAACAGAGCGGGTAATCTGCTATTTTTTTTCACCTCACGCTGATAAGCACGAGAAGAAAAAAAAAAAAAGCTGACCACCGGCAGCTGTCAGAGGGACATCAATCGCGGAGAGCTGCCGTCGAGTGATCTGTGCCCACCTCTGCCACCAGTGTCTCATCACCAGTGCCGCCTCATCTGTGCCCATCAGTGCAACCTATCCATGCCCATCAGTGCTGCCACATCAGTGCTGCCACATCAGTGCTGCTTTACCTGTGCCCATCAGTGCAGCCCATATGTGCAACCTATCAGTGCCCATCAGCATAGCCTCATCAGCGCATATCAATGAAGGAGAAATTTTTTTTTCCTGTTTGCAAAATATTATAACAAGCGATGACATTTGTTTTGTTTTTTAACTTTCCGTCTTTTTGTTTGTTTAGCAAAAAATAAAAACCCCAGTTGTGATTACAATACCACCAAAAGAAAGCTCTATTTGTGGGAGAAACAAAAAAAAAAAAAAAAAAAAAAAAAAAAAGATAAAAATGTCATATGGGCACAGTGTAGCACTGAAATGCGACAGCGCTGAAAGCTGAAAATTGGTTTGGGCAGGAGGGGGGTTTAAGTGCCCAGTAAGCAAGTGGTTAAAGTATCATTGCAATCATTTGAAGATTTTTCTTCATTTTGCCACATAAAAAAAAAAAAAAAAAAAAAAAAAAAAAAGTAAAGTTTTAGATTCGACCGTTTCAAAATTTCTCGATTAGAACGTTCCGAATCAAAAAAAATATATATAAAAAATAAAATAAAAATAATAATTGGTAAATTCGAGAAAAATTCCGAATACAAATTGAAAAAAATTAACCAAATTTAATGAAACGAAATAACTAGATTAACTAATCAAAACAAATTTTTTTGGCAAGGACACATCTACAATTTATCATTCATAATTCTCCTCCTGTTATTGTAAAAGGCACATTTTGTCATTTGTATGAGAACAATAATTTTTATCTGTGTCACAGACCAGTCCTGCCTCTACTGTCCCGAGGTGACCTCTTTAATGACTTGGGAGGTGTGCGCACACACAGTAACAGTTAGAGACAGGCCGTGCCAAACACAGTACAGCGAAAAAGCAAAATCAAAATCTAAAAAGGCAGCATAACCATTGAGGGACCAGTTCACACCAGAATGCAACACGGCAAACCCGCATTCAAAACCCCACTGCATTTGCGATCTGCAGCGGGTGTCAATGCCAACTTAATGACACCTGAAACGCAGGTCGGTATGCGCTATGTGTTTGCCTGCAACAATACACTACAGAAGTACCATGTGGACAGGTTGCAGTGCATTTTATAAAGTAGCGTATGCACTAATTTTGGGGCAGTCCGGCGCAATTTCAGCAAATTTAAATCTGAAATTGCACTGCACCCGGATTGCATGTGAATCGCACAGGAACGCGCAGCGGTCTCATGGGCATATGCATTTATTGGCCTGATTAGGTAGACCGACCACCATTCCCAAATCCCAACTTTGACAATTCTTTCTTGTAGTGAGGCTGCAATCGAACGATAATCAGATTGTTAGTACAGAGCTTTTGAGAGTCAGTCATGACAGGTCACAAAATAGTGACAAAAAAATTATAACTTCAAAAAACTCTCCATGCCTCTTACTAAATACCTTGGACTGTCTACTTTCCATTTGGGGGATATTTGTACTGTCCTGGTGTTTTACAGCTTCAAGAAATTAGATAGGCCTCAAGTACATCAGGACTGATTAATTTTTTATACTGTATATACACATATGCATACGTCTATTTCCCAAAGACAACCTCTGGATATGATGCTGAGCACGTGCACTCAACTTCTTTGGTCAACCATGGTGAGGCCTGTTCTGAGTGGAACCTGTCCTGTTAACCACCTTCAGACCGGACCATTTTGCTGGTAAATGACCAGAGGTCTTTTTACAATTTGGCACTGCGCTGCTTTAACTGGTAATTGCGCGGTCATGCAATGTTGTACCCAAACAAAATTTGCGTCCTTTTCTTCCCACAAATAGAGCTTTCTTTTGATGGTATTTGATTGCCTCTGCGATTCTTATTTTTTGCGATATAAATGTAAAAAGACCGCAAATTTTGAAAAAAAATGATATTTTCTACTTTTTGTTATTAGAAAAATCCAATAAACTCAATTTTAGTCATACATTTAGGCCAAAATGTATTCAGCCACATGTCTTTGGTAAAAAAAAAGTCAATAATTGTATATTTATTGGTTTGCGCAAAAGTTGTCACATCTACAAACTAAGGTACGTTTTCTGGAATTTACGCAGCTTTTAGTTTAAGACTGCCTATCTCATTTCTTGAGGTGCTAAAATGGCAGGGCAGTACAAAACCCCCCCCAAATGACCCCATTTTGGAAAGTAGACACCCTAAGGAAATTGATAAGTGGCATGTTGAGCCCATTGAATATTTTATTTTTTTGCCTCAAGCGATTGAATAATGACAAAAAATAAAATTTTTTTTTTTTTTTTACACAAAGTTGTCACTAAATGATATATTGCTCACACATGCTATGGGCATATGTGAAATGACACCCCAAAATAAATTCTGCTGCTTCTCCTGAGTACGGGATACCACATATGTGGGACTTTTTGGGAGCCTAGCCGCGTACGGGGCCCCGAAAACCAAGCACCGCCTTCAGGTTTTCTAAGGGCGTAAATTTTTGATTTCACTTCTCACTACCTATTACAGTTTTGAAGGCCATAAAATGCCAAGATGGCACAAAACCCCCACAAATGACCCCATTTTAGAAAGTAGACACCCCAAGCTATTTGCTGAGAGGCATTTTGAGTCCATGGAATATTTTATATTTTGCCACAAGTTGCGGGAAAATTACAAACTTTAATTTTTTTTTATTTTTTTTTCACAAAGTTGTCACTAAATGATATATTGCTCACGCATGCCATGGGCATATGTGAAATGACACCCCAAAATAAATTCTGCTGCTTCTCCTGAGTACGGGGATACCACATATGTGGGACTTTTTGGGAGCCTAGCCGCGTACGGAGCCCCGAAAACCAAGCACCGCCTTCAGGCTTTCTAAGGGCGTTACAGTTTTGAAGGCCATAAAATGCCAAGATGGCACAAACCCCCCCCAAATGACCCCATTTTGGAAAGTAGACACCCCTAAATTTAGGGGTACACTAGTGAGACTAGGTAATAAATGGCGGGTGCCCTGAAACTATAAAAAAAATAACTAACCAACCAGCGTCACCTGTAACAGTTATATGGTGATCACTGGTGAAAGGGTTAACTAAGGGGCAATCAGGGGGCTTTATGCGGTAGTATATGGGGGTCCCTGGCGCTATAAAAAGCTGCGGCGAACCTAAATACCTACCTGCCTAACTAGCGTCACCTGTGACACTAATACAGTGATCAGAAAAACGATCGCTTATTAGGCTGGGTTCACACTGGAGCGATGTGGGAACGCCACGAATGCGCGGCGGGTTCCCGCATCACATGCCTCCCGGCGGCAGTTCACACTGCCCTATGCGAACTGCTGGGAGTGTCAGTGAAATGTTAATGACACCCCCAGATCAGTTCGCATATCGCAGTGAGATCTGCAAACTCGGATCGCATGGTGTGATCACCCATGCGATCCGATTCTGCTGCGGACCAAAAAAAGGGTCCCGTGCGAGTTTGCGGCGGGTGCGGCGGGTGCGACACGAATTCAGCCATACTATCTGTATGGCTGAACTCGAATCGCACAGAGATCGGATGTGATTTGCACTGCAGTGCGGTGCGAATCCCATTCGTTCTCATAAACCGCTGCAATGTGAACCCAGCCTTAGTGACACTGGCGAGGGGGGGTGATCACGGGGTTAAACCTTTATTGGGGGGGGTTAGGGGGGCACATTAGAACTAAAGGGGGCTAACCCTAACTGCCCTAACAGTTATTACAGTCACAAATGACACCAATGCAAAAAAAAAAAAAAAAAGCAATTGGTGTCACTGTGACTGGGGGGGCAGGGGTAATTGGGGGGTGATCGGGGGGTAAAGGGGGGTGTGAGTGTGCCTGGCATGTTCTACTGTGTAGTGTAGTGCTTGTGCAACTCACCGATGCTCTCTCCTCGGTGCCGGAACGAAAAATACCGACACGGAGGAGAGAATACATCACTTCCTCTCCTGTGTTTACATTACAGGAGAGGAAGTGATGTCACGGGACATTTTCATTCGTCGCGAGCGATCGCGAGGGGGTGGCCATGAATGAATGGCCGTCCCCTCGTCCGGGATCGCTCCCGAACGAATACCGACCGCCGTAGGCACCGGGCGGGGGCCCGATCGGGCCCCCGACCGGCGGGCAGGCAAGGACGTACATGTAAGCCCTTATGCCTGCCCGTGCCATTCTGTCGACGTACATCGTCGTGCGGCGGTCGGCAAGTGGTTAAACCGCTGTATGGTCTTGGCCACAGTGCTGCAGCTCAGTTTCAGGATCTTGGCAATCTTCTTATAGCCTAGGCCAGTGATGGCGAACCTTGGCACCCCAGATGTTTTGGAACTACATTTCCCATGATGCTCGACTACACTGCAGAGTACATGAGCATCATGGGAAATGTAGTTCCAAAACATCTGGGGTGCCAAGGTTCGCCATCACTGGCCTAGGCCATCCTTTATGTAAAGCAACAATTCTTTTTTTTAGATCCTCAGAAAGTTCTTTGCCATGAGGTGCCATGTTGAACTTCCAGTGACCAGTATGAGTGATTGAGAGTGATAACATCAAATTTAACACACCTGCTCCCCATTCACACCTGAGACCTTGTAACACTAAATGAGTCACATGACACCAGGAGAGAAACAAGCTAATTGGGCCCAATTTAGACATTTTCACTTAGGGGTGTACTCACTTTTGTTGCCAGTGGTTTAGACATTAATGGCTGTGTGTTGAGTTATTTTGAGGAGACAGAAAATTGACACTGTAATACAAGCTGTACACTCACTACTTTACATTGTAGCAAAGTGTCATTTCTTCAGTGTTGTCACATGAAAAGATAGAATAAAATATTTACAAAAATGTGAGGGGTGTACTCACTTTTGTGAGATACTGTGTACACACACACACACACACACACACACACACACACACACACACACACACATATAATATATATATATATATATACACACACACACACACACACATATACACACACACACACACCCAGGGGTGGACTGACCGGTCGGTCCATTCGGCTGTGGTCTGAGGGCCCGCATTGATCTATTTCGAGCCCGGCCGGGCCCCAGCGCACACTTGTGAGGATCAAAGGGAAGGGGGCCCGGCCTGGGTAGAAGAGGCAGAACCGCCTGCTGTGACAGCTTTGATTGTCTGTGGACACCCAGTGTTTCTGTCACACAAAGTCCTGCCTCCTGGATTGGCCCCTTTGATAGACAACACACTGGTCCAATGGACCAGTGCACGGGACTTTGTATGACTGCGAGTGCCGGAACCACCGGGCAAAAACAAAAGCTGTCCTAGTGGGCGATGATGTTAGAGGCCCTCTCAGTGTAGTCTCTAATGGACACTGTTAGAGAGAGATCCCCCCTTCAGGTCCCATTAGAGTCTTTTTAGAAAGCATCCCCTCGAGGCCCCATTAGAGTCTACAACAGACCGTCTAATGGACACTATTAGAGAGAGACCCCTGCCCCCCCCCCCCCCCCCCCCGACAGGTCCCATTTGAAAAAAAAAAAAAGGCAGATATTGTACTTCGTGCAAAATGTAGGGGTGGGGGTCCGACAGGGGGCCCTTGCTTTATTTGGTCCGGGGGCCCCAAGTATTGTCAGCCCACCTTGCACACACCATACACTCTGACAGTGTATACACTGATTTGAGTTAAAAAAAAAAAAAGAAGTAGCAGGATACATTTTGGCCTAAATTTATGAAGAAAGATTTATAGTGATGCACCAAAATGTTGGCCCGCCAAAAATAAGGTTTTCAACGTTTTGCCAAAAGAAAAAAAAAAAAAGAAAAGAAAAAATGCAGACAATGGCTGCCAAAAACACCCATCATTTTACCTTGCATATGGTGTGTTTCAAACAAATGCATCAAAAATGCATAAGTGCATTTTTGATGCGTTCTTGCTGCATTTTTTTTAACTGACCAAAAATGCAGCAAGCAGAATTTTGTAACATCGCTCCAAAAGATGCTGATAATAGCCAGCAATAAATTTGTATTCATTTAAATTCATGATATTAATATTACGGCAATTAAAAAGTCGAATATAATACAAATTAGAGAGATAGAGAGATAGATAGAGATATATATATATATATATATATATATATATATATATATATATATATATATATATATATCTATCTATCTATCTATCTATCTATCTATCTATCTATCTATCTGAAAACTCAGGATGCACTTGGCCGAAACTGAAATAAAAATTATATATATATTGTATACACATAAAAAATTAATATATATGATTTAGAATATTTTATTATTATATAGATTTATAAACGCGTCGGTGCTCAGTCACACCTGTGAGTGTGAGCCAAGCCTTATGCCCCATACACACAGTCAGAAACTCAGACAGAAATAGTCCGATCGGATTGTGTTGTCGGAAAATCCGATCGTGTGTGGGCTCCATCTGACTTTTTCTGTCGGAATTTCCGATGGAAAAAGTTGGAGCGCTGGATCTAAAATTTTCAGACAACAAACTGCGATCGGACTTTTTCCGATCGTGTGTAGAGAATTTCCGACGCACAAAGTGGCACGCATGCTAAGAAAAAATTTAGAGACGAAAGCTATTGGCTACTGGCCTCTACATAGTCCGGTCGTACGTTTATTTTTTTTTTTACGTCACCTCATTCCGAACGATGGGATTTTCTGACAACTTTGTGCGACCGTGTGTATGCAAGACAAGTTTCGGCCAAAATCCGTCGGAAAAAATCTGACGGATTTTGTGGTCGGAATGTCTGACCGTGTGTATGGGGCATTAGAGTTGTGTGTGGTCCAGCTCTCCCTGTTATAATCTCCATAATACGAGATTACCACCATAAAATCCAGAGGAGAAGCCCTCATAATGAGGACCATGGCAGGTGTCCAGACCTGGGATAGAGCCCTCAAGACGTAGAGACCTTTAATTCCCCAGCATCCACCAAATACTTGAATACTCGTTTTCAATTGACAATTTCTTTTTTTTGTTTGTTTTAACAAGACAATGGCATGCAAAGTGCAGTGCCACACACAGTGGTCCAATCGGCATTTGTAGTTCACCAATCTGACTGCAACGCGTTTGGTTGCTATGAGCTCTTGCTCTTTGCGCTGCCTCTTCCAATAAGCCTGATTGTGTTGGTTTCGTAGTCATTAATCAGTTGGGTTGGAGCTCCTATGAACAGCTGTGCTATCAGTGCAGATGGTCAGTGGATAATCCCCCTAATACCTGTAACATGTTATTAAGGTTTTTACTGTTTGGTGGGGGAGGGGAGAGGGTCAAGAGACAGCTGGGAATAGAGAGACACACACAACATACTTGTTCTGATTTCATGGACAGGCAAATGCCAGATTTAGATGAAAACATTTCCCTGGAAAAAGGTCACCCCCTGATTATTAGGGCTCATTCACATGCAGGCACTATGGGCGTGATTTACTAAAGGCAAGGAGACTGTGCACTTCTGCAAATGCAGTTGCTCCACAGCTTAGTAAATGATGTAAAACTTCACTTTCTCAATCACATGCAATGAAAAAAAAAAAAAAAAAAAAAAAAAAAAAAATGAAAAAATAAATAAAATAAATAAATAAAAAAACAGCATTTTTTTGCTTGCACATGATTGGATGATGGAAGTCAGTAGACACGTTTACCAAGTTGTGGAGCAACTGCACTTGCAAAAGTGCACCGTCTATTTGCCCTTTAGTAAGGCCCCTTTCACACTTGGGCGGTGTGGGCGTCAGCGGTAAAGCGCCGCTATTTTTACCGTCGCTTTAGCGGCGGTATGCGGCCACTAACAGGGCAGTTTTAACCCCCGCTAGCGGCCGAAAAAGGGTTAAAACCGGCCCCGCAAAGCGCCGCTTTCCCGGCAGTATAGCCGTGCTACCCCATTGATTTCAATGGGTAGGAGCGGTGAATACACCGCTCCAAAGATGCGGCTAGCAGGACTTTTTTCACCGTCCTGCTAGCGCACCGCTCCAAAGATGCGGCTAGCAGGACTTTTTTCACCGTCCTGCTAGCGCACCGCTCCAGTGTGAAAGCCCTCCGGCTTTCACGCTGGAGTGAAAATGGCGGGTTTTTACAGGCTCTATTTTTAGTGATGTATCGTCTGAAAACCGCCCCAGTGTGAAACGGGCCTAAATCAACCCCTATGTGTACAGGGCTGATCACTCGCAGGTGATCGCAACATAGCAATTACATGCAAGCAGCCGCGTCTCTCGGGGATCTCTGGTGGAACGCTGGTTGCGAACTCCCTCTGGAGGGATATGCAGTAGACATGTGCGATCCGTTTCGTACGAATCTCAAATTCGTACGAATTTCCCTAAATTCATACGTTTGGGAGGATCCAAAATACGAATTGCCATGCGTCCGAATTTTGTACGAAATATGAACTTTTGTTTACGAATCCCCAGGAGGAAGTCAGCACAGCACAGGGATGGTGGGAGCCCCACATCTAACAAAAATTCGTATTTCGGATAGGAAATTCTTCAACGGAACTTCGTATTTTGGATAAAAACCAAACTTTCATCAGCAATCGGCTGTCATATTGAGGTATATTTTTGCCTTTAAATTCATCATAACGAACGTTCGTACAAGTGAACGAACCTAACGACAATTCGTATTTCGTACGATTTGAAATGGAATTTCGGACACGAAATACAAAGTATGAATTAATTTTAATATGAATCGTAATGGAACAGAACAAAACAAAATTTATTGACGGCATCAATGTCTAGCTATTAGTGGACCTCCAGCAGTTGCAAAACTACAACTCCCATCATGCCTCTGCCTCTGCGTGTCATGCTTGTGGCTGTCAGAGTCTTGCTGTGCCTCATGGGACTTGTAGTTTTGCAACAGCTGGAGGTCCACTAATTACATATCCCTGCCCTACCGTATATGGGCCACTTTTATTGGTCATTTTGTTAGAATGTCTTCAGAAATCTGCTTTTATATGCCCATTTTGGGGGAGGGGGTTAAGACTAGGGCTGAAACAACTAATCGATTATGAAATGAATCGATTACTATTTTCAGAATCGATTAATTGGCCAGTAACATAATGGGGTTAAAAAAAAAAAAAAGAGCCCTTTATAGTACAAAAATATAATCACTCCTGTAAAATATTACTTTTACTGTTCTACAGTAAAAAAAAAAAAAAATTAACCCCTTCCAGTAGTGATTATTTGTTTTTTTGTTTTTGTACTATAAAGGGCTAATTTTAGCCTTTTTAAACCCGTTATGTTACTAAACGTCTTAGGCCTAGTTCACATCTATGTGTTTATTGGTACTTTTTGCAGAAACGCACTACAGTTCATTTACATGGTTTCCTATGGGACACGTTCATATCTGTGATTTTTTTTTTTTTTTTCAGCCGCTGCATATTTGGAAAGGGTCGGGGACTTTTAACGCAAAACGGTGCTTTTTTTGGTTCAATATACTTCAATGGAGCAGCTGCAGAAAAGAATGTAATGTGTTTTTGCAGCAATTTGTGTTTTTTAATCTGCCCAAAAAAAAAATGCAAAAAAAAACGCAAATTGCAATAAAATCACGTGCGCAAAAAGCAAAAACGCATAGCAAAAAGCAATGCAGAAACAGATCAAAAGCAAAAACTGCATAGGTGTGTACCGAGCCTTATGTGGGCCTCACGGATCAATTTTCAGGTGAGAATATTCAGACGAAAAATCTTTGTACATTCGCTGAATGAAAGAATTTTTTTTTTAATTTTTCACTTCATTTCTGAACGAAAACCACATACACTGTCTGAAAATTCTTTTGACGGAGAAGTTTTCTATTTCCAAATTTTCCCGTCACTGTGGTTGAAAATGAACGTCAATTTGACCCACTTTTTTTTTTTTCTTTTGAAATGTTATTTATCAATTAATCGAAACAATAATCGACCAACTAATCGATTATGAAAAAGACTGACAGGTGAACCTGATTGGGTCTGCCTAAAAAACAGCATGGGCAGAGCAATCGGACCCTCCAATCTCCTCTCTGAACCTGAGGGTGTCACGGATATGTGTTTGTTGACACCTGCCAACATCCAATCCGAATCGCTAAAAACAGACAGAAGCGGATCCGTTCCCCACCTGTCTGGTGGATTCGATGCCAGTTGAGTGTAACCGACAGGGGGTCCATTTACATCCGTCTGCCCATAGAGCAGAGTGGGCTGTGTCTATGGGGAACGTTTGACTACTCTTTTAGAAGGACACGGATGTGAATGAGAAGGCTTGGCTTGCAGTCTCCGCTTTAATTTATCCCAAAAGTTTTCTATCACGATGAGGTCTGGACTCAAACTCGTTCATCCATGTCTTTATGGGCCTTGCTTTGTGCACTGGTGTGCAGTCATGTTGGAACCGGAAGGGGCCATCCCCAGACTGTTCCTGCAAAGTTGAGCGCATGAAATTGTCCAAAATGTCTTGGTATGCCGATGCCTTAAGGGTTCCCTTCACTGGATCTAAGGGGCCAAGCCCAACTGCTGCAAAAAAAAAAAAAAAAAAAAAGACTCCACATCATAATCCCCCTTCACCAAATGATTTGGACCAGTGCACAAAGCAAGGTCCATAAAGACATGGATGAGCGAGTTTGGGGTGGAGGAACTTGATTGGCCTGCACAGAGTCCTGACCTCAACCCGACAGAACACCTTTGGGATGAATTAGAATAGAAACTGCGAGCCAGGTATTCTCGTCCAACATCACAAAATGTGCTTCTGGAGGAATGGTCAAACCTTCCCATAGACACACTCCTAACTAAACCTTGTGGACAGCCTTCCCAGAAGAGTTGAAACTGTTATAACTACAAAAGGGTGGACCAAAATCAATATTAAACCCTACGGACTAAGACTGGGATGCCATTAAAGTTCATGTGTGTTTAACCACTTAGCAACCGGCCCATAGCCGAATGACGGCTACAGGGCGGTTGCTTAACTCTAGGATGGCGTACAGCGACGTCCTCCCAGAATCCCGCTCTCACGCACCCGAGAACATCCGTGACTGCTGAGTCCTCTGGCATCGTGCCCGTTTACCACATGTAAACAAATTGGCGTGATATCTGGTTCCTTCCTCCCCTCTCCATCCAGTGTGAGCAGAGAGGGGAGTGATCAGTGGCAGCAGCGCTGTGGGCTGCATGTGTAGTGTGCTGCTCAGTGACAGATCCATCCATCCATACTCTGCATACCCATCCATCCATATATGCTCACCCATCCATACTCATTCATACTAAGCATGCTCAGCCATCCAAAAAAAAATAAAATAAAAAAAAGTGCCTTTACTTCCTCTTTAAATCTGTACACGAGCAAAAGAATACCGCTTTCAAAGCGTTCGTGCGACAATCTAAACGTTCATACACAGCTTTTGTCTGAAATTATCCAAAGGGACAAAACATGAAAAACTTTCTTGTGCAATACCAGAGATTGTACAATTTTCATTTGATCGCTTTTCTTCCGAAAATACAATACAAATTTTTATTCTATAATACGAGAATTTTCAGAAATGGACTAATCTCTTCATTTTCAATATGAGACTAGCATATATAAAAAAAAATAAAAAATAAAAACTAACAATCATTTGTCCAATATTGTCATATTGTATACAAGGCTGCCCATTAGTAAACTGCCACCTTTGTTCTCCTGAGATATTAAACAATACAATAATGCACACAATCCAGCCCTGCGCCTGTATAAAGGTATTGCTCATTCATACCCTTAACAGGCTCCGGGCTTATCAGTCATCTGAGATCAAACAGCAGAGATCGATGTGCAGGGCAGAGGTCAAGCAATACACCCATCATTACCTTCCTCCCAGCCAGGAATACACAGATCGCCTTTGTTTAAGCCAGAGTCCCAACAATATGAACCACAAAACACGCCTTTCGAGAATCTCAGATCTGCGGTACCTTAACCACTTCAGCCCCAGAAGGTGTTACCCCCTTCATGACCAGGCCATTTTTGGCTCAGAGGCACTGCACTACTTTAACTGGCAATTGCGCGGTCATGCAACACTGTACCCAAACAAAATTTATATAATTTTATTTTTTTCACACAGTATTCTTTTGGTGGCATTTAATCACTTGTTTTTGTATTTTTTTTTATTATATAAAATAAAAAAAAATTAAAGATAAAAAAAAATAAAAATGTCAGTTTTTCAGGCGGACCTGAACGGGTGCTCCATAGAGCTCTATGGAGCGTCGGATGTCAGCGGTGACATGTCCGCTGACATCCGACCCGCTCCGATCCGAAAAAGTGTAACGAAGGAAAAAGCAATTTTTCCATCCGTCTGCGGATCGGATCGGGTGACGACGGGCACTGTGGTCCGTCGTCATCCGATCTCCCATAGGGGAGAGCAGTGCTGTGACAGGTCCGTCCCTGCGCAGTGTGCAGAGACAGACCTGTCATCTCCCTGCTCAGCGGGGATCGGCGGAGTGATCCCCGCTGAGCAAACGGATATCCACGGGGTGGATCAGAACTGATCCGCCCCGTGTGAAAGGACCCTTACAGTTATAGTGTCTACAAACTATGGGATATATACAATTTTTATTTATTTAAAAAAAAAAAAACGACTAATGGCGGTGATCAGCAACTCATAGTGCAGCGGGCAATCTGACACTGGCTGGGAACTGACTGCCACTGATAATACAGTGATAATACTATGCATTGTCACTGTACTAATGACACTGGCTGGGAAGGGGTTAAAATCTCAGGTAATCAAAGGGTTAAAGAGGAAGTAAACCCTGATGGGTTTACTTCCTCTTTGATTCCTTACAAAGGTAAAGCATAATGGACTACTATGCATCGCATAGTAGTCCATTATGTGTCACTTACCTGACACAGGAGCCAGTGAAGTCACCGCTGTCCCCTGTAGTTCCGAGCGTCCATCTTCTTGGTGGGTCTCTGTGGGTCTCGCTGCTCCGGCGCTGTGATTGGCCGGAGTAGCGATGACTTCACTCCCGCGCATGCGCACGGGAGCCGACACGCGCAGCATATCGCCGCAATCTGCGGCTTACCCAGTGCGCCTGACATCGCTGTCTACGGCGCATGCACCGTAGACAGCGGTGGCTGTCTTCAGGTAAATATCTCCTAAACCGTATAGGTTTAGGAGATATTTCTTGGACCTACAGGTAAGCCTTAATGGAGGCTTACCTGTAGGTCAAAGTGGTTTGTAAGGGTTTACAACCACTTTAAGGCCCGTACACACGATCTGACTTTTTGACAACAAACATGAATATTAGCTGTTTTAAGGCAACATCCGACTGTGTGTACGCTCCATCGGACAAACGTTTTCGGTTTTCATCGGACTTTTGTTGGCTGTGCGAACGGACAAACTTTTGCCGTCCAGTTCCCCATTGCTCAGCTTGTAAACACAGGAAGGCCCTTGAGCGTCCAATATGGCTTGCGCGTTTCGAGGGACAGCCCCTCTTCCTCAGAGCCAGGAATTGCCAGCCACGTATGGTTGCTAAGGACGTGGCGGGAGCAAGCACCCACAGCTTCCATAGTAACCACTGACAGCAGGAAGCGGTCACGTTCCTTCGTACACAATAAAGACCCTAAACATTTGGTGTTTATACGAATCTCCAAGCAGCGAGCGTTAGGCCCGAAAAACCCCAAGTAAACACGAAGGCGTGTGTTTTATACGGAGAGGAAAGGACAGCAGGATTTCTAGAGAACACAGACTGCAGACTGATGAGACCTGGGTAAACATATGACCTGGAACAAACGCTTACCACCCACATACGTGTAAACACGGCCTTTTCAGCAACAGGCGGTATATAAACATACTGCTGTCAGAGTTTATTCCTATGACTATATGGCTTACATGTATTAACCTGTTCATTACCAGAACTAAGCCTGAGCACTAGGTTAGAGGTTAAGGTTAACCACTTCAGCTCTGGAAGATTTACCCCCCAATGACCAGGCCATTTTTGCGATACGGCACTGCGTTACTTTAACTGACAATTGCGCAGCCGTGAGAGGCTGTACCCAAATAAAAACATATGCCCTCCCCCCCCCCCCCCCCCACAAATAGAGCTTTCTTTTGGTGGTATTTGATCAGCGCTATAAACACACAAAAAAAAAAAAAAAAAAAAAACACAATGTTTTTTACTTTCTGCTATAATCCCCTATTCACACCTATGTGAATTAGATGTGCGTTTACCCGCATCTAATTCGCATAGCAGGAGAATGTGACTGGCTCCCTATGGAGCCGGTTCACATATCTCCAGGGCGGCTGCGGAGCGCACTGCAGAAAAAACGCGCGCATCTTTGGCTCCGTTTCAGGGCCGAATTCAGGCATAGAATCGCCCCAATTCGTCCCCGAAATGGGGAACAGGGACGCACAGGGCTCCTGTGCGATCCGCAGCGTGTTATAGCGTGAACCCAGGCTAAAACATATCCAAGGAAGAAGAAGACGGCGGTGACAGAAGACCGGGCCAGAAGATAGCGGACTCCTGCGAGAAGACCCCCAGAGCTGTGCAATAAATTTTAAACCCTTGTGTTGTGTTTTTTTTTTCACCAGGTGAATGGGTACACCTATACATTGTACCCCATACTCACATGGGGGGGCCTGTATCTGGGGGCCCCCTTATTAAAAGGGGGCTCCCGGACTCCGATAAGCCCCCCTGCCCACAGACCCCGACAACCAACGACCAGGGTTGTCGGGAAGAGGCCCTTGTCCTCATCAACATGGGGACAAGGTGCTTTGGGGTGGGGGGGGCCCTCCTTCCCCAAAGCACCCCCTATGTTGAGGGCACACGGCCTGGTACAGCTCAGTAGGGGGGGGGGGGGGCGCTCGCTCATCCCCACCCCCTTTCCTAACCGGCCAGGCTGCGTTCTCGGATAAGGGTCTGATATGGACCTTGGGGGGGGGGGGGGACCCCCACGCCGTTTTTTTGGCGTAGGGCTTCCCCTTTAAGTCCATACCAGGTGACGGGGCCAGCAATGCGTCAATCTCGCCGCCAAAAGCGGCGACATTGACCTCCTTCGCTAGTCCCGGCTACATGGAGCCGCTTTCAAAATGAACGGACTTTCCTCCGTGTGTGGGCAAGTCTGTTCATTTTCAAAAGTACGGCGGACTCCCACCATAGTCTGGCGGACCTAGTTCACTGGAAAAGTCCGGTTGTATGTGGGCAGGTCCGCTCGTTCGGAAAGTCTGGCGGACCTCCGCTTCAAAGACCGGCGGTTTGTCCGCTGGGATAAGTCTGCCGGACAGTCTGATCGTGTGTACGCGGCATAAGTGACACTTTTTTGAAGACCAGTGACACCAATACAGTGGTCAGTGCTAAAAAAAAAAAAAAATTCTCGTGACATTTCAAATCATAGCAAAAAAAAAATAATTTTTTAACTTTAAACCAACAAATATCATAAAAAGGTTTAGTGTTTAAGTGGTTAAACTTTCCTCATTTGCACACAAAGTCTATTCCTTTGACAAATTGTTACAATGTTTATACTTAAGTTCCACTGCTAAAGAATGTTGCGATTCTTGGCAGACTGCCCGCTTTTTTTTTTTTCTTCCTTTCTTTTGAGGGCTGTAGTTTCAGCAGAGCAGAGAGAATTCTCTGCATAGAAAGAATTGGGAAACACTGTTGTCAAGATCGCAACGGAAAAAAAAGAAAATTGCGATAACGATTCTTGACGATTAATCACGCAGCTCTAACTGTTAATGTACTAAATGACACTGCCAGGGAAGGGGTTGACATCAAAGACGATCAAAGGGTTAAAGGTGTTTCCTGGGTAAAATAGATAGAACACCTTTGGGATGAAAAAGGGTCCTTTCACACGGGGCGGATCAGTGCTGATCCGCCCCGTGGATATCCGCTTGCTCAGCGGGGATCGCCGGAGCGATCTCCGCTGAGCAGGAAGACGACAGGTCCATCTATGCACACTGCGCAGGGAAGGACCTGTCACAGCGCCGCTCTCCCCTATGGGAGATCAGGTGACGACGGACCGTAGTGTCCGATCCGATGACGGATGGAAAAAAAAGCTTTTTCCTCCGTCACACTTTTTCGGATCGGCTTGAATGTCAGCGGACATGTCACCGCTGACATCCGACGCTCCATAGAGCTCTATGGAGCATCCGTTCAGGTCCGCCTGAAAAACTGACAGTTGGACCTGAACGGATCGTCCGTGTGAAAGGGGCCCTTAGAATAGAGACTGCAAGCCAGGCCTTCTCGTCCAACATCAGTACCTGACCTTACAAAATTCGGAAGAATAGTCAAACATTCCCATAGACACACTCCTAAACCTTGTGGACGGCCTTCCCAGAAGAGTTGAAGCTGTTATAGCTGCCAAGTGTGGGCCAACTCAATATTGAACCCTACGGAATATGACTGGGATGCCATTAAAGTTCATGGCAGTCGTCCCAATACTTTTGGTAATATTGGTGTTTTAACCTTCGTGCGACAAGAGGAATCCCATTATTGCCTACAGAGCCATCTACACCTAGGTAATGTGTTTCGGGGCGAATAGGGAAAAGGGTGCAAGCACTTCTTTTGGTGCAACATGAATGAAAAATTCAATTTAAAAAAAATTAAAAAAATTAAATAAAAATGAAAAACAAACAAAAAAAATTAAAATAAATAAAAAAATAAAAATAAATCAAAACAAACACAAAACAAAGCAAAAAGAAAGCAAAAAAGAGTCCGAATAGAAAAAAAAAGCAAACACAAAGCAATTCAAAAACAAAGCAAAAAACCACAAAAGCGTCCGAATAGAATAAAAATATTTATGCCGGCACATTTGGCCGCAGTTCAGCTTCATGTTTTTAATTCCGTCGATCGATTGTGATCATGAAAACCTGTTTCCAGCACGCGGCGCGCACAGCAGGGCTCTGGATGAAGACAATCCCTTCCCCCCCCCCCCCCCCCCCCCTCCAAAGGTGTTTCCTTGTTTACAGCTGAAAAGGGTGGATTTGGTGGTTAGGTCACGTCATCCTGTCTCATGAGCTGCCAACACGTCTCTATGGGAAAATGACAGCAAAGCACTTTTCTGTTCCTACTAAATAGTACAAATCACAGCGTTGCTCATTCATTGCAATCCATCACTGATGAGACCCCATAAGGGAGGAACAGTCTGCCTGCAGATTAGAACACCACGGATCTTCAATTGTCGTCCAAAATGTTTATTGCAGAGAGATCAGATCCCCAAAAAAAAGCAGAAGTGAAACGTTTTGGAGCCTTCATCAAAGATATGATCACAGGCCTGATGAAGGGGTCCTCCTAGGGTTGTCACCTCATCCCTTTAAACCCAAACACATAAATTCCTCAGGTTCTGGGGCTGATTGAGGTGGTAATTAAACTCACTTGGTGCCTTATCTGCATTTAATTTGCCTCAAAACCTTTGTAATTCAAAGGTGTTTGGGTTTAAAGGCATGAGGTGGCAACCTTAGGTCCTCCATGGCCGGGCAACATTGTACTTATTCTTTTTTGTCATGTGATCTCTCTGCAATAAAATCTTTGGACGGCATCTGAACTTGAAGATCCATGGTGTGCTGGCAAATGTGTGTATTGATCTGTGATATATCCAGTGTCCAGCTGGTAATCGATACAGAACCCGCTACAGAGGAGCCTGTGATCCAGGAATGTGTGCAGTGGGAATATAGACAAGACTGCCTACAGATTAGATCACCGAGCTCTACTTCCGAATGACGGAGCCACCAGTTTATTAACTGCTTCCGGGCCACCCACCGCACATATACTGCGGCTGGGTGGGCCTGGCTGTGCGAAACAATATACCTGTATGTTGTTTTGACTTCTGGAGGCCAAAAAATGGTCTGAGGGGGTCAAAATGGGTCCTGGAAGGCCAATAAAAAAAAAAAAAAAAAAAAAAAAAATCACATTCCTGGGCCTTGAGGTTGAAAATGGTCCTCAGAGGTCAAAATTGCACTCCCAGGCCTTGGAGGCTGAAAAT